>NC_052162.1:131546410-131921058 GCF_902713615.1 Scyliorhinus canicula | reverse complement strand
CTCTCTCTCTCACCCTCTCTCTCTCTCTCACCCTCTCTCTCACACCCTCTCTCTCTCTCTCACTCACCCTCTCTTTCACACACCCTCTCTCTCTCGCTCACCCTCTCTCTCTCTCTCGCTCACCCTCTCTCTCACTCACCCTCTCTCACACACTCTCTCTCTCTCACCCTCTCCCTCTCTCTCACTCACCCTCTCTTTCTCTCGCTCGCTCATCCTCTCTTTCTCTCACCCTGTCTCTCTCTCTCTCTCTCACCCTCTCTCTCACTCACCCTCTCTTTCACTCACCCTCTCTCTCTCGCTCACCCTCTCTCTCTCGCTCACCCTCTCTCTCTCGCTCACCCTCTCTCTCACTCACCCTCTCTCTCACACACTCTCTCTCTCTCACCCTCTCCCTCTCTCTCACTCACCCTCTCTTTCTCTCGCTCGCTCATCCTCTCTTTCTCTCTCTCTCTCTCTTTCACCCAGGTGGGATTATCCAGGTATCATTTGCTCTCTCGCTCATCTCTCTCTCTCTCACTCTCTCTTTCACCCAGGTGCGATTATCCAGGTATCATTCGCTCTCTCACTCACCCTCTCTCTCTCACCCTCTCTCTCTCACTCACTCTCTCTCTCTCACCCTCTCTCTCACTCACCCTCTCTCTCTCACCCTCTCTCTCTCACTCACCCTCTCTCTTTCACCCTTTCTCTCTCACTCACCCTCTCTCTCGCTCATCCTCTCTCTCTCTCACACACTCTCTCTCTCACTCACCCTCTCTCTCTCGTTCACCCTCTTTCTCTCGCTCACCCTCTCTCTCTCTCTCACTCACCCTCTCTTTCTCTCGCTCGCTCATCCTCTTTCTCTCTCTCACTCTTTCACTCTGGTGGCGTTATCTAGGTGTTATCCTCTCTCACTCTCTCCAGCTTTCTTTCACACCCTCTCTCTCCCTCTCTCCCGCCCTCACCCTCTCCCTCTCTCACTCACCCACTCTCTCTCCCTCTCTCCCGCCCTCACCCTCTCCCTCTCTCTCACTCACCCACTCTCTCTCGCTCTCACCCTCGCCCTCTCTCGCTCACCCTCTCTCTCTCTCTCACCCTCTCCCTCGCTCACCCTCTCTCTATCGCTCACCCTCGCTCTCGCTCACCCACAGTGTAGAGGGAGCTTTACTCTGTATCTAACCCCATGCTGTACCTGTCCTGGGAGTGTTTGATGGGGACAGTGTAGAGGGAGCTTTACTCTGTATCTAACCCCATGCTGTACCTGTCCTGGGAGTGTTTGATGGGGACAGTGTAGAGGGAGTTTTACTCTGTATCTAACCCCGTGCTGTACCTGTCCTGGGAGTGTTTGATGGGGACAGTGTAGAGGGAGCTTTACTCTGTATCTAACCCCGTGCTGTCCCTGTCCTGGGAGTGTTTGATGGGGACAGTGTAGAGGGATCTTTACTCTGTATCTAACCCTGTGCTGAACCTGTCCTGGGAGTGTTTGATGGGGAGTGTAGAGGGAGCGTTACTCTGTATCTAACGCCGTGCTGAACCTGTCCTGGGAGTGTTTGATGGAGACAGTTCAGAGGGAGCTTTACTCTGTATCTAACCCCGTGCTGGACCTGTCCTGGGAGTGTTTGATGGGGACAGTGTAGAGGGAGCTTTACACTGTATCTAACCCCGTGCTGTACCTGTCCTGGGAGTGTTTGATGGGGACAGTGTAGTGGGAGCTTTACTCTGTATCTAACCCGTGCTGTACCTGTCCTGGGAGTGTTTGATGGGGACAGTGTAGAGGGAGCTTTACTCTGTATCTAACCCCGTGCTGTACCTGTCCTGGGAGTGTTTGATGGGGACAGTGCAGAGGGAGCTTTACTCTGCATCTAACCCCGTGCTGTACCTGTCCTGGGAGTGTTTGACTTATTTGTTTTTGCTTGCTCTGTTCTGCTTTGATTAATAAATTCCACAAATCCTCCTTGAATATTTGTTGTGTGTTGGTGTCTGAATCTTCCTGTTTCCTTTTGCAATAGTACCAGGGATCCCTGAGGAGGCTTCTTGGACTCAAAGCGGTTTATTGAAGCCACAATGAGGTTTAACTATATCCAGGCCCAGAGGGATCTCATATGGGTCTTTACATCTTGTATCAAAATAACAATCTGTCGGCTGGCATGGGGCGCAGTGGTTAGCACTAGGACTACGGCGCCGAGGTCTCGGGTTCGATCCCGGCCCTGGGTCACTGTCCGTGTGGAGTTTGCACATTCTCCCCTTGTTTGCGTGGGTTTCACCACCACAACCCAAAGATGTGCAGGTTAGGTTGCCCCTTAATTGGAGAAAATAATTGAGTACGGTAAAATTTATTAAAAATTTTTTTTAAAATAGCAATCTGCTCAAAGTAGGGCAGACACTCTGCTGACGTCACAGCACATCGCCATCTAGTGTGCAGAGGGTTCTTCACTCAAGGAGCAATTCCACAAAGAAATAGGGATATGGTTTATTAAAACAATCTTTCGTACTAATGGCACAAGAAAATAGCTTACAATAACCCCTTAAACAATGCTAATCAATACTGTGACACAGTAACCCCCAACTGCTATCTTTATTCCCACTCAAACAACAAAACCGTCTCTTCTCTCAATCCACTGTTAAATACAGTTAGCACTCTGCAGTACAGAGATGCCATTAATCCTTCTCAAACACTCTCCTTCTTTGAGAAAGAGAAACCTTTTGAGGCTGCTTGACAGAACTCCTGCCAGAACCATTCAGGAACACTGGCTGTGTTTCTCCAGAAACCTTCTTCAGCTCACCTTCCAGCCAAAAACGAACCCTCAACTCTGAGTCAACTCTTCCCATTAACTACATCAACTCACGAAACTGCACACAATGGCGGGAATTCTCCAGCCGTTGCGATTCGCTTTTCCTGCTGGCTGTCTTGCAAACCAGGATTTTTATAAAAAAACATGACTGCAGCAGTCACGTACCAGAGAGTAAAGTAAAGTCACCATTGTCCCAGGCGACTGCTTTCCCCTTTGAGGGGGTGACCTGACTGGTGGTGGTTTAACCTGAGGATCAACACATTTCCGGCGAGGGGCAAGGTTGAGAAGACGAGGGGCTGGATCCTCCATTATTGCGACTATGTCCCCATGCTGGCGTCAAAACAGTGGAGTTTTCCGCCAGAAAACCTGGATCAAAGGGACACGAATTCCCAGCCCTGCAGGGGGCTAGCAGGGACCCGGAGTAGATCTCGCAGCTTTTGTTGCAGACACAGGCCCCCGCACTTCTGGGTTGACGGCCCGCAGAATCGGTGATTTCTTGCAGGAACATGGATTCTCCGCCCCCGTGCCGGCCGTGATTTTGACGCGAGGGTGCGGAGAATCCGCAGCCCGAGGCCTTCATTAGTAACCTCGGCTGGTTCGGGAGTTGAACCCGCGCTGTTGACCTCGCTCTGCATCAGGAACCAGCCGTCCAGTCGATTGAGCTAAACCAGCCCCCATACTAACCCAGGTTTTTAACCTTTACTGTACCAACTATATGCAATAGATCTGAAATCTCTACATTCAGCACAGTTGGCCATCCTTCCCAGAGTGTGGCACTCAGAATCCAACACAATTGGTTGGCGCCCAACCAATCAATTATCACAGTTTAGCCTAACATCCTTGCCTTTTACCTGTGAACAGGAGGAGGCCATTCAGCCCCTTCACTCAATTCTCAGCTGATCTGAACCTGAAATCCATTTGAGTTATCCTCTCGACATCTGCAATTTCTGGGGGGGGGGGGGGGGGAGAGTTGGGAGGTTTATCGTTCGTTGGGGGTCACTGGGCCCAGCATTTAATACCCATCCCTAATTTTTTCACGCCGAGAATAGTGGGTACCTGTAACACACTGCCAGAGGATGTGGTGGAAGCAGGCACATTAGCAACAAGTTAAGAGGCATCTAGATGGGTACATAGAACAAAGAACAAAGAAAATTACAGCACAGGAACTGGCCCTTCGGCCCTCCCAGCCTGCGCCGATCCAGATCCTTTATCTAAACATGTCGCCTATTTTCCAAGGATCTACTTCCCTCTGTTCCCCGCCCGTTCATATATCTGTCTAGATGCATCTTAAATGATGCTATCGTGCCCGCCTCTACCACCTCCGCTGGCAAAGCGTTCCAGGCACCCACCACCCTCTGCGTAAAAAGCTTCCCACTCACATCTCCCTTAAACTTTTCCCCTCTCACCTTGAAATCGTGGCCCCTTGTAATTGACACTCTTGGAAAAAGCTTGTTGCTACCCACCCTGTCCATACCTCTCATAATTTTGTAGACCTCAATCAGGTCCCCCCTCGACCTCCGTCTTTCCAACTAAAACAATCCTAATCTACTCAACCTTTCTTCATAGCTAGCACCCTCCATACCAGGCAACATCCTGGTGAACCTCCTCTGCACCCTCTCTAAAGCATCCACATCCTTCTGCTAATGTGGCGACCAGAACTGCACGCAGTATTCCAAATGTAGCCTAACCAAAGTCATATACAACTGTAACATGACCTGCCGACTCTTGTACTCAATACTCCGTCCAATGAAGGTAAGCATGCTGTATGCCTTCTTGACCACTCTATCGACCTACGTTGCCACCTTCAGGGTACAATGGACCTGAACTCCCAGATCTCTCTGCACATCAATTTTCCCCAGGACTCTTCCATTGACCGTATAGTCCGCTCTTGAATTAGATCTTCCAAAATACATCACCTCGCATTTGCCTGGATTGAACTCCATCTGCCATTTCTCTGCCCAACTCTCCAATCTATCTATATTTTGCTGGATTCTCTAATAGTCCTCCTCGCTATCTGCAACTCCATCAGTCTTAGTATCATCTGCAAACTTGCTCATCAGACCACCTATACCTTCCTCCAGATCATTTATGTATCACAAACAACAGTGGTCCGAGCACAGATCCCTGTGGAACACCACTAGTCACCTTTCTCCATGATGTCATGTTAGGTACACTGGTCTAACACTGGCTGCAACTGGATGCAGCTTAGATCAGAAAGATACTCCAGACATTGAAGTTAGTTCCATCAGGTTTATTGAACTAATAGCACAGTTAGCACAGTTCTCTGTGAGTTTGACTCTCTGCTAACTTAAGTGTGGTTACTCAATCTGACTGAACCAGACTAGCTCTTAGCCACGTGGTGGAGGTGTGAGATTGGAACAACACCCTTGACTGACTCTCTAGATGTTCATCAGTGGAAAGAGGCGGAGTGTGAGCGCCTCGTGCCTTTTATAGTCAGATCCCACCCGAGTGTCCTGCCTGCTCATTGGCCATGTCCTGTTCTCTGTGCCTATGAGCTGCTTGTCTGTATATCATTATGTGTGTGTGTGTGTCTGCATAATGTTTGGATGACATATGTGAGCGTATTTACAAGAATAGGCCAATATTAATATATATACATGCAGTGGATGTGAACATATGTAAGTGTGAAAACAGCTGTCTAATGCGAGAACACAGAACATAGCAAACAGAACAAATGTTCATAAGTCCAGTCTCTGTGGCTTGCGTCAGATCCTGGTCACGGCCGAAGAGGTGGTGGTGGGGACGGCAGCGCCTTGATGGGCGGGATTGAAGCCTGACTGGTGATGCAGACCTGCACAAGGCTCCATAGTGTCCAGGCTTCCCACAGTTTAAACATCGCCTGCCTCTTGCAGGGCAGTGCCCCTTTAAGTGGGCGTTGCCACAGTTCAGGCATGTCATGACGTCGGCGTCGTGACACGGTGTACGTCGTCGCACATGTGCGGTGCGGTCAGCAGACGTCTGCACCTGCGCAGTGTGGGTGTCAGCCGCTTCGTTATCCTGTTCGCATCGCGCATGCGTGGGACTCCGGGAAAAGCGCGCGCGATGGCCGCTGTCTTCAATGCTGAGGCGCTGCATCCAGGAGATGGCCTGCACACTCACTGCCTCGTGGGAGGCAAGTTTCTCATTTTCAGCCGATTTGTATTGGGAATACTGATTTTTTTGCGTGCTCATGCACTGTACATGTTTCAATCGCGACTAGCAGGGTCATATGCTTGATTTTTAAGAGCTGCTCTCTCAGAGGATCAGAGTGAACTCCAAACACGATTTGGTCTCTGATCATGAAGTCAGCAATATCACCAAAGTTGCAGGACAGCGCTAGCAGGCACAGGCTAGTTAAGAAGGCATTGAAAGATTCAACTTTACCTTGTAGACCTGTTTGAATATGTATCGCTCGAAGATTTCATTGGTGTCCACTTCACAATGACTATCGAACTTGTCCAGGATGGTCTGAAACTTTGTCTTGTCCCGGCCTTTGGTGAAGTTAAAAGAATTGAAGAGTTCGATGGCTTGATCACCCGCTGTTGACAGGAGAAGCATGATCTTACTTGCATCAGACGCACCTTCAAGGACTGAGGCTTCGATGTACAGCAGAAATTTTTGCTTGAATATCCGCCAGTTGGCACTGAGATTGCCGGAGGTCCTGAGCTGGTGAGGAGCCTGAATCTTCTCCATGGTGCCGGGATACATTTCCTGGTCGTCACGGAACGGACTGAGGTAAGCCAAATTAAATGAGTAGTTCCCTGGTATCATGTCGTGTTAGGTACACTGGTCTAACACTGGCTGCAACTCAGATCAGAAAGATACTCCAGACATTGAAGTTTGTTCAATCAGGTTTATTGAACTAATAGCACATTTCTCTTGTGAGTTCGACTCTCTGCTAACTTAAGTGTGGTTACTCTGTCTGACTGAACCAGACTAGCTCTTAGCCACGTGGTGGAGGTGTGAGATTGTAACAACACCCTTGACTGACTCTCTAGATGTTCATCAGTGGAAAGAGGCGAAAGTGAGTGCCTTGTGTCTTTTATAGTCAGATCCCACCCCTGAGTGTCCTGCCTGCTTATTGGTCATGTCCTGTTCTCTGTGTCCATTAGCTGCTTGTCTGTATATCATTATGCTTGCGTGTGTGTGTATATGTGTCTGCATATCACGACACATGATAGGGAGGAAATAGAGGGATATGCATCGAGTAAGGGCAGAAGGTCTTTTTTATAGTTAGAGCATCATGATCGGCACAGGCTTGGAGAGTCGAAGGGCCTGTTCCTGTGCTGAACTTTACTTTGTTCAGGTTCCCTCTCAGCCTTCTCTGCTCCAAAGAAAACAACCCAAGCTTATCCAGCCTCTCTTCACAGCTAAAATGCTCCATTCCAAGTAACATCCTGATGAATCTTCTTCACCCTCTCTCGTGCAATCACCTCCTTCCTGCAGTGCGGTGAACAGAACTGAACACAGTACTCCAGCTGCGGCTGAACCAAAATCCTCTGCAGCTCCAACATAACCTCCCTGCTCTTGTAGTCTATTCCACGATTGATAAAGGCAGGTGTCCCGTATGCCTCTTTTTTTTATATAAATTTAGAGTACCCAAATCATCTTTTCCAATTAAGGGGCAATTTAGCGTGGTCAATTCACCTAACCCGCACATCTTTTGGGTTGTGGGGGCGAAACCCATGCAAACACGGGGAGAATGTGCAAACTCCCCACGGACAGTGACCCAGACCCGGGATTGAACCTGGGCCCTCTGTATGCCTTAACTACCCTATTCACTTGTCCTGCCGCCTTCAGGGGTCCGTGGGCAAGCACCCCAAGATCGCACAAGATGTCTACCAAATTATGAGGGGCATGGACAGAGTGGATAGTCAGAAGCTTTTTCCCAAGGTGGAAGAGTCAATTACTCGGAGGCGTAGGCTTAAGATACAAAGGGCAATGTTTAGAGCAGATGTGCGCGGGAACGTTTTTATACAGAGGGACGTGGGTGCCTGGATAGTGTCACCTGCAAACTTACTTATCATCTCCCCACTATAAGAAATGAAGAATGTCACACCAATTCACTAGGATATACGTGTGCTTGTTCTAAATTAATTCATCTCAATTGGGTGCAAATTATTTTCTCTTCTTCTATAAAGGCCCAATGGCGCTGCTGTTACACGGCATTGTGTGTGAATATAAACGTGCCCTATTCATGTTACACACCAGTGAACAGGTGCGGTGCCAGTCTGCCGTTGGAGCATGCGCAGTGTCAGTTCAACAATCAGAGCCCTGCGAGAGTCGGGGGGCCGGAGGGAGGAATGGAGCCGGATCCCGGGGTGGGGAGTGGAGCGGAGGCTTCATAAACACATGGTGTAGGCCACAACCCCAGAATAAGACGCCACGGGTTGCGGATGTGCGACCCTGGCTGTTTTCTCCAGACACAGGACCAAGGGAGTAGCCGCCATTTTGGTCCAGCAGGGGGTGCGGGGGGAGGAGCGCCTGCATGGCTATCTTGGTGGCACACGAGAGGTTGGGCGCTGCTTAAGGATCCCAGTGACCAGGAGAGAAAATCTGGCAAAGCCGTAAATGCGGACGTTGGAACATGTGAACTTCTTACTGCCTAATTAAAGGAACTGTTACTCCTCTCTCAATGAAGATTGAGCTCCACACAGTCTAAAACATCCTGCTGTGTCCAATATCTGTGAGTAAAACACTTTTTCTCCCACTTTCCATGTACTTTCCCATTTCTGGCCTAAATTGCTGACTTGCAGGAACTGAAGAGAAAGGAAGTGAATCCAGGGAGGGTGCAGACTCTGGAAAGGTTGGCCCAGGGCTCACTCTTTCTCATGACAAAGTTGACATCCTTTGCTCCCTCAGCTTGTCACATTCATTTGCGAGGCTAGAAAAAAATGGTCTCTTTCCTAATGTTTAATAAATGTTGTGGTTTCATAAGAACGAGAAGGAGTCGGCAATCCATCCCCTTGAGCCCTCTCCACAATTTAGTATGATCATGGCTCATCTCATCTGGGCCTCATCTCCGTCTTCTTGTCCACTCCCCGTAACCCTTCATCCTGCTACTAACTGGAAACAGGAGCTGGCCAATATTTAAAGGACAGGAATTTAATATAGGACAGAAATATGTCTAGTTTTGTTTTACGGTACATATTTTATATAAATTTTTGATGGTTCTGTAATAAAGTACATTTTTTGGTATTTCTAGTTTAGTAAAGTCCCACTGTATCTGTTAACAGACACAGAGCCATTACGACAGAAGCCAATTTGTTAACTCGAATCCAGGTCGACTCCTCGTAGAGCAGCCCAGTCTGTCCCAGTCCGCCTCGATATTCCTGTCCTCCTGTTAATTTATTCACTTCAAGTGCCCATTCAGTTTAATTTCAAAATCATTCTTCTCCACATTGAACAACCTCACCGACAGCGAGTTGCAGATTATGACCATTCACATCTCCCCCACCTGTATATTATACATTTTTAGTCCCCTTATATGTCAATGTGTGAGATATATAACAAGCAGTGTCAGGGACAAGGTTTGGATGAGTGAAGAAACTAGCATTATCGGTTCTGACATTCTATCCTGTACTGACAGTGGTGATTTTTGTATGCTCATTTTACAGGGTATTTAAATAGAAAAATCTGCAGACAGAAATCACAAATCAAACATCATGTTAAGATCTGACAGTCGCCAGTTCACAGGAATTTGAATATCATTGGCCTTTGAATGTGGAAAGAGAAATATTTCTCAGTTCTGTCTGGGGTTTTAAATATCAATGTGACTGAAAAAGCACTAAGACACAAACACAACCCGAGTGAGAGTCCCCCAGGCACTGGCTGTGGAAAGAGCTTTAACAAGTTACCCAGTTGAAAAAACATCTCACAATTCCCAGTGAGAAGAGACCGCAAACTTGTTCTCTGTCTGGACGAGGCTTCAGCTCATCGCTGAGCCCGGAGAAGCACAAGGACAGCTGCACCATGGGGAAAGTGTGGAAATGTGGGAACTACGGGAAGCGATTCAGATCTCCAGGGCTTAAGTGGGTTGGTGCAGACTCGATGGGATGAATCTTCTGTACTCTATGTTCTATGTTCTGAGCTGGAAAGTCATTGACGCAGACACACTGGGGAGAGGACATTCACCTGTTCTTAGTGTGGGAAAGGCTTCATTGATTCATCTGCACTGCGAAAACATGCGCACATTTACACTGTGGAGTCTGTTCACCTGCTGGGAGTGTGGGAAGGATTCACTAGGTCATCCAATTTGCAGTCACACCAGCGAGTTCACACTGGGGAAAGGCCGTTCACCTGGAGTGTGGGAAGGGATTCATTCAGTCATCCAATTTGCAGTCACACCAGGGAGTCACAGTGGGGAGAGGCCGTATTCCTGCTCTAAATGCGAGACACAATTTATTCGTTCATCCCAACTCCGGGCACATGAACGAGTTCAAACTGGCGAGAGACCGTTTGCCTGCTCTGAGTGTGGGAAGGGATTTACATCCCCATCTAAGCTGAAGGTTCACAGATACAGTCACACTGGGGAGCGGCCATTCACCAGCTCCACATTTGGGAAGGGATTTACCCAGTCATCTGTAAAGTAAAATGGGAAAGATGTCATTTGCAACATGAAGGTCTGATAAAACCCGAAGGAACATGAGGAAAAGCAATCAAAAATCCCGCAACGGTTTAACAGCATTCAGAAAAGGGGGTTTGAAATGCAGACAGCCTTTATCACACAAGCGTTAAGAGAGCAGCTCTTAAACAGCTTATGCTGTAATCCGATACCTTTCTTTCAAGTTCGAGAAATTCTAGCAAATTAAGTTTTTAATTATGTAAGTATTCCACCCTTTTGTAGAAGTTAATTAGTTTGGGCAGCACGGTGGTGCAGTGGGTTAGCCCTGTTGCCTCACGGCGCTGAGGTTGCAGGTTCGTTCCCGGCTCTGGGTCACTGTCTGTGTGGGTTTCACCCCCACAGCCCAAAGATGTGCAGGCTAGGTGGATTGGCCACGCTAAATTGACCCTTAAATTGGAAAAAAACTTAATTGGGTACTCGAAAAAAATTTTTAATGTTCATTAGTTTAGCAAACAATTGATTAGAATTGCCAGACTTTTAGGGCAGCACACTGGCACAGTGGCTAGCATTGCTGCCTACGGCGCTGAGGACCTGGGTTCGAATCCCGGCCCTGGGTTATTGTCCGTGTGGAGTTTGCACGTTCTCCCCGTCTCTGCGTGAGTTTCAACCCCACAACCCAAAGATGTGTAGGATAGGTGGATTGGCCATGCTAAATTGCCCCTTAATTGGAAAAAATAATTGGGTAATCTAAATTTATTTTTTTTAATTGCCAGAATCTTAAGTGAATTACATGAAATAATGTGCATTTGTGAATAATAGAAACTTCACGTCATCAGTTAAAAGTGGAAGTCTGGAGATAACGGTTAAGTCTACTAAGGCATAAATTATCAAGCAGGAATCAGTTTAAACATGACGAGAACCAGATGTATCACCCCTCTATGATTTGACAAGCATCAAAGCATTTTTTCCCAATTCTTATCATTGAAACATCCTCTTGTTAGACATGATGGAAACTAGATGAATACAATGGACAAACAAAATTACTTAAATGAGCAGGAGATATTACTTGAAGATAATGTCATGTAACCAACACGGCTGTGAGAAGGGTAATAAATATCCTGAGTCGCTAGCAGCCAAACACTTCCAGCTCTCAGAGCTGCTTTGGTAGATGGGAAGGACTGAATGCAGGAGCCAAACAGGGGATCGAAGTTATTGAGAACACCCACAGATAAGAAGAGAGATTGTCAAGGTGGCCATGAACACAAAGAACAACCGGAATGGAAATTCCAGATTTTTTTTACTTTTTGTAAAGGCAGTGATGTTACCTTTTTGAAGTAAAATAAAGTAAGTTGAAAACTCACTTTAACCTGAAATAGTGGTTATTACAAAATATTGAAAAGTCTACTGTACTATTACCTCCGAAAGGCTGGACTCAGGATCGAAGTTACTGAGTGGTAAGTAGATAGAATCGTTTTTGTAAATATAGGTTATACCGGGAAAAACTTGAAATATTAGTTTGACTTGAATAGCACCTACTTAAGTCTGCCTTGAGGAGTCAGGGTGTGAAAATCCTTGTACACCGTTTAGAAAATCTTTTTGACCCTTTTTGGTTTAGGGGGAGATTTCTAATAAAAGTGGTGATTTAAATTCACATCCCGCCTTCTGTTACCCCAGAAAATTCACACCGGGGACAGGTCATTCACCTACTCTGAGCGTGGGAAGGGATTCAATCATTCATCCACTCTGCGGACACACCAGCGAGTTCACACTGGGGAGAGGCCGTTCACTTGCACCGTGTGGCAAGTGATTATGTAATTCCGTCAACTTGCAGACACACCAGCCTGTTCACACTGGGGAGAGGCCATTCACCTGTTCTGAATGTGGGAAGGGATTCAGTAATTTATCTCACCTGCAGGCACACCTCCAAGTACACAAGGGATCACAGGGGTTTGATTCTGCTGTTATTGCTGCTGTTAATCACATCCAGGACTGATCCTCAGTATTCCAGTTATTCTCCAAGCTCCAAACTTTAATGGGAGTCGTGCCATTGGCCACCGCCAACGGCCCCCGACCGGCCTGGCGTGAATCCTGCCCCCACCCGGAGAATACGGCAGCCGGTGTCGGGGTTCGCGCCGCCCCCCGGGGATTTTCCAATCCGGCGGGGGATTGGAGAATCCCGCCCTTGGTAACCCGATTTAGACTATCTTAAATAATACATGGTAAGGGCAATAGGGTGATTATAGACCAAATCTTGGAGAAATGGATAGGGACTTGACCTGGGGCACCAGCTAAGTATCTGACTGATAACGGAGGGGAATTTGTTCATGACGAGTTTCGAGACATGTGTGAAAACATGAACATTCTGGTCATGAACACTGTGAAAGGAATCAGACGGTGTTCGAGAAAATGCTGCATAAACTTAGCTGATCAGCCAAGCTGTAAGTTGACAACTGCACTGGCCGGGACGATTCATGTAGAGAATTCACTTCAGATGGTTGGAGGATTAATCTGTCAATTGGTCTGTGGGAGAAATCCCAAATTATCCTCTGTGCTCTGCAATAGCCCTCCTGTTTTAGAAGGGATTACAATTCGTTTTATTTTGAGTTATTATTTAGTGACTTTTTCACAAAAATAATTGTTCAAACTAACAAATTATCGGGGATCCAAGAAGAGGGGTGTCTTATAATGTAACGTTTTGTACAAAATAAGGAACGCCATATTTTTTCTTCTTTTTTTTGTGAAATATTGTTTGTTTGCATTGTTACAATTTTGGTCGCAACTGTTAACATTTGAAGAGAAGTTTGAACATCCAGTGATTAACTGAAAGAATTATGCCACAAGGTTTCACATTTTTAAACAAAAACAATCTTTACTGTTTGATGTGCTCTGTACACTGGGATAACACTGGCTGCAACTGGATGCAGCTTTGATCAAAGATACTCCAGACCTTGAAGTTAGTTCATTCTGATTTATTGAACCAGTAGCACAGTTAGCTCAGTTCTCTATGAGTTCGACTCTCTGCTAACCTAAGTGTGGTTACTCTGTCTGACTGAAGCAGACTAGCTCTTAGCCACGTGCTGGAGGTGTGATACTGTACATACACCCTGACTCACTCTGTAGATGTTCATCAGTGGAAAGAGGCGGAGTGTGCGTGCCTCATGCCTTTGAAAGTGAGATACCACCCGAGTGTCCTGCCTGCTCATTGGCCATGTCCTGTTCTCTGTGTTCATTAGCTGCCTGTCTGTATATCATTATCTGCATGTTTGCATATCATGGCACTGTTCATATAAAACAAAATAAAATTAAAAAAACAGCAGTACAAACTGAATACTGTCGATAAGCTTTGAACCCAGTTCTACTATTTGATCTCACCCCAGACGTTCCCTCATATGTAATAATATCTTGAATGTTTGTTTGCTTCAGCTCCTGGACAATCCTGAAGGTATGCCAAAGCTCTCCAGAATTCACTTTAATTCTCCTCAGTATTCCAGTTATTCTCCAAGCTCCAAGGTTTTATGTGGGTCCCTCCATTATCTTTTCAGTAAACAGACCTCAAACTTTCCTCTAACACCTCAAAACTGCAGACTCCTCAGTTCAAGTGTGGGCTTCGCTGTCTTCTTGCTGAGGGATTTAAACATTAGGAAAACTTCCGGTTCCTAATGGCTCACTAGGCTTCTCGTCCCACAGCCGGTTCACAGCTCCTGCTCCCACAGCTGGTTCACAGCTCGTGGGTCCCACAGCTGGTTCACAGCTCCGGCTCCCACAGCTGCTTCACAGTTCCGGGTCCCACAGCTGGTTCACAGCTCCGGGGTCCCACAGCTGGTTTCACAGCTCCTGCTCCCACAGCTGATTCACAGCTCCGGGTCCCACAGCTGGTTCACAGCTCCTGCTCCCACAGCCGGTTCACAGCTCCGGGTCCCACAGCCGGTTCACAGCTCCTGCTCCCACAGCTGGTTCACAGCTCCTGCTCCCACAGCCGGCTCACAGCTCCTGCTCCCACAGCCGGCTCACAGCTCCTGGGTCCCACAGCTGGTTCACAGCTCCGGGTCCCACAGCTGGTTCACAGCTCCGGGTCCCACAGCCGGTTCACAGCTCCGGGTCCCACAGCCGGTTCACAGCTCCTGCTCCCACAGCCGGTTCACAGCTCCGGGTCCCACAGCCGGTTCACAGCTCCGGGTCCCACAGCTGGTTCACAGCTCCTGCTCCCACAGCTGGTTCACAGCTCCGGGTCCCACAGCCGGTTCACAGCTCCTGCTCCCACAGCTGGTTCACAGCTCCGGGTCCCACAGCCGGTTCACAGCTCCGGGTCCCACAGCCGGTTCACAGCTCCTGCTCCCACAGCCGGCTCACAGCTCCTGCTCCCACAGCTGGTTCACAGCTCCGGGTCCCACAGCCGGTTCACAGCTCCGGGTCCCACAGCCGGTTCACAGCTCCTGCTCCCACAGCTGACTGCTTCCAAGCTAACTGCAGGCTGCCTACTTTCTGTGAGAAACAACAGAATTCCAACCAAGACTGCAGCCTGAATCACTCGTCCCTATGGTAACAGAGACCAGTGGGATGTCCAAAAGATGTTTAAATAAATTAACTCGTAGTTTCAAAACCAAACATTTAACCACGAGGTCTGGCTGAAGAATTCACCTCTCAAACAAAGGCAGGACAATAATAATCAAACCAATATTTCTCGGTTTCCAGTTAAAAGAGCCCAGCTGCCCTTTTACCGTTGTTACCCTTCGACCTTTGACTTCTTAAGTCACCATGGGCCACTCCTCGTGATTGTGAATTCCCTGAGGGAGGTTTTGTCAGGTGAACACATAGAAATTATGAAACTAGATCCTGACAACCACTTCCTCAGAGAGAAATAAAAATGTCTCACATTCTTAACATCCTATTTTGAAAATTACAGTTTAGAACATGTAAATTTTAACAACAATTGTGATCTTATCGAATAGTGGAGCAGGCTCGAAGGGTCAAATGGCCTACTCCTGCTCCTAAATCCTATGTTTTCCTGTGTTTAACTATCTTGGAACCTGGAATACACAGAACAATCCCTCCATTGTCCTTCTCACATTCACAAGTCCATCTTGATAACAGTTGAATTTCATGTCCAGCAATCACAGTCCACTGAAGAAGGAAATATCACTGCTGAGGGTCCTCATTGCTGTTCAGATGTAAGTGTTGAAGTTCAGTTTGACGTTCAGCTTTTGAACTTGATTTTTTCTTCCACGTTTGCAGTTTAGCTTGGATTTAAACAATGGAGAATATTCCAGCCACCTCCATATTTAAACTGTCCCCTTCTTGGTCAGTTATAGGTTTATCTTCATTTCCCAGGCTCAAATATTTATAATTTCCCTCTTGAGAAAGTAAATTCAAAATGGCGTCTATTTGTGCCACCAACACGTTCTCTCATTGGTTAAAACCCTCTTTCGCTATTCTTAGAATGTTGGTCAAATTCCAGACACGAGGGGTTATGAAGAGATATTGAGCAGCTTAGGCCAGAAGAATGAGAGGAGATCGAATTGAGGTGTATAAGGTGATAAAAGGTACTGACAAAGTAGACATAGAATGGATGCTTCATCTTGTGGGGCAACTAGAATGAGGGGATCACGCTTTTATGATAAGCGGTAGCAGACTTAAAATGGAGCCGAGGGGGCAGCACGGTGGCGCAGTGGTTAGCACTGTTGCCTCACGGCGCCAAGTTCCCAGGCTTGATCCTGGCTCTGGGTCATTGTCCATGTGGAGTTTGCACATTCTCCCCGTGTTTGCATGGGTTTCGCCCCCACAACCCAAAGATACGCTGGGTAGGTGGATTGGCCACGCTAAATTGCCCCTTAATTTGAAAAAATTTATTGGGCTCTCTGAATTTTTTTATTTTTTTTAAATAAAAAAATAAAATGGTGATGAGCAGAAATTGCTTCTCAAAGGGTTGTGAATCTGTGGAATTCACTATCCTAGAGTGCAGTGGATGCTGGGACAGTGAGTAAATTTAAGGAGGAAATAGACAGATTTTTAATCAGTATTGGGTTGATGGGTTATGGAGAATGGGCGGGAAAGTGGAGTTGAGGCTGAGAGGACATCAGCCATGAACGTATTGAATTACCGATACCTGCTCCTAGTTCAGAACAGGGCAATGGGACTGACTGCTTTCCCCCATGAGAACAAGACCAGAACTGAGAGCATTTAACACTCAAAAAGACCGGGGCTGCTTTTCTCGAAAAGGAGAAGACTGAAGGGTGACCAAGTCTTTAAGGTGGTGAAGATGCTCAATAGGGATTTCAGTAGAAACCCCTTTACCCAGTGAGTGGTGAGAATGTAGAACTCACTACCACAGCGAGTGGTTTAGGTGAACAGCATGAATCCATTGAACGTAAAGCTAGATACATACATGAGGGAGAAAGGAATAGAAGGAGATGCTGATGGGGGAGATGAAGAGGGGTGGGTGGAGGATCATGTGGAGCATAAATACTGACACAGACCCAATTGAGCCGACTGGCCTGGCCCTGTGCTGTAGACTCAATGGAACAGAGACAAATGTATTTATTTGAAATCTACCAGTAGTGGTAGATGCAGAGTCTATCAAATAAATTGCATACAAAATGATCAGAGGGTTAGATAGGGTGGACAGCGAGAGCCTTCTCCCGCGGATGGAGGTGGCTAGCACGAGGGGACATAGCCTTAAATTGAGGGGTAATAGATATAGGACAGAGGTCAGAGGTGGGTTTTTTACGCAAAGAGTGGTGAGGCCGTGGAATGCCCTACCTGCAACAGTAGTGAACTCGCCAACATTGAGGGCATTTAAAAACTTATTGGATAAGCATATGGATGATAAGGGCATAGTGTAGGTTAGATGGCCTTTAGTTTTTTTTTTCCATGTCGGTGCAACATCGAGGGCCGAAGGGCCTGTACTGCGCTGTATCGTTCTATGTTCTATGTTAAATTCAGGCCAAAGGAGCAGAACGGTGGCACAGTGGTTAGCACTGCTGCCTCTCGGCACCGAGGACCCGGGTTCGAATCCCAGCCCTGGGTCACTATCCGTGTGGAGTTTGTACATTCTCCCCATGTCTGCATGGGTTTCACCCCCACAACCAAAAGATATGCAGAGTAGGTGGATTGGCCACGCTAAATTGTCCCTTCACTGGAAAAAAAAAGAATTGGATACTCTAAATTTAAAAAATGATTTAATTCAGCCAGACTGAAGAGTCATGGTGTTGTGATCTCACTTAAAGAGTGTAGAGCAGTCGCAGCATCGGGGTTACAATAAACATTCACCTTCTGAAAGCCCTTGTGTGGCCGGTGACAATGTGCGGCTGTGAAAGCTGCAGCATCAAGAAGCCGGACGAGGCTCCAATAAAAATGTTTGAAATGAAAGGACTCAGACGGATATTCCGTGTGTCACGGACGGCAAAGTGGACGAATGAGTGGCTGCTGGAGAAAGCTGGTGTTCAGAGGAACCTGTTTGAGGCAGTGATATCGAGGAAGCTCGCCTATTTTGGATATATTGGTTGTGAATAGAAAGGGAGTGTTAGGAAAAAGAGGTAATGCCAGGCAAAACACCTGGAAACCGTGTACAAGGAAGACCCAAGGTGGCCTGGGTGGATAATATCAGAATGTGGACTGGCCTCTCGATGGGACAGGCAGTGAGAGCAGCGGAGAAATCAGTGAGAAAGATTGTCCAGAGTGCGGCCAACACTCGGAATGAGGACGGATAAAACACAAGACAGGACATCTGTAGTGGGAGGAAAAAGACTATTTGATATCCAGGATAAAATTAATGAACTACATCTCCTTCTGCAGATCATTGCAGTGGAAATGTGCCCTTGCTCACAGAGGATCAGTCCACTGGAATGAAAATTGGAAGGGCGGACAGTTCCACAGAAACTCTCCGACCCCCCCACTTCATCAACATAGTTCAGTCCTGGATGCGATTAACCGCAGCAAAAACAGCAGAATCCAACCCCTACAATTAGTTGTGAACTCGCTGGTGTCTCAACAGATTGGATGACCGAGTGAATCCCTTCCCACACTCAGAGCAGGTAAAAGGCTTCTCCCCAGTGTGAACTCGCCGGTGTTTCACCAGGCTGGATGACTGACTGAATCCCTTCCCACACACAGAGCAGGTAAAAGGTTTCTCCCCGGTGTGAACTCGCCGGTGTGTCAGCAGGGCTGATAAATCACTGAATCCCTTCTCACACTCTGAGCAGGTGAACGGCCTCTCTCTGGTGCCATCGCGCTGGTGTCTCAGCAGGTTGGATAACTGAGTGAATCCCTTCCCACACGTGGAGCAGGTGAACGGCCTCTCCCCAGTGTGAACCCGCTGGTGTGTTCGCAGGTTGGATGAGTCTCCGAATCCTTTGCCACAGACGGAGCAAGTGAATGGCCTCTCCTCGGTGTGAACTCGCTGGTGTCTCAGGAGGTCGGATGAATCTCTGAATCCTTTCCCACAAGTGGAGCAGGTGGATGGTCTCTCCCCAGAGTGAACTCGACGGTGTCTCACCAGATTGGATGAATCTCCAAATCCCTTCCCACACACGGAGCAGGTGAATGGACTCTCCCCGCTGTGAACTCGCTGGTGTGCCAGCAGGGTGGGTGAATCTCTGAAGCCTTTCCCGCACTGAGAGCAGGTGAATGAACTCTCCCCAGAGTGAACCCGCTGGTGTCTCAACAAGTTAGATGAATTAGGAAATTCCTTCCCACACTGAGAGCAGGTGAAGGGTCTCTCCCCAGTGTGAGTGCGTCGATGAGTTTCCAGCGCAGACGGGAAAGTGAATCCCTTCCCACAATCCGCACATTTCCACAGTTTCCCCATGGAGCAGGTGTCCGTGTCTCGGTGCGTTTCCAGTCACACTGATGGTAAAATGCCCGATGGTTTTCCCCGTCCTAACAAATCGAGTGACTGTCAGATCTCGTTGTGAAGTTTGGTTTGAGATTTCTTACTGCAAATCCTCCCCTTTGAATATCCTGTGAAAGGAGTTTACAAATGTCATCACTGTCAGTACAGCTCAGAAATTCAGAACAGACAATTCTAGTTGCTGTGGAACATGCTTTCTCAGTCACCAAAACCTGTGCATTTCCACCCCCTGCTGACACACACGCACCCTCCACTCTCACTCTGCTGTATAGACATAAAATTTACAGTGCATTCGGCCCATCGTGTCTGTACCGGCCCTTGGAAAGAGCACCCTACCTAAGCCCACACCTCCACCCTAACCCTGCAACCCAGTAACCCACCTCACCTTTTGGACACTAAGGGCAATTTAGCATGGCCAATCCACCTAACCTGCACGTCTTTGGACTGTGGGAGGAAACCGGAGCACCCGGAGGAAACCCACGCAGACACGGGGAGAACGTGCAGACTCCACACAGTCAGTGATCTAAGTCGGGATTCAAACCTGGGATCCTGGAGCTGTGAAGCAACTGTGCTAACCACTGTGCTACCGTGTCGCTCCTATCTAATACCATATCAAATATACACCCTCCCTTTTCTCCTGACGGTGCGAATTTACGCTGATCGATACTCACCATTTGTTCTCAACTGAGAGATCACAAGGTCCAAAGAAATAGGAGTAGGCCATTCGGCCTGTCAAGTCTCCCCTTCTATTTAATAAGATCATGGCTGATCGTATTGTGACCTTAACTTCATTTTCTTCCTGTCACCATAACCCTCGACTCCCTTTTCCATCAAAACTCTAACTGGGCCTTGTATATATTGAACGATGCAGCCTCCACTGCTCTCTGGGGAAGAGAATTGCAAAGCCTAACCAGCCTCTTAGGGAAGACACTTCCCCTCATCTCCATCAGGAATGGGTATCCTTTATTTTAACAATCTGTCCACTCGCTCCTGAATCCCCCATGAGGGGAAACATCCTCTCTTCATCTCCCCCATCATGTTACCTCAGAATCTTATGTTTCAATATGATCACCTCTAAGCTCCAATGAGCCCAGATCCTTTCCTCACAACACAACACCGTCATCCCAGGAATCAGCCCGATGATCCTTCTCTGAACTGCTCCCGATGCAAGAATCACCCTCCTTCGTTAAGGAGACTAAGTGTGCCCAGTACTCCAGGTACTGTGATCTGAGAGCCATCACGAAGACACGGCTGCAAGATGACAAAGGCTGGGACCTGACTATTCAAGGCTGCATCACTTTTCAGAAGGACAGGAAGCTGGGAATATGCGGAGAGGCAGCTCTGTTAATTAAGGATGACATTAGTACAATAGAGAGAGATTACCTCAGTTCTGGAGATCAAGATGTAACGATAAAAAATGATAACGGTCACTTGTGAGAGTAGTTTCTAGACCCCCTAACAGTAACCACACTGTAGGAGGGAGAATACAGGGAGGAATGATAGCTCATGACAAAAGTGCAGCAATAATCATGGGTGAATTTACTTTACATATAAATTTGGCGAATTAGATTGGTAAAGGTAGCCAGGCAGATGAGCTCAGTGTTTTTGGGACAGTTTCTTAGAGCAGCAGAAGCTAGAGCTGACCAGAGAGATAACTATTCTCGATCACCCAATCACTGAATTGTTAGGGTGCAGAAGGCCCATCGTGTCTGCACCGAATCTCCAAATGTGGATGATGACTTAGTGCCATTCCCCCTACCTACCTTGACAACTTCACATCTGAAATTATTGCTCAATAATGGGGTACAAAGTCCTCGGGGTTAAACTCAGCAGCTTCTCCTGTATCTCCACTCCAGCCAAACTGACAAAACAAGACCCTGGAAAGAAAAAACACTTCAGGGAAGTGAAGATGGGGCAGGGGATTGGGATGAGCAAGTGTGGGAATGATGGGCTGAATGGCCTGCATCTGTATTGTAACCATTCAATGATTCTGTGAAAAAGGACTGTAATTGGAGGCGAGAGACCAAACTCCACAACCAACACCCTCCCCGATACAATGGGATCTTAATGGGTCTATCTCTGCTTCTTGACTCGGTTCTGTGACAAACGCCAGCAACAAAATGATAGCAAAATACTGAGGTTGCTGAAAATCTGAAATAAAAAGAGCAAATACTGAAAATACTCAACATGTCAGCGAGTAACTGTGGCAAAAGAAACAGAGTTCACAGATAAAGATGGTAAATCAGCAGCACACAGCCGAAGGATGGACAGCAGTGAAATCTTCATTGACACAGTTGGAAGAAATAACAGTAAAATCCCAAACCTGGTTACAATAAATCTACTATTAGACACAGAGGAAGTTAGACAATGAAATGAAATGAAATGAAAATCGCTTATTGTCACGAGTAGGCTTCAAATGAAGTTACTGAGAAAAGCCCCTAGTCGCCACATTCCGGCGCCTGTTCGGGGAGGCTGTTATGGGAATCAAACCGTGCTGCTGGCCTGCTTGGTCTGCTTTCAAAGCCAGCGATTTAGCCCTGTGCTAAACAGCCCCACAATGGCAGAGGTGACCCAGTGTGAGTAGAGGTGAAACAGAGAAATGAACATGGATTGAGATCGACAGTAGAGGACACAAACCCACCCCATAGCTATGCAAGCAGGGCACAGATAACAAAGCACAACACTACAAACTCTAAATTATAGCTGAATGCACAATAATACTCACCTCTGGAACAATTTCACTGTTTTCAAATTAAAACCTCCGACTGGAACCTGCAGCTGGAAAGATATCAGTAGCACTGGAATCAGAGGGGCAGCACGGTGGCGCGTTCTGCTGCCTCACAGCGCCGAGGTCCCAGATTCAAATCCCAGCTCTGGGTCACTGCCTGTGTGAAGTTTGCACATTCTCCCTGTGTTTGTGTGAGTTTCGCCCCCACAACCCAAAGATGTGCAGGATAGGTGGATTGACCACGCTAAATTGCCATTTAATTTGAAAAAAATTAATTGGGTACTCTTAAATTTATTGTCAAAAAAGCACTGGAATCAAAGGATAATCTGTCTTCAAATCTTCTAACTCCCTATAAAAGATGACAAGAGTCATGTGTCAACTGTGGTTAGAAATTAAGAGATAAATGTGTGTTTTTGATTTGTGAATTGCAGTGGGTAAATCCTCCCCTTCTTACTTCCTGTAAAAGGAGTTTCCAAAATCAGTCAGTCAATCCAGGATATAAATTCATAACATTCTCTCCTCCTGTTTACTGGCATAGGTTTATGTACGATAGAATATGCTTACATTGGAAGCAGTTCAGACAGGGTTCATTGAACTGATTCCTGGCAATGAAGGAGTTTATTTTATGAGGAAATGTTGGGCAAGGCATGTAAATAACAGACTTTAGATCAATCATGAGATTCTGAGGGAGTTTGACAAGGTAAGTGTTGAAAGGTTTTTTCCTATTAACAGGGAATCGAATCTCCGAGACAGTTTAAACATCAGGATTTAAGACAGATCAGGAGAAATTGCTTTTCTCAGAGGACCTGTGAAATTCTTCCCTGCAGTGGGCCATGAAAGACTATGTTATAATCCATTTTAACTACATGGGAGTTAAAGGTTAGAGAGGTTGGGGGCAGGAGGAAAATGAAGTGAAGAGAATGATCAGATGCGCCATGATTTTGTTGAATAGCAGAGCAGCCTTAAGGGTTCCTCCTGCTGTTAATTCTGATGTTCTTATTCTTCGGTTATTCGGAAGGCCGCATATGGCCCCTTGCCTCACCTGCCCCTCTGAAGAGCCCACCCGTAAACCGAACCTTTCAATCAATGAGACAAAATTTTCTCTCGTGGTCACCAGGACTCCAAAGCTCCCGCCTACTTTCCGTTGGGCAGCATGGTAGCACAGTGGCTTCCCAGCGCCAGGGCCCCCAGGTTCGATTCCCGGCTTGGGTCACTGTCTGTGCGGAGTCTGAACGTTCTCCCCGTGTCTGCGTGGGTTTCCTCCGGGTGCTCCGGTTTCCTCCCACAGTCCAAAGATGTACAGGTTACGTGGATTGGCCATGCTAAATTGCACTTAGTGTCCAAAAGGGATAGGAGAGGTCATTAGGTTAGGGGGAGAGGGTGGAAGTGAGGGCTTAAGTGGGTTGGTGGACTGGATGGGCCGAATGACCTCCTTCTACATTGTATGTTCTATGTGGCGACGCCACGGTAGTCGCGCATGCGCTCTGCTCCCGCAAAACCAAGATGGCGGCGGTGGAGCTGGTCCTGGTCCCGGATAAAAGCTCCGCATCTGCAAACGCGGGACCTACAGGCTCTTATTCCGGCCCTGAGGCCTGCGCCGGGTGCTTATGAAGCCTCCGCTCTCTCTCCCCACCTCCCCCGGTTCCCGGCTCCATGTTTCCCTCCGCCCCACCGACTCACCCGCCGACAAACCTCCCGCCGCCCTCACAGGGCTCCGAACAAAATGGCACTGCGCATGCTCCAGTTACAGCACTGCGCCTGCGTACTGTGCTCCTCCCGCCGCCCTCACAGGGCTCCGAACAAAATGGCACTGCGCATGCTCCACTTACAGCACTGCGTCTGCGCACTGGGCTCCTGTGCAGTCAACATGCACAATGCAGGGCAACAGTTGCACTATTGAAACTTAAACTGTCCGTACAAAATAACTTTGTGACCATTTCAGACAAATTAATTAAAAAATACTTAATAAATTATTTCGAATTGGTGATCTAGGGGCTGGTTTAGCTCACCAGGCTAAATCGCTGGCTATTAAAGCAGGCCAGCAGCACAGTTCGATTCCCGTACCAGCCTCCCCGGACAGGCACCGGAATGTGGCGACGAGGGGCTTTTCACAGTAACTTCATTGAAGCCTACTCATGACAATAAGCGATTTTCATTTCATACTATGTTCCATTTCTCGAGGTTCTGCTTTGGGACGAGACAAAGGTTTTAAGGCTTTCATACGGTTTACACTCTGTCCTTGCCCCATGGTGCTGACTCTGGGTTCAATCGCACAGTCACTGCTCCTCCCCCCCCCCCCCCCCCCCACCTCTCCCTCTCTATCCCTGATACTGCACATTCACTGTTTTACAGAATAACACTGCACAAATAGAAGTCACTCAGCCCATTATACCTGGGCTGGCTCTCTGGAAGGTTGACCCAGTTAATCCCACATCCCTGCTGCCAGAGTCAGAACAATGTATATCTGCTGTAGTAATCCGAGAGTGTAATGAAAAGGTTTTCCCTTGGATATGTTTGGAAAAAATGATTGTCCCATATATTGAGCAGATATTAAGTGCTTACTAGTGACTGAAGCACGCAGAGTACCAAGTGGCGTTTAATTCGATAATTCTACAGTGACGTTACTAATCAAGGATCAAGTTAAGGGAGTATCCTGGTGTGATACAATAGATGAATTATGGGGTTAGAAAGTAAACGCATTAATATTCTGCAACTTCACAATTATCACTTGGCTGGGATGTCGCAGTTTGAAAGAGCCCCACATACCTGTCAGAGGAAGAAGCCAAGTCCAATTGACCCATTAAAGCCACATCGCTGTTAGACTGTACTGGAGTTCTGGATGGACCTGGGTTTTATGAACATGGTCCGGATTAGTCTGTTGCTGTGTCTTTAAGTTCCAGTGACAGCTGTAGTATCTTTATTAAATACCCAGCAAAATATTTAGGCCAGAAATCTGAAGACATCAGCACCATAGCCCTTGAAACCATTACTGATAGATTGGATTGGATTTTGTTCATTGTTACGTGTACCGAGGTACAGTAAAAAGTATTTTTCTGCGAGCAGCTCAACAGATCACTAAGTACATGAAAAGAAAAGAAAATACATAATAAGGCAACATAAGGTATACAATGTAACTACATAAACATCGGCATCGGGTGAAGCACACAGGGGTGTCAAATTAATGAGATCAGTCCACAGGAGGGTCGTTTAGGAGTCTGGTAACAGCAGGTAAGAAGCTGTTTTTGAGTCTGTTCGTGCGTGTGCTCAGACTTTTGTATCTCCTGCCCAATGGAAGAAGTTGGAAGAGTGAGTAAGCTGAGTAAGAGGGAGTGAGATTCTCCTACTACTAAAAGTTCCATGATTTGCAACCTTTTTTCCACAGTAGAAAGGAATCCACCCTTCCATCAATCGAAACTCTGAATGATTTGGGATGTTGCTGGTAAGGGTCCAGGACAAATTGCTATTTACAAGGTGAAGGCACATCAGCAGAAGGAGTTAATGAAGAGGGTGGTGGTAACAACCAGGCAGATTAGACGATACGACCACAGACATAGGATCAGAATTAGGTCACTCGGCCCATCAAGTCTGCTCTGCCATTCAATCATGGCTGATATTTTTCTCATCCCCATTCTCCTGCCTTCTCCCCATAACCCCTGATCCCCTTATTAATCAAGAACCTATCTATCTCTGTCTTAAAGACACTCAGTGATTTGGCCTCCACAGCCTTCTGTGGCAAAGAGTTCCACAGATTCACCACCATCTGGCTGAAGAAATTCCTCCTCATCTCTGTTTCGAAGGATTGTCCCTTTATTCTGAGATTGTGTCCTCTGGTTCTCGTATTTCCTACAAGTGGAAAATTCCTCCCCACATCCACTCTATCCAGGTCTTGCAGTATTCTGTAAGTTTCAATAAGATCCCCCCACATCCTTCTAAACTCCAATGAGTACAGATCCAGAGTCCTCAACCGTTCCTTATACAACAAGCTCTTCATCCCAGGGATCAGCCTTGTGAACCTCCTCTGGACCCTTTCCAAGACCAGCACACCTTTCCTTAGATGCGGGGCCCAAAACTGCTCACAATACTCCAAATGGGGTCTGACCAGAGCCTTATATAGCCTCAGAGTACATCCCTGCTCTTGTATTCTAGCCCTCTCGACATGAATGCTAACATTGTATTTGTCTTCTTCATTGCCGACTGAACCCGCACGTTAACCTTCTTAAGCAAGGACTCCCAAGTCCCTCTGTGCTTCTGATTTCCCAAGCATTTCCCATTGAGAAAAGTCTATAACGTCCATTCCTCCATCCAAAGTGCAGAACCTCACAATTTTTCACATTGTATTCCATCTGCCACTTCTTTGCCCACTCTTCTAGCCTGTCCAAGTCTTTCTGCAGCCTCCCTGCTTCCTCAATACTACCTGTCCCTTTCCATATCTTTGTATCGTCTGCAAACGTAGCAACAGTGACTTCAGTTCCTTCTTCCAGATCGTCAATATGTATTATGAAAAGTTGTGGTCCCACCATCGACCCCCAAGGCACACGACTAGTCACTGGCTGCCATCCTGAAAAAGGCCCCTTTATCCCCACTCTCTGCCTTCTGCCAGTCAGACAATCCTCTATCCATGCCAGGATATTACCCTTAACTCCATGGTCTCTTAATTTATTTAACAGTCTCCTATGCGGCACTTTGTCAAGGGCACTCTGGAAATCTAAATAAATCACGACCACTGGTTCTCCTTTGTCTAACTTCCTTGCTACCTCCTCAAAGAACTCTAACAGATTTGTCAGACGTGACCTCCCCTTGACGAAGCCGTGCTGATTCAGTCCGATTTTATCATGCACTGCCAACTTCTCCGCGATCTCATCTTTAATAATGGACTCAGCAATCTTACCAATGACCGACTACCTGTTCCCTAGTAGACTCTGTCACAAGCTGCTCCAAAAAACATCTCTTAGACATCTCACAAATTCCTTTTCTTGGGATCCACGACCAACCTGATTTTCCCAGTCCACCTGCATATTGAAGTCCCTCAAGCCTAACTCACCAGGAAAGATGCTCGAGAGGGGATTCCATGGGGTTGACCAAAACACAATCATAGGCACCACGACAACAGACTCCAGGTAAACCTGATTTGAAATCTGTCAGGACCCTGACTCTGATGTGACTGTGGTCAAAGAAGCCGAACACCACAGAAAACTTTCCCTCATCCCTAACAGCAAGTCTATCCTACATGATGAGGGTTTTCTTATCACTAGGATGGTATAAATTGGACTTTGGTCACATCTTGATGTCAGTGTGCTCCTGTACTGCTCTGTATTTAACAGGAGCCTGCAGACTGATGAGACTGTGTTACACTGTCGGTGTGTTCCTGTACTGCTCTGTATTTAACAGGAGTCTGCAGACTGATGAGACTGTGTTACCCTGTCAGTGTGCTCCTGTCTGAGGAGAAGGGAGCTCTGAATCCACTGTATTATCTCTGTTCTCCTGATCGGATAGCTCATTTTAAAATAATTGAATTTTATTCAAGAAACCTGTTCACAGCCCAAAGGCTGAATTTCAGTTTAATGTACAATATAAAATTCAGATACAGACGCAAGAATCAAGTGAAAATAATGGAAATCTGTGACAATCCTGTGATAACAACAATTAACAAATTAATCAGGTAACAGGGAAGTGGTGGACGGGATATTAAAAGAAGGAATATTGAATTAAAATTATATTACAATTGCAGACCAATACACCATTCCTATATTACAGGCTCTGACGTAGATTTATTTATTGTCACGAGTTCTGAGTGACAGTGAAAATTATTGTTCTGCATAGAGTGCAGTGAGAAAGTTCAGCATACGATAGATACACAATGTAAATACATAGACATCGACTGAAGCATACGAAGTATAGTGCCACACCAGAGAAGTTGTGGGAAGAGATCAGTTCAGTCCATAAGAGGGCCATTTGGGAGTCTGGCAATAACAGGTAAGAAGCTGTTTATGAATCTGTTAGAGTTCTCAGACTTAGGGCAGCACGGTGGCCTAGTGGTTAGCACAACCGCCTCACGGCGCTGAGGTCCCAGGTTCGATCCCGGCTCTGGGTCACTGTCCGTGTGGAGTTTGCACATTCTCCCCGTGTCTGCGTGGATTTCGCCCCCACAACCCAAAAATGTGCAGAGTAGGTGGATTGGCCACGCTAAATTGCCCCTTAATTGGAAAAAAGATAATTGGGTAATCTAAATTTATATAAAAAAAAAGAAAAAAAAAAAAGAGTTCTCAGACTTCTGCGTCTTCTGCCTGAAGGAAGAGGTTGGAAGAGAGAATATCCCGGATGGGAGGGATCTTTAATTATGCTGCCCATTTCCCAAGGCAGCGGGAGGTGTAGACAGAGTCAATGGGTGGGAGGCAGGTTCGCGTGATGTCCTGGGCTGTGTTCACCACTCTCTGCAGTTAAAATCACTCCAGTGCAGAAGGACGCCATTCAGCCCATCGAGTTTTCACCGAGCCTCTAAAATAACACTCCATCCAAGCCCATTCCCCTTCCCTATCCCCATAACTCCGAAACTAAGCGACTTTTCTGGGCACTAATGGACAATTTAGCATGGCTAATCCACCTAAGAAATGATCTTGGGCCGAGCAGTTGCGGTACCAAACTGTGATGTAGCCAGATAGGATGTTTTCTATGTTGCATCCATAAAAATTGGCAAAAGTCAATGTGGACATACCAAATGTCCTTAGTTTCTTGAGGAACATATGAAGTACATCTAAAGTTAATAATTTAAGTATTTCACTGAGGACCAGAACCATGTAAGGAATGACTCTGTCTGTATTATTGCAGAACTGTTAATAAAGTCAGTGAAAGACAATCTGTTGTTGGGAGTTTGATTCTCTGGTGTCTGAAACCACCAGATTCAATGTTTAGAGTCAACAAAATGAACAAGGAAACACTTCAGGGCCCAAAACTCCAGCTGGATATTCACAGGAGAAAGTCTGTTATCAAACACCTCGAATGGATAGGACAGAGAAAAATACTAACTGTAAGAAACTCTCAAATCATCTGTAAATATCTTTCAAATGCTGACAGGTTGCAACTGTCAGTTTCCATCACATCGAAGGTTAGAGAACGGTTATTCTAGAACTAAAATCACAAGGTAGATCACAGCTAGACTACGGAGTACAGTTCTGGTCACCACATTACAGGAAGAATGTGATTGTACTGGAGAGAGTACAGAAGAGATTTATCTGGATGTTTCCAGGATTGGGGAATTTTAACAAGAGGGAAGATTGGATCAACTAGGATTGTTTTCTGTGGAACAGAGGAGGCTGAGTGGACATTTAATTGAGGTGTATAAAATTATGAGGGTCCCAGATATAGTGGATCAGAAGTCGAAAGGACATATTTCATTAACGCGGGTCAGTAACCTGGGGGCAGAGATTTAAGTATCTGTTGTAAGGATCAGAGGGAAATTGAGGATTTTCAACTCTGTCTGAAAGGGAGGTAGAGACAGAAACCCTCATCACATTTAAAGACACCCTGTTATGGAGTGTGTGTGACCTGCAAAGCTACAGACCAAGAGGTGGAAAGTGGGATTAGATTGGATAAAGCATTTTCAGCCAACACAGACACAATGGGCTGAATGGCCTCCTCTGTGCGGTAAATGTCTAGGATTCTGCGATGACAAGGGGTCCTCGGGTTTTTATCCTAGACAGACGTCAGCCCAGTCAGTTACTCCAAGTGTTGATGTGATGGATCAAGTTAAGAGGGGTCAAGAGCAGTGATTAAAATGGAAATATCAGTAAATCCGGATATAGTTTATCTGTATGTGGTTCCATTTTAATAACTTCTCCTGAATGTGACCCGCACAGAGTCTGCACATTCTCCGTGTGTGTGTGGGTTTCCTCCGGGTACTCCGGTTTCCTCCCACAGTCCAAAGATGTGCACGTTAGGTGGACTGTCCATGCTAAATTGCCCTTATAAAAGGTTGGTCAGGGTCACTGTCCGTGTGGAGTTTGCACATTCTCCCCGTGTCTGCGTGGGTTTCGCCCCCCACAACCCAAAGATGTGCAGGTTAGGTGGATTGGCCATGCTAAACTGCCCCTTAATTGGAAAAAATAATTGGGTACTCTAAATTTATTTTTTTAAACTAAAAATAAATAAAAGGTTGGTTTGAGTGGGGTGACGGGGATGGTGTGGAGGTCTGGGCTTGGGCAGGGTGCTCTTTCCAAGGGCTGGTGCAGACTCGATGGGCTGAATGGCCTCCTTCTGCACAGGAAATTCTCTGATTCGAACAGCACATCTTTCGGGACTTGTGGGAGGAAACCGGAGCACCGGAGAAAACCCACAAAGACACAGATAGAATCATAGAATTTACATTGCAGAAGGAGGCCATTCGGCCCATCGAGTCTGCACCGGCTCTTGGAAAGAGCTCCCCACCCAAGGTCAACACCTCCACCCTATCCCCGTAACCCAGTAACCCCACCCATCACTAAGGGCAATTCTGGACACTAAGGGCAATTTATCATGGCCAATCCACCTAACCTGCACATCTTTGGACTGTGGGAGGAAACCGGAGCACACGGAGGAAACCCACGCACACACAGGGAGGATGTGCAGACTCCGCACAGCACAGACAGTGACCCAAGCCAGGAATCAAACATTGGACCTTGGCGCTGTGAAACAACAGTGCTATCCACTGTGCTTTTGTGGTGCCCAACGAGTACAGAGGTGCAGTGAAAAGTATTGTTCTGCGTACAGTGCAGGCAAATTGTTTCACACATGAATACATAGAACATGAATACATAGAACATACTATAATAATTGGGCCTCACGGTAGCATGGTGGTTAGCATCAATGCTTCACAGCTCCAGGGTCCCAGGTTCGATTCCCGGCTGGGTCACTGTCTGTGTGGAGTCTGCACGTCCTCCCCGTGTGTGCGTGGGTTTCCTCCGGGTGCTCCGGTTTCCTCCCACAGTCCAAAGATGTGCGGGTTAGGTGGATTGGCCATGATAAATTGCCCGTAGTGTAAGGTTAATGGGGGGATTGTTGGGTTACGGGTTACGTGGGTTTAAGTGGGGTGATCATTGCTCGGCACAACATCGAGGGCCGAAGGGCCTGTTCTGTGCTGTACTGTTCTATGTTCTATGTAATTCATAATTACAGAACAAACCATAAATAACGCTTATAAAAGATGTAGGAACAGGATCTGTATGGGAGAGCTCGCAGAGTCACCACTCTCCGGCGCCATCTTGGGAGAATTTATTTAAAATGTAAAATCCAGCTGCAGCCTATCGTTTTTTGTACCCCATGTCAGTCAGGAAGAGCTGATCCAATTCCCTTGTAGTTGGGCTTCTTGGCTCGGCACCGGTGTTTGGAGAAATGCTCGATGAGCTCTCCAAGTACCCAATTAATTTTTTCCAATTAAGTGGCAATTTAGCATGGCCAATCCATGTAGCTTGCACATCTTTGGGTTGTGGGGGTGAAACCCATGCAAACACGGGGAAAACATGCAAACACCGCACGCACAGTGACTGTCAGGTGGATGTACCTTTAAGAAATAGGTGTTTATCAAATAGCTGCAGTGATGTCAGTGTGTGGGCTGTCTGTCTTTCACTTTCGTTTTGAGCTGGGCGTTTCAGTGTGTTTTTGGTTTCGTTTTGAGTTGGAGAGCTGCAGCTGTGTAATGATCTCTCTCTACAAGCTAAAGAATGTCTTCAGCTCATTGATGATTTCAAAGTAATACCTGTTTCTGTCGAGAATTTAAACCTGCTGTCTTTGTTTAAAAAGGTTTTAACTTCCGGATGTTGTTTGCGAAGTTATTAAGGGTTATCTATAGAGTACAGTATCTTTTGGGGGGTCATTAGGGTTGGTAGTTGATAAACTGTTTACTGTGTGTTTATAAAATATCAACTGGATTCATAGAATAAACATTGTTTTTGTTTTAAAATACTTTTAGTTCTCTATTGCATCACACCTGTAAAGTGGGCCCTTGTGCTCCCCATAACCAAAATCTATTAAACGTTGTGGGTCAGGTGAACTCCATGATGCACTTTGGTGTTCTCTAAACCCTGGCCCGTAATATGACCCAGAGCAAGGATCAAATTTGGGACCGCGGCACTGTGAGGCAGCAATGCTATCCACTGCGCCACCTCGCTGCCCCAGCTCTTTCGCTCCTGCTGCAACTAAAGAGAATCTAACCATCATCCCCTGACATTCAATGGCATTATCATGACTGAATCCCCCAGTAGCAACATCCTGGGGGGGGGGGGGGGGGGGGGGGGGGGGGGGGGGGGGGAAGGGGCTACCATTGACAAGAAACTGAATAGGGGTGGCCATATAGCTATCATGGCTAAGAGCAGTTCAGAGGCTAGGAAGCATGCAGCAAGTAAACCATATCCTGATTCCCCAAATCCTGTCCACATCCGACATGGGACAAATCATGTGGAAAATGAGTTTGACAATCCTGAGATAGACAATGTCAATGAGATCCCCAGTCTCTCTGCAGCCTCCTCGAGCCCCACAACCCTCGCTGTAAATACAAGTTGTTGGATTACACCCCGAGATAGACAATGTCAATGGGATCCTCAGTATCTCTGTAACCTCCTCCAGCCCCATAACTGTCTGTGTAAATACAAGTTGTTGGAGTCCACCCTGAGATAGGCAATGTCAACCCGATTCCCCTCATCCACTAACACAGTAACTTCTTCACAAAATTCAAAGAGGTTTGTAAGAGGACAGCACGATAGCACAGTGGTTAGCACTGTTACTTCACAGCTCCAGGGTCCCAGGTTCGATTCCCGGCTTGGGTCACCGTCAGTGCGGAGTTTGCATTTCTCCCCGTGTGTGGGTTTCCTCCAGGTGCTCCGGCTTCCTCCCACAAGTCCTTAAAGACGTACTGTTAGGTAATTTGGACATTCTGAATTCTCCCTCTGTGACCCGAACAAGCGCCGGAATGTGGCGACTAGGGGATTTTCACAGTAACTTCATTGCAGTGTTAATGTAAGCCTACTTGTGACACCAATAAAGATTATTATTATTAACTCCTCTCATGACAGTGAATGACGTGACTATCCTTCCTCCTGTATTGTTCCTGTTGAATGAAGGGGAATATCATAGATTATGCATTTAAAATGGGATGTTGTAGCTCTGAAAATCAGTGACATCTGAAAATATTAAATTGCAGCCAGTTATAGGGTTTGTTGACATCAGCAGAATCAAACCAGATATTGTCAGACTATCAATCCTGGATGTGATTAACAGCAGCATAAACAGCAATTGTCATTTGACAACTTTCCGATGTCTCAGCTCATATCGTGACTGAGTGATTCCCTTCCCACAGCATCGATGTTCGGTCTCGGCCCTTTGTGAACTTTCGCCTTAGTGTGACTTCGCTGGTGTCTGAACAGGCTGGATGTCTGAGTGAATCCCTTCCCACACACTGAGCAAGTGAATGGTCTCTCCCCGGTATGAACTCGCTCGTGTGTACGGAGATTAGATGAAGTCATGAATCTCTTTCCACAGTATCTGCAGTTGAATGCTCTACCCTTGGAGTGCATTCGTTGGTGTAACATGAGCCTGGCTGACTGAGTGAATCCCTTCCCACAGAAGGAGCAGCTGAACAATCTCTCCCCAGGATGGACACACTGGTGTGTTAGCAAGTAGGATGACCGAGTGAATCCCTTCCCACACTCCGAGCAGGTGAATGGCCTCTCCCCAGTATGAATCTGCTGGTGTTTCGCAAGGTGGGATGACTTAGAGAATCCTTTCCCACATACGGAACAGGTGAATGACCTCTCCCCAGTGTGAACTTGTTGGTGCATCAGAAGCAGATAAGACAAGGTGAATCCTTTCCCACATTCAGAGCAGATGAATGGCCTCTCCCCAGTGTGAATCCGCTGGTGTGTACGCAGGCTGGATAACTGAGTGAATCTCTTCCCACACTTGTAGCAGGTGAAAGGCTTCTCCCCAGTGTGAACTCGCTGGTGTGTAAGCAGGCTGGATAACTGAGTGAATCTCTTCCCACACTTGTAGCAGATGAATGGCCTCTCCCCAGTGTGAACTCGCTGGTGTGTAAGCAGGTTGGATAACTGTGTGAATCCCTTCCCACACTTGGAGCAGGTGAATGGCCTCTCCCCAGTGTGAACCCGCTGGTGTGCAGTGATGGCGGAAGAACAAGTGAATCCCTTCCCACAAATGCAGCAGGTGAACGGTCGCTCCCCAGTGTGAGTGTATTGGTGTGTAGTGAGGGCAGACGGATGCCTGAACCTCTTTCCACAGAAAGTGCAGCTGAACGGTCTGTCTTCTGTGTGAATTCGTTGGTGTGACATGAGGCCTGCTGATTGAGTAAATCCCTTCCCACACTCAGAGCAGGTGAACGGTCTCTCTCCTGTGTGAATACGTCGGTGGGTTTCCAGCAGGCATCGATAATTGAATCCCTTCCCACAGTCCCCACATTTCCATGTCTTCTCCATAGTACTGGTGTCCTTGTATCTCTCAAGTTCAGACGATCAGTTGAAGACTTGTCCACACAGAATACTTGAACGTTTTCTCCTCTATGTGAATGAAGCAGGCTGTGTAATTGGTTCAAACACTTTGCACAGTCAGCGTACTGGAACACTGTCACTCAGATGTGTGTGTGTGTCTCTGTGCTTTTCCAATCACACTGACCTTTGAACTTTTCTCCCACAGATAGAACAGAGAAACATTTCTCCTTCCACATTCAAAGACCATTGATATCCAGGTACTGATGAAGCCATTAATATGGCCAGATGCTGCTTTAATATTTGGTTTGAGTTTCCAGTCTTTGAATCCTCCCCTTTTAATACCCTGTAAAAGGTGTTTACAAACTATCAGTGCAGGATAGAAATTCAGAAAAGACAATTCTAGTTTCTCTGGAACATTTTTTTCCTTTCTTGTTCCCCCAAAGCTGTAAATCCCAGTCCCAGATACTCTCCCTCCTCCCTGGGCTGAAATCTAAACCCATCTCACCATCTCCACCCAATTTATTTCCTCTGCCTGGGTTCAGTTCTCCAGCCCCTGTCTGCAGACTGACAATAAAATCAATGGGTCAATCTTTTTCTCTCCTGATCACTGGAACCCTGAAGCCCCGCCCACTCGCTGTTACGTCACAAATATGGCCGCTACTTTGCTGCTGGACCAAGATGATAACCGTCAATCCAGGCCTGCTCCTGGGAAAAGCCTTGTCGCCTCAAACGGGCCTCCTGCAGCTGTTTCTTTAGGATTTGCGGCCTACACCGGGTGTCATTGAAGCCTCCTCGCCCTCCCGCCGCATCCACCTCCCCCCCCCCCCCGCGCACCGCGGCTCCTCACCGTCAGCCGAGCAACAAACAAGCGTCTGTCACCTTCACACATACTGCGCATGCTCGGAAAACTGTGCGGTACCGCGCATGCGTTCCCGGTCCCTGTTGTGGGAACATTCTCCGCCGCGGCGTCTGCTGGGTATTGGACCCTTGTTCCCCTCACAGCTTCTAGGACGCAATGCGCATGCTCTGCGCAGACCGGCACGTTCTGGGAGAGCCCTTGCCGCGCCTTCGCGTCTCTACCATTCGGAGAATGACGGCATCACCCGCGTGGTGCATTCTGGGCAGTGAATAGTGCATCTAATTAGCAGAGATCCATGTGTCACAATCATTGAATGATAGAATGGTGTAAAACAGTGAACAATATCACTCCCAATCCCTACCAGTCTCTCCCTAAATGATTATGGTAAGAAGTCTTACAACACCAGGTTAATGTCCAACAGGTTTATTTCAAACACTAGCTTTCGGAGCACTGCTCCTTCCTCAGGTGAATGTTTTCCTAATTTTTCTCATTTCCTCATTCACCTGAGGAAGGAGCAGTGCTCCGAAAGCTCGTGTTTGAAACAAACCTGTTGGACTCTAACCTAATATTGTCAGACTTCTGACTGCCCACCCCAGTCCAACGCTGGCATCTCCACATCATAAATGATTATGGTAAGAAGTCTTACAACACCAGGTTAAAGTCCTGTAGGTTTGTTTTTCAAATCACTAGCTTTCAGAGCACTGCTCCTTCCTCAGGCAAATTAAGAGGTATTTTCCAGAAACATGTATATAGACAAAGTCAATGATGCTAGATAATGCTTTCCATGCGAGCATTTGCAGGTAATTAAGTCTTTACAGATCTAGAGATAGGGGTAACCCCAGTTAAAGACGTGTGCATTGTCTCAAGTTGTCTCTTCATTCACCTGAGTAAGGAGCAGTGCTCCGAAAGCTCGTGAATTGAAACAAACATGTTGGACTTTAACCTGGTGTTGTAAGACTTCTTACAGTGCTCACCCCAGTCTAACGCCAGTATATCCACATCATAAATGATTATGGTAAGAAGTCTTACAACACGGGCAGCACGGTGGCGCAGTGGGTTAGCCCTGCTGCCTCACGGTGCCAAGATCCCAGGTTCGATCCCAACTCTGAGTCACTGTCTGTGTGGAGTTTGCACATTCTCCTCGTGTTTGTGTGGGTTTTGCCCCCACAACCCAAAGATGTACAGGCTAGGTGGATTGGCCCTTAATTGGAAAAAAATTAATTGGGTCCTCTAAATTTAAAAAAAAAGAAATCTTATCACTAGTTTTTGGAGCACTGCTCCTTCCTCAGGTGAATGCAGAGGTATCTTCCAGAAACATATAGACAAAGTCAAAGATGCAAGTCAATGCTTTGAATGTGAGCATTTGCAGGTAATTAAGTCTTTACAGATCCAGAGATAGGGATAACCCTAGGTAAAAGAGGTGTGAATTATCTCAAGCAGGACAGTTGGTAGGATTTTGCAAGTCCATGCCAGATGGTGGGAGATGAATGTAAATCAACATGAATCCAAGATTCTGGTTGAGGCCACACTCATGTGTGCAGAACTTGGCTATAAGTTTCTGCTCGGCGATTTTGCGTTGTCGCTCATCCTGAAGACTGCCTTGGAGAACACTTACCCAGAGATCAGAGGCTGAATGCCCTTGACTGCTTAAGTGTTCCCTGACTGGAAGGGAACATTCCTGTCTGCCGATTGTCGCGCGATGTCCGTTTATCCGTTGTTACAGCGTCTACAATGGTCTCTCCAATGTAGCACTCTTTTTTAACCTGGGATTACCCCAGAATCTGTAAAGACTTAATTACCTGCAAAGACTCGCATTCAAAGCATTGTCTTGCATCTTTGACTTTGTCTATATATATGTTTCTGGAAAACACCTCTTAATTCATTTGAGGAAGGAGCAGTGCTCCGAAAGCTCGTGATTTGAAACAAACCTGTTGGACTTTAACCTGGTGTTGTAAGACTTCTTACTGTGCTCACCCCAGTCCAACGGCGGCATCTCCACATCATAAATAATTATGGTAATTGCATTAATTCATTTGATTACTTTTTCAAATGTCGCTAAGGGATGGAACAGTGCCACAGTGGTTAAGACTGTTTCCTCACAGCGCCAGTGACCTGGGTTTGATTCTGACCTTGGGTGACTGCCTGGATTTTTCACTTTCACCCCGTGTCTGCGTGGGCTTCCTTCCGGTGCTCTGGCTTCTTCCGACAGACAATCATGTGCAGGTTATGTGGGATTACAGGGATAGGGCAAGTAGGGTACTCTTTCAGAGGATCGGTGCTGATTTGATTGGTCAAATGGCCTCCTTCTGCACTGAAGGAATTCTATGGTTCTAACACTCCATTTGTCAACAAAATATTCATCAATAATTTGGTTTTTTACAATTCTGATTAGTCATCTCAGATTGAATCAAGTCATCAGAAATAGGACAGGAGTCGGTTATTCAGCCCATGTTCTAACCATGAGAGGATATTTTGAAGCAAGAGGGATTTTCTGATGCATCAACACCAGGATGTGCAAAGAAATGGGAGAGGTGCCGTGAGTCTTTGCTGCGTCATCAACAGATCAATAGTCTGAGATTGATTCCTGAGATTGGAAGGTAACACATTCCAAATCAGAGACAGGGAATGACAGGCCCCTCAATCACAGGGAAGATGCTTGAGGAGCCTTATAGATTCTGTTTCTGATCACTGGGTAGAGAAGGAGCCATTAGAGATTCTCAAAATGGCTTCTTTAAAACAAGGTCACGTCTTAATAATAATAATCTTTATTGTCACAAGTAGGCTTATACTTGCACTGTAATTAAGTGACTGTGAAAAGCCCCTAGTGAAACAGCACCTCTTTCGGGACTTGTGGGAGGAAACAAGACCCCCCCCCCCCCCCCCCCCCCCGAGGAAACCTACGCAGACACAGATAGAACGTGTAGACTGTGCATAGACAGTGACCCAAGCCGGGAATCGAACCTGGGACCCTGGCGCTGAGAAACAAGGGGCCCGGCACGGAGGAAAGAAGTCACCCCACGGAACAAGCCCGCCCGCAGATTGGTAGGCCCAGATTGAGGGCCAGGCCACTGTGGGGGTCGCTCCCGGGGTTGGATCCACACCCCCCCCCCCCCCCCCCGGAGGACCATCCCCGCATACTCACCTTCCAGGTCCCGCCGTGTGCGAGGTAATTCACAGCCGGCGGGACTGACCAAAACTGGACGGCCGCTCAGCCCATCGGGGCCCGGAGAATCGCCGGGGGGTAGGGGGCTGCTGTCAACGGCCCCTGACCAGCGTGGTGGGAATCAGGCTGCTACCCGGAAAACGGTGCAGGAAAATAGGGCAGCCGGTGTCGGGGCAGCGAGGCAGGATTCACGCCTCCCCCCCCCCCGGGGATTCTCTGACCCGGCGCCAGTCGGGGTTTGCCCCGGCGATTCTCCCAGCGCCATGGGCTGAGTGCCCACTGAGTTAGGCCGAGTCCCGTCGGCGGCGTTCTTGTGTGGTCCTATCCGACGGGACATTGCCTTTCATGTTTGGGAGGCCTGGTGGTGGGGAGGGGGGATTCGACCCCGGGGGGGGGGGGGGGGGGGGGGGGGGTCTCCACAGTGGCCTGGCCCGCAATCGGGGCCTATATTCCTCCGTGCTGGGCCCCTGTAGCTCTCTGCCATGTTGCGTCGCGGCCGGCGCAGAGAAGGAAACCCACGCGCATGCGCAAACTTGTGCTGGCCGTAGCACACATGTGCAACCCACGGCGCCCGTATCGGCAGCTGGAGCAGCGTGAGGCTATGCAGTGCCAGCTGGCGCCGTGTAGCGCAGAATCGCTGCTCCTAGGAGCCTGTTGACACCATCATAAAACGCTCCGGCATTTACGACGGCGTCAACACAGCCCCAGGATCAGAGAATCCAGCCCAATGTTTCATCTAGTTCATTAGTGGGCAGCACGGTAGCATGGTGGTTAGCATCAATGCTTCACAGCTCCAGGGTCCCAGGTTCGATTCCCGGCTGGGTCACTGTCTGTGTGGAGTCTGAACGTCCTCCCCGTGTCTGCGTGGGTTTCCTCCGGGTGCTCCGGTTTCCTCCCACAAGTCCAAAGATGTGCAGATTAGGTGGATTGGCCATGCTAAATTGCCCGTAGTGTCCTAAAAAGTAAGGTTAAGGGGGGGGTTGTTGCGTTACGGGTATAGGGTGGATACGTGGGTTTGAGTAGGGTGCTCATGGCTCGGCACAACATCGAGGGCCGAAGGGCCTGTTCTGTGCTGTACTGTTCTATGTTCTATCTCCAAGGTAGGAATTTGTAATTTCTTTCATGGGACTTGGCGAGGCCAACATTTATTGCCCATCCCTAATTGTCCTTGAGAAGGTGGTGAGCTGCCTCCTTGAATTGCTGCAGTCTGTGTGGTGTTGATACACGCACTCGTGCTGTTCGTCAGTGAATTCCGGAATTTTGACCCAGTCACAATAAAGGGACAGTCGAAGGGGCGGCATGGGAGCACAGGGGTTAGCACTGCTATCTGACAGTGCAGGGACCCGTGTGCGATTCCGGCCTTGGGTGACACTCTCTAGTCCTTTGCAGACTCCTTAAATCCACTTCACAAATTACTTCCCTACTTTTATTTGAGCCATACATTCAATCCCGTCATCCAACACATTCATACAGATTGTAAATGGTTGATAGCCCAGCACTGATCCTGGTGACATTCCACTTGTCACATCTTACCGACCCAGAAATGACCCATTTATACCTACTGGCTCCTTCCTGTTCGCTAACCAATCCTCTATCCATGCTGATATGTTGCCCCCAAACCATGAGCCCTTATTTTGCGTGATAACCTTTGATGTGGCAACTTGGGAAATAAATACCTTCTGGAAATCCAGCTAAAGCACATCCTTTATTGACATCCCTTGTTACCTCCTCAAAGAACCTTGATAAATTAGTCATGATTGATTCCCTGAACCTCAGTTTCAAACAATGCATCAAAAGAAAAATCAAATCTCCTCTACCCCAGGAAAAGTCCTGCAAATTAAAATTTACAGTGAAGAAGGCCATTCGGCCCATCAAGTCTGCATCGGCTCTTTGAAAGAGCACCCTACCCAAGCCCACAACTCCACCCCATCCCCACAACCCAGTAACCCCACCCAACACTAAGGGCAATTTTGGACACTAAGGGCAATTTATCATGGCCAATCCACCTAACCTGCACATCTTTGGACTGTGGGAGGAAACCGGAGCACCCGGAGGAAACCCACGCACACACGGGGAGAACGTGCAGACTCCGCACAGGCAGTGACCCAGTGGGTAATCGAACCCGGGACGCTGGAGCTGTGAAGCAATTGTGCCAACCACCACGCTACCGTGCTTTCTGGTTAAAAGTTTATTGACGAAACAGAGCATGGTTAAAAATCTAACAGAAAATTACTTGAGGATCAAAGACAACCAGAGTAACAGGATGTTCACAATGTTCTGGTCCCAAATGGTTTTCTTTCGGCTTCTCTATACCCGGTTCCTATGACTCCCCACTTTGGACACAGGCGCATTGAACCCTGGGGGTCGCATCACCATCAGCCCCTATCACCCCCCACCACTGATTAGTTGGAGGTCCATTTATCAAGTCAGGCCACCAACACCTTCCTGTCTATTAGTGCACAGGCCCCGTTATCCTCAGCTAAATTCAGCCCTCAGCTCCATCACCTGGCTGTCGGTGACACGAGCAATAGAGACAGAAAGGTGCCCGAGGCTCAAATGGGAAGTCAAAACTTGTGGATTAGGACCCCCATAAAGGTAAGCAACTTCTTTATAAAAAAACAAACTCCCAGTCAACAAATTAAAGAATCACACAACAGGACTTCATGTTTTATGACTTTTAATGCAACAAATTAGAAGCTATTTTAATTTCCACGTAGAACTTTGCACTTTTTAAATAATAAGAATCTTTATTATTGTCACAAATAGGCCGACATTAACACTGCAATTAAATTACTGTGAAGATCCCCTCGTCGCCACAGTCTGGCGCCTGTCCGGGTCACAGAGGGAGAATTCAGAATGTCCAATTCACCTAACAGCACATCTTTCGGGACTTGTGGGAGGAAACCGGAGCACTCGGAGGAAACCCACGGAGTCACAGGGATAACGCACAGGCAATGACCCAAGTGGGAATTGAACCTGGGAACGTGGCGCTGTGAAGAAAGTGCTAACCACTGTTCTACCATACCAAAGCTACACAGACTAAAGTTGCACTCCACAATTATAGTTACTCTGCTCTATAAATTGAAACTTAATTGTCTCAGAACCTGTCCAAGTGATGATTCATTCCCAAGGATTTAATTTGGATTTGTTTATTTTCACATGTACCGAGGTACAGTGAAAAGTATATTTCTGTGAGCAGCTCAATCAGATCATGAAATGAAATGAAATGAAAATCGCTTATTGTCACAAATAGGCTTCAAATGAAGTTACTGTGAAAAGCCCCTAGTCGCCACATTCCGGCACGCGTTCAGGGAGGCTGGTACGGGAATTGAACCATGCTGCTGGCCTGCCTTGGTCTTTCAAAGCCAGCGATTTAGCCCTGTGCTAAACCAGCCCCATGTCATTTAGTACACGAAAAGAAAGAAAATACATAATAGGGCAACACAAGGTACACAATATAAATATATAAACACTGATTGGGTGAAGCATACAGTAATGTAGTATTAATCAGTTCAGTCCACATAAGGGTCGTTTAAGAGTCTGGGAGCAGCGAGGAAGAAGCTGTTTTTGAATCTGTCCGTGCATGTTCTCAGACTTCTGTATCTCCTGCCCGATGGATGAAGTTGGAAGAGTGAGTAAGCCGGGTGGGAGGGGTCTTTGATTATGCTGCCCGCTTTCCCCAGGCAGCGGGAGGTGTAGATGGAGTCCATGGATGGGAGGCAGCTTTGTGTGATGGACAGGGCGGTGTTCACGACTCTCTGAAGTTTCTTGCGGTCTTGGGCCAAGCGGTTGCCATACCAGGCTGTGATGCAGCCCGATAGGATGCTTTCTATGGCTCTTTTGTTCTTTTCTTTTCGCCGTCTGGCAGCCTTTAATTCCAGAACTGTCTTCCTCAGTGAAATATTAGCTAACTGCCAGTAGGCATAAATAGGCCATTTTCTGGTTGGCAAGATGTAATGCGTGGTGTGTCACAGGAATCAGTGCTGGAGCCTCAACGTTTTACAATTTATATCAATAACTTTGATGACAGGACCAAAGGTATGGTCAGTTTGCTGATGACGCAGGCAAAAAGGAAAAGGAGGTGGTGTTGCTCGGATAATAAGGGACGGCATCAGAACATTAGTAAGGGTGGAGCACAGATCAGGAATACAAAACGTGGAACATGTTTGGGTGGAGACAAGAAACAGCATGGGTCAGGAAACATTGGGAAGAGCTGTTATAGGCCACCAAGCAGTAAGGGTAGTGTGGGACATGGTATTAAGCAGGAGATTAGAGAAGCATGTAGCGTGGATAAAACAGTAATGGGTGACTTCAATCTGCAGAAAGACTGGGTAAATCTAATGGCCACTAATGCTGTGGAGGACACGTTTTTGGAGTATGTCAGGGACAGTTACCTAGAGGGGTAGGTTGAGGAACCGACTAGAGAACAGACTCTTGTTGATCTAGTAATAAGGGGCAGCACGGTGGCCTAGTGGTTAGCACAACCGCCTCACGGCGCTGAGGTCCCAGGTTTGATCCCGGCTCTGGGTCACTGTCCGTGTGGAGTTTGCACATTCTCCCCGTGTCTGCGTGGGTTTCGCCCCCACAACCCAAAAATGTGCAGGGGAGGTGGATTGGCCGTGCTAAATTGCCCCTTAATTGGAAAAAATAATTGGGTAATCTAAATTTTAAAAAAAGATCTAGTAATATGCAACGATAAAGGGCAAATAGATAATCACGCTGAAAACAACCTTTAGGGATGAGTGACCAGAATATTGAATATGAGGTATTCCAATCCGAAGCCAGGGTATTAAGTTTGAAGGAAATTATGAAGGTAGAAGGGACAAATTAGCTGAGGTGGATTGGGGTTAATACATTAAAAGGTGTGACAGTCCACAGGCAATGGATAGACTTTCAATAATTATTAAACAGTTTACATTCCTTCACGGCACAAGAACCCCAAAAGGTCAGAGAACCGTGACTACCGGACAAAGTGAAGTTTTGTATAAGACTGAAAGAAAAGGCCCATAAAGTTAGCAGAAATAGGAATAAAACTGAGGATTGGGATGATTTTAGAATACAGCAAAGGACCAAGACACCGAGAAAGCGAGGGAGAACAGAATATGAATGTGAACTCGCAAAATACATACAAATGGACTGTAAAAGTTCCTATAGGTACGTAAAAAGGAAACGTTTGTCCGTTCCAGATAGAGTCAGGAGAATCTAGAATGAGGATTCGAGATCTCCACAGCCACCTTGTTCAACACTGGGATGTAGATCATCAGGGTTTGGGGATTTATTCATTTTCAACCCCATTAATTTCTCCTGTCTACTTTTTCACTAATTCTCATCTCTTCCAGACCCTCGTGCTCACGACGCCCTTGGGTCTCGAGTGTTTTGGGAAAATTTTTGCATCTTCCTCCGTGTAGACTGACACACATTGCTTAGTTTCTCTGCCATTTCCATATACCCCACTATGAACTCTCCTGTCTCTGCCTGGAATGGACCCACATTTGTCTTTGACAATCTTTTCCTTTTTACATACCTATAGAAGCTTTTCCAGTTGGTTTTTAAGTTTCTCCCCAGTTTGCTCTCACATTCTATTGCTCTTTATCAGTTTCTTGGTCTTCCTTTGCTGAATTCTAAAACATTTCCCAATCCTCAGGTTGCCACTATTTTGACCACGTTACGAGCCTCTTCCATTGATCTAATGGGATCTTTAACTTTTGTTAGCTAAGGTTGCATCACTTTTCCTGTTGGATTTTTATTCCTTAAAGGAATCTATATTTGTTGTATATATGGGAAATCAAAGACGCAAAAATGTCAGAAAACTAAAGGCTGCCCTCAGCTTTGACAGAGAGAGAGCTGACTGGAGGGTCAGCAAACCTCAGGCGAGGGGCCTGGTTGAGAAGGCCGGGCCTTCATGAATAAACTCAGCCAGTACGGGAGTTGAATCCTCACTGTTGGCCTTGCTCTGCATCACCAACCAGTCGTCCAGCCAACTGAGCTGACCGACCCCCTGATAAATATGAAATAATTCCTTAAATATTAGGTATTCCCTGCACCAATCAGTTTCCCAGTCCACCTCAGACAACTTGCCCCTCATACCCGGATAGTTTTCTTATGTACGGAACACGCAAATAAATTAAACAAAAGAACCATGTAACCAGCAGGGCCCATCTCCATGGCAATATGGTCTATTTTGTGGGGTTCCAAACAGAAATGAAAACTAAATATCTTCAAACTTCCAAACATCCCTTAACTCTGTCACCCTTGTGCAATTTGAAGCCGGATATTCACAACAAATCTCAAAGAGCATCAACCCACAGGAGGCAAAATGGTGAGACCAACCAATCCAGCAGAAAGAAACCCTCCGACCACCCCCACTGACCACCTGTCAGAATGAACAAAATGCAGTCCTGGGTGTAGAGCAGAAACAATAACAGCAGAATCCAACCCCTGTAATCAATTGTGAAATTGTTGGTGTCACTGCAGGTCCGATGAAACATGTAATCCCGTCTCACATTGAGAAGTGGGAGGCCTCTCCCCAGTGTGAACTCGCTGGTGTTTGTGCAGGGTGGATGAATCAATAAATCCTTTCCCACATTGAGAGCAGGTGAATGGCCTCTCCCCAGTGTGAACTCGCTGGTGTCTCCGCAGGTTGGATACGAGAGTGAATCCTTTCCCACATTGAGAGCAGGTGAATGGCCTCTCCCCAGTGTGAACTCGCTGGTGTCTCCGCAGGTTGGATACGAGAGTGAATCCTTTCCCACACTGAGAGCAGGTGAATGGCCTCTCTCCAGTGTGAACTCGCTGGTGTCTCCGCAGGTTGGATACGAGAGTGAATCCTTTCCCACACTGAGAGCAGGTGAATGGTCTCTCCCCAGTGTGAACTCGCTGGTGTGAATGCAGGTTGGATACTTGAGTAAATCCCTTCCCACACTGAGAGCAGGTGAATGGCCTCTCCCCAGTGTGAATTCGCTGGTGTGACTGCAGAGTGGATAACCAAGTGAATCCCTTCCCACACTGAGAGCAGGTGAATGGCTTCTTCCCAGTGTGAACCCGCTGGTGTGAGTGCAGGTGAGATAATCGAGTGAATCCCTTCCCACACTGAGAGCAGGTGAACGGCCTCTCCCCAGTGTGAACCCGCTGGTGTATCTGCAGGATGGATAACTGAGAAAATCCTTTCCCACACTGAGAGCAGGTGAACGGCCTCTCCCCAGTGTGAACTCGCTGGTGTCTCAGTAGGTGGGACGAATTACCAAATCCCTTCCCACACTGGGAGCAGGTGAATGGCTTCTCCCCAGTGTGAACTCGCTGATGTGTCTGCAGGCTGTGTACTTCAGTAAATCCTTTCCCACACTGAGAGCAGGTGAATGGCCTCTCCCCAGTGTGACTGCGTCGATGAATCTCCAGCTTAGATGGGACTTTGTATGTCTTCCCACAGTCCTCACATTTCCACGGTTTCTCCATGTTTTGGGTCTCCTCGTGTCTCTCCAGATTGGACAATCAGTGGAAGTCTCGTCTATAAACAGAACATGTCGACTGTCTGTCCTCACTGTGAATGGTGTATTGTTTTTTCAGGCTGTGTAACTGGTTAAAGCTCTTTCAACAGTCAGTTCACTGGAACACTTTCACTCGGGTGTGTGTTGTGGGTCTCGGTGCTTTTCCAGTCACACTGATGTTTGAAATCTTTAGCTGACAGTTTGGGCAAAGATTAGTCCTAGATTCAAAGGCTGATGGTAGCACGGTAGCACAAGTGGATAGCACTGTGGCTTCACAGCGTCAGGGCCCCGGTTTCGATTCCCCACTGGGTCACTGACTGTGCGGAGTCTCCATGTACACCCCGTGTCTGCGTGGGTTTCCTCCGGGATCACCGTTTTCCTCCCACAGTCCAAAGACATGCAGGTTAGGTGGATTGGCCGCGCTAAATTGCCCTTCGTGTCCAAAAAGGTTAGGAGGGGTTATTGGGTTACGGGGATAGGTTGGAAGTGGGGGCTTAAGTGGGTTGGTGCAGACTTGATGGGCCGAATGGCCTCCTTCTGCACTGTATGTTCTATTTCTATGTTCTATATTCAGGTTCCAAGGAATCGAGTGACTCTGTCAGATCGAGATGTGACGTTTGGGATTTCTGTCTGTAATTCCTCCCCATCAAATATCCTGTGAAAACATTTTACAAAATTCATCACTGTCAGTAAAGGATAGAAACACAGAACAAACTATTCTAGTTTCTGTGGAACATTATTTCCTCATATTCCCCGATAGCTGTAAATCTCTATCCCACACACTTGCCCTCCATTCTCACTCTGCTGTATCTAATTTCACCGTTCCAATTCTCCTGAAGGTGCAGATTCAGGCTGATTGACAGATCCCTGCTCACAGCTTCCTGACCAGGACATCACAACAAATAATGAGCTGCAGTCAGCCATTCGGCCCATCGAACCTGAACCATTCAATGGGATCATTGGCTGATCTCCCTCAGCACCATTTTCCCCACACTATCCCCATATCCCTCAACGTCTTCAAAATCTCAAAACCTGGCTGATCGACAGGGGCGGGGAGTAGGGTGCCTCCCCCCCTGCCCCCCCCCCCCCCCCCCCCCCCCCCCCAACCAGGATGGTCACGTGGAATGTTCGTGGACTGAATGAGCTGGTCAAAAGAGCCCGGGCGTTCGCACACCTGAGTCAGCTGAAGGCAGACGTGGCAGTGTTGCAAGAGACGCACTTGAAGCTGGGAGACCGAGTTAGACTGAAGAAGGGACGGGTGGGACAGGTGTTCCATTCGGGATTGGACTTTAAAACAAGGGAGGTTGGCAATCCTGGTTGATAAAAAGATGACGTTCGAGGTGGGGAAGATAGAGGCAGACCCAGGGGGTAGATTTATTATGGTTAGCGGGAAGCTGGAAGGAATGGCAGTGGTGTTGGTAAATATAGATGCCCCAAACTGGGATAATGTCGTGTTTGTCAGGAGGGTGCTGGGGAAGATTCCGGACCTCGACTCACACCGGCTGATTTCAACACGGTTCTGGATCTGAGACTAGACCGGTCGGGTTCCAGGTCGGGAAAAGTAGCAGCAATGGTGAAAGAGTTACGGGGGTTTATGGAGCGCATGGGGGGGGGGGGGGGGGGGGGGGGGTGGATCCGTGGAGATTTGGGAGGCCAAGGACTAAGGAGTATTCATTCTACTCCCATGTGCACAAGGTGTATTCCAGGATAGACTTTATCGTACTTCACAAATGCTGTTAGAGGGGGTGGAGGGCACTGAATACTCAGCAATCATGGTGTCGGATCACGCCTCACATTGGATAGACCTACGGGTGAGCACAGGAAAGACCCAGTGATGGAACCATCAATTCACCAGACACGTGTTTTCCGATATGAATATAGGCTTTAATCTACTTACTGCAGAGCCAGCCTGTTACCCGTTGATGAACTCTCGGTGAACTGCAGGCTGACTCTGGACAAGGGTATTTATACAGCAGCACAAGGGGGAGGAGGCATGTGCGGAGCCAAGGGTGGAGCCCTTTACAAGCTCCTGAGCATTCCCAGAGCTACTCCCCCTAGTGGTCGGATAACGCTACTGCGCTTACAAAGATACAGTGTGAATTACCATGTTACATTCACCACACCCAGCTTCTGCAGTGGAGGTGAGATGTAGGGCAATTAGTGGAGGATGAGATCTGTGAGCGGGTGAGGGAGGCCATTGGGGGGTACATAAAGAGCAACGACACGGGCAAGACCACGGCAGGGGTGGTTTGGGAAGCATTGAAGGCAGATATCAGAGGGGAATATATCTCAATTTGGGCCCACAGGGAGAAACCTGAACGGGCGGAGTTGGACATAGACAGTGCAGTGCAGAAGGAGGCCATTCGACTAATCGAGTCTGCATTCTTGGAAAGAGCACCCTACCCAAGGTCAACACCTCCACCCTGTCTCCACAACCCAGTAACCCCACCCAACACTAAGTGCAATTTTGGACACTAAGGGCAATTTATCATGGCCAATCCACCTAACCTGCACATCTTTGGACTGTGGGAGGAAACCGGAGCACCCGGAGGAAACCCACGCACACACGGGGAGGATGTGCAGACTCCGCATAGAGAGTGACCCAAGCCGGGAATCGAACCTGGGACCCTGGAGCTGTGAAGCCATTGTGCTATCCACAAGGCTACCGTGCTGCCCTGGTCGGTGAAATCTCACAGGTGGACAAGAGATATGCGGACTCCCCGGATGAGGAGCTCCTGAAGGAGCGTCAGAGACTCCAAACGGAACTTGGGCTCCTGTCCACAGGTAAGGCAGAGGTGCAGCTGAGAAGGGTAAAAGTGGTGGTGTACGAATATGGGGAGAAAGCTAGGAGGATGTTCGCACATCAGCTGAGGAAACAGGAGGCAGAGAGAGAAATTGGGAAAGTAAAGGATATGAGGGGGGAGGTAGTGGTGGACCTGGGGACGATAAATGATGTGTTTCATGAATTCTATAGTCGACTTTAGAAATTGGGAAGCCCCAGCCGGGGAGGAGGGTATGAAGCAAATTTGGGGGGGGGGGTTAGAGTTCCAAAGGTAGATGAGGAGCTGTTTGAAGGCCTGGGGGGCCCAATTAGACTCGGGAAGGTGATAGATGGGTTGGGGGCGATGCAATCGGGTAAAGCCCCGGGACCTGATGGATACCCGGTGGAGTTTTATAAAACGTTTTCAGGTTTCTGGGGCCGCTCCTGGTTAAGGCCTTTAACGAGTCTAAGGAACTGGTAGTGCTCCACCCAACATTATCACAGGCATCGATCTCTCTCATCTTGAAATGGGATAAGGACCCAGAGAGCTGTGGATCGGACAGGCCGATCTCCCTTTTGAATGTAGACGTTAAATTGCTGGCAAAGATCTTGGCCTTGTCCCGGAGGTAATCGGGGAGGGCCAGACGGGATTTGTGAAGGGCGGGCACCTGACATCCAATATTAGACGGCTTTTAAATGTTATAATGATGCCAGCGGAGGGGCGCGAGGTTGAGCTGGTAGTAGCCAGGGATGCAGAAAAGGCCTTTGACCGGGTGGAGTGGAAGTACCTATGGGATATTTTAGGCAGGTTCGGGTTTGGGCAGGGATTTGTGGATTGGGTCCAGTTGCTATACCAGACTCCGGTGGCGAATGAAAGAACCAACCGGGTCCGGTCAGAATATTTTAGTCTGTGTAGGGGGACAAGACAGGGGTGCCCGCTCTCCCCACTACTGTTTGCCCTGGCCATAGAGCCCCTGGCAATGGCCCTTAGATCATCGAATGTTTGGCGGGGGATAGTGAGAGGGGGGGTTGGAGCAAAGGGTCTCGCTCTACGCGGACAATTTACTTCTTTACATGACAGACTTGTTGGGGGGATGGCTGGAATTATGGAGACACTGGAAGAATTTTGGGCGATTTTCAGGCTACAAGTTTTTTAAAATTGTATTTTTATTAAGGTTTTGCAGAATTTTTCAGAATAAAACAGTAGTAACCATAATAACAAAACAAACTAGAGTGAATATTAACATAGTGCAAAAAGAGAACATACAATAACAATGAAACAGACATTACCCCACGCGACCTAGTCTTCCCACACCATCCCAATGAAGCACTCCCCCCCCCCCCCCCCACCCACGGATTGCTGCTGCTGCCGACATTTTAATTTTCCCCGAGAAAGTCGACAAACGGCTGCCACCTCCGAGAGAACCCTAGTGTAGACCCTCTTAAGGCAAACTTTATTTTCTCGGGGCTGAGAAACCCAGCCATGTCAGTAACTCAAGACTCTACACTCAGGGGCTTCGAGTCCCTCCACATTAATAAAATCCGTCTCCGGGCTACTAGGGAGGCAAAGGCCAAGACGTCGGCCTCTTTCGCCCCCTGAACTCCCGGGTCTTCTGACACTCCAAAGATCGCTATATCTGGACTCGGCACCACCCGTGTGTTAAGCACCTTGGACATTGCCCTCGCAAACCCTTGGTCAGGCTACAAGTTAAACATGGGAAAGAGCGGGTTGTTTGCGATTCAGGCACTGGGGCAGGAAAGGCGACTGAGGGAGTTACCTTTTAAGGTGGTGGGGAGGAGCTTTAGGTATCTGGGGATCCAGGTGGCTAAGGATTGGGGACAGCTCCACAAGTGAAATCTGGGCAAAGCGGTCGATCAGATGAAGAGGGATTTCCGCAGGTGGGACCTGCTTCCACTGACACTGGCGGGGAAGGTGCAGACGGTGAAGATGTCAGTCCTCACAAGACTGCTGTTTTTTGTTCAATGTCTCCCGATTTTTGTCCCAAAGGCCTTTTTCAGGAAAATGAATGCAGCGGTCTCGGGTTCTGTGTGGGCTGGTAAAACCCCGAGGGTGAAGAAGGCACTCCTGGAACGGGGCGGCCAACATATCGACGGGCAGGAAGTGGGTAGTGGGGGGAGGGGTCAGTTTGGGAGCGAGTAGAGGCAGCATCCTTTAAGGGTACGAGTTTGGAGGCTTTATTAACGACGCCCCCTGCCGTTCTCGCCGGCTCGGCACTCCACAAGCCCAGTGGTGGTGGCAGCCCTGAGGGTGTGGGGGCAATGAAGCCAGCACATGGGATTGGAGGGGGCGCCAGTGTGGTCACCGATCTGTGGTCACCGAGGAGTTTGATTTGCCGGGTGGGAACGAGTTTCAGTACCTACAGGTCCAGGACTTTGTCCGGAGGCAGGTTCCAAGCTTTCCTCGCCTCCCCCTGAGGGGACTACAGGATAAGGTGATGTCAAAAACAGGGGGCGGGGAGGGTCCTGGAGATATATAAGGAGTTTATGGAGTGGGAAGGAATCCCTATCGGGGAGCCGAAGAGGAAGTGGCAGGAAGAGTTGGGAGGGGAGTTGGAAGTCCAACTATGGGAAAAGGCCTTGAAGAGAGTCAATCCATCCTCATCGTGTGCCCGGCTTAGCCTGATCCAGTTCAAGGTGGTCCACAGGGCTCATATGACTGTGGCCCAGATGAGTAGGTTTTTTGAGGAAGTGAAGGATAGGTGCGGATGCTGTGGGGGAAGCCCGACGAATCATGTACACATGTTTTGGGCGTGTCCGAAGTGGAGGGGATTCTGGCAGGGATTTGCAGACGTCATGTCAGAGGTCCTGGAAGAGAGGGTGACTGAGAGTCCAGAACTGGCAATATTTGGGGCATCGGAAGATCCAAGGGCTCGGGGAGGGAGGGAGGCCGATGTTCTGGCCTTCTTCTCCCTGGTGGCCCGGAGACGGGTTTTGCTGGGATGGAGGGACTCGGAGCCTTCAAAGTCAGGAGTGTGGGTCAGTGACAAGGCAGGGTTTCTCAAGCTGGAAAAGATGAAGTTCGCCTTGAGGGGATCAATTCAGGGGTTTGCTCGGAGGTGGCAGCCGTTCACGACTTCTTCAAGGAAAATTCAATGTCAGCAGCGAGGGGGGGGGGGGGGGGGGAAGGAAAATGGGAGGCATGGCAGTGTAAGACAAGTACAACGAACTTATTATATTGGTAATTAGGAAATAGGGCAGGGGTAATAGGTGATGTTATTCTTATGTTTTTTGCATGTGTCGGCCCGCGCGGTTGTTTAAGAAATATTAAAGTGTTTAAACTGTGAAAATTACAAATGCTTCAAGAAAATATTTTCTAAAACCAATCTGTTGTCATGGGAGTGTCACTTTAAGAAATGTTTGTCTGCTCAAGTGGCTGCAGTGATGTCAGAGTGTCGGTGGAGCTGAGCTGTGGCTCTGCTTTTTACTTTAGCTTTAGGCTGTTTGCTACAGGGTGTGTTTAGTTTTCTTTTCAGAGAGAAGAGCTGCAGTGAAAGCCAGCAGATGTGCATGGATCTCTCTCCAAGCTAAAGAGTGTTCATTTTGGCTGACTGCTCTCAGTAGAGAATTTAAACCTGATCTCTGTGACAAAAGGGTCTTTTGTCTTCCGGATGTTGTTTGGGAATTTATTAAGGGTTATCTATCAAGTACTGTATTCTTTGGGGGATTGTTTACTGTGGGTTTATAATGTGTTAACTGGTTTCATAAATAAACATTATTTTAATGTAAAAGTACTGTAGATTTCTGTTGTATTACACCTGCAGAGTAGGCCTGTGTGTTCCCCATAACCACAATCTATTCAAAGTTGTGGGTCAGGTGAACTCCATGATACACTTTGGGGCTCCCTAAACCCTGACCCATAACAAATTGGGGGCTCGAGGGGGTTAAAAGTCTATCTATTCGGTTGGCTTTTTGAACTTAAAGACAGTGAGGAGTGAGCATATTGTGGTTGCTTTTCAGGCGTGGTATTTCAGTTTAAGTGGGGAGTCTGTTGTGGACAATGGCTCTTTCAGAGGCTCTGACGTTTTTGGGGGTGGAGACGGTCACATGCAGTACCTTACGGACAGTGACTAAAAGCAGACTGTTAGATTTGGCAAAAACATTGCAGTTAACATTACCTGACCAAATGCGAAAAGATGAGGTAATTATGGTGGTGGCTAAGCATTTAAAATTGCCTGAGATACAGTCTGACTCATTGGAAATGGCAAAAATTCAGTTGCAAATTAAACAAATGGAACATGAGAAAGAATTAAAGCGGCTTGAATACGAAAGAGAGAGGAAAAAGAAAGAGAGAGGGGAAAAAGAGAGAGAAGAAAGGAAAACACAATAATAGCTCTAGCAGAATAAAAAGAAAGAGAAAGGCAGATACAGATCAGTGAAAAAGATAAAGAGAGTTTGAATTTCAGAAAATGGCCATGAAACACGACAGTCAGTTAAAATTGACGGAGGTAAAGGGAAATAAAGGGAAGCGTACAGTTGGATGATAGTGATGAGGATAGTAAGAAAGAGCGTCAGAGTCAAAGGCTTGGTGGGAATCTATTTAACTATGTCCAAGCATTGCCAAGGTTTAATGAGAAGGAGGTAGAAGCCTTTTTGATTTCATTTGAAAAGGTAGCCAAACAAATGAAATGGCCACAGGGCATATGGGTATTCCTGATTCAAACAAAGCTGGTAGGTAGAGCTTATGAAGTGTTTGCATCACTACCGGAGGAGGCATCTGGGACGTATGAGGAGGTGAAAAATTCCATCTTGGGTGCATATGAGCTAGTGCCTGAAGCTTAAAGACAAAGGTTTAGAAATTTCAGGAAAAAATTTGGTCAAACATACATGGAGTTTGAAAGGCTCAAACAGAGTAACTTTGATAGGTGGATAAGGGAATTGAAAATAGATTAAACGTATGAAGCTCTCAGAGAAATTATACTTTTGGAGGAGTTTAAAAATTCAATTACTGATGTAGTGAGAACTCATGTGGAAGAGCAGAGGGTTAAAACTGCGAGGTTAGCAGCAGAAATGGCAGATGATTATGCATTAGTTCATAAATCAAAGCTTGGTTTCTGACATCAGTTTCAGCCGGTGAGAGATAGAAACTGGGAACACGAGAAGTACTCAAGTGGTAAAGGTAAAGGTAAAGGTAAAGGTAAAGGTGATCTGATGGGAGATAATACGGAGGGTGCACCTCAGACTTAAAAGGAAATCCAGGAGGGTGGAAAAGAAATGAAAAGTTTCAAATGTTTTCACTCTAATAAACGAGGCCATGTAAAGTCACTGTGTTGGTAGTTGAAGAAAAGCACTGGAAAGGCTGATGTGGTAAAACAGGATAAGACAGTGGGATTTGTTAAAGTGTTAAAGGAAAGCCCAAGTGAAGCGAAGGAGGTGCAAAAGATTGCACAGCCTGATCAAGAGGTGATTGTTAAGAAGGTGCCAGAGGGTGCTTAAGAAGGGGCTGGTTTAGCTCACTGGGCTAAATCGCTGGCTTTTAAAGCAGGCCAGCAGCACGGTTCGATTCCCGTACCAGGATTCCCATTCCTGGACAGGCGCCGGAATGTGGCGACTAGGGGCTTTTCACAGTAACTTCATTGAAGCTTACTTGTGACAATAAGGGATTTTCATTTCATTTAATTTTCAGATGTCTTTAAATAATTTACTTGTGTGGGTACTCATGTGTATCAGGAGAAGCAGGTAAAGAAGTCACAATTTTAAGACATACGGGAGCTGGTCAATCTTTAATGGTAAGAGATGAGGAGGTATGTAGTTTGGGAATAATGTTGCCAGAAAAGGTGGTAATATGTGGAATTCAGGGTGAGAGGAATAGTGTTCCATCATACAAGGTGAGGTTGGAAAGTCCTGTGAAGAGTGATGAAGTGGTAGTAGGAGTAATAGATAAACTATCTTGTCCAGGAATACAGTTATTCTTGGGGAATTATATAGCTGGATCGCAGGGGGAGTGATGCCTACTGTGGTTGATAAGCCAGTGGAAAATCAGACAACTGAATTGTTGAAGGCCGAATATCCTGGGATTTTTCCGGATTGTGTAGTAACAAGGTCGCAAAGTCACAGGTTAAGACAAGAGGAGAAATCAGAGAGTGAAGATAAAGGTGAAGTGCCACTGTCAGAAACGATTTTTGATCAGATGGTTGGAAAAGAACTGGTGGAGAATGAGGCGGATATTTTTAGTTCAGGAAAATTGGCGGAGTTATAACAGAAAGATGTGGAAATAAACCAGTTGTATCACAAAGCATACACAGAAGAGGAATCTGAGTGTATACCAGAGTGTTATTACCGTAAAAATAATGTCTTGATGAGGAAATGGAGACCTTTACATATTCAGGCGGGTGAAAAGTGGGCAGAAGTTCATCAAGTGGTATTGCTGATAGGGTCCAGAAAGGAGGTGTTGCGAGTTGCACATGAGGTACCAGTAGGAGGTCATTTGGGGGTAAGGAAAACTCAAGCTAAAATACAAAAACATTTTTATTGGCCTGGACTACATAAAGATGTAATTAAATTTTCTCGATCATGTCACACATGTCAAGTGATAGGGAAACCTCAAGCTGTGATAAAACCAGCACCCTTAATACACATTCCAGCATTTGAGGAACCTTTTACAAGGGTCTTAATTGATTGCGTAGGACCGCTTCCTAAAACAAAAAGTGGGAATCAATATCTTTTGACACTAATGGATGTATCTACTAGGTTTCCAGAGGCTATTCCAGTATGTAATATTACAGCTAAAAAGATTGTGGGGGAGTTACTTAATTTCTTTACTAGATATGGACTACCCACAGAAATACAATCGGATCAAGGATCAAATTTTATCTCACGGTTATTCAAAGAAGTTATGGATTGCTTAAATTAAAAGGAATTAAATTTTAATTTAAATCAACTACGTACCATCCAGAATCGCAGGGAGCGTTAGAAAGGTCTCATCAGACATTAAAGACAATGTTGAGGGCTTATTGTCAATATTATCCAGAGGATTGGGATAAAGGAATTCCATTCGTACTGTTTGCAATTAAGGATGCACCTAATGAGTCAACCAAATTTAGTCCTTTTGAACTAATGTTTGGTCATGAGGCAAGAGGACCACTTAAATTGATTAAGGAAATATTGATGAGTGAGAAATTGGAACTTACATTATTGGATTAAGAGTCAAATTTTAGGGAAGGATTAAATAGAGCAGGTGAATTGGCTAGACAACATTTAAAAGTTGCACAATATGTGATGAAACGGGTAGCGGACAAGAAATCCAAAGTTCGTGGTTTTTGCCAGTGGAGATAAAGTTTTAGTGTTGTTACCAGTGGTAGGTGAACCTTTAAAAGTAAGGTTTTGTGGACCTTATCAGATTGAAAGGAAATAAAGTGAGGTGAATTATGTGGTAAAAACGCCAGATAGAAGGAAAACTCACTCTGTGTCATGTGAATATGCTTAAAAGGTCCTTTGAAAGGGAAGGAGAAAAGGGAGAGGTTTTTTTTGAGCATTTTTAAAAAATATTTTTTATTCTCCTCCTTTTTCACAATTTCTCCCAAATTTACACCCACCAACAACAAACAATAATCAGGAACAAATATGTCAATCTCCATATCAATAACAACGATCCCATCCTCCCACCAAACCCCAAACATCAGCCGGCATGTTCACACAGACAAATAACAAAAAGGAATCAGGAATCATCCATAGTCACCATCAACACACACAGCCCCCGTCCCCCCAACCCTCCCACCCACCCCCCCCAACTAATGTTCGATGTTATCCAATTCTTGAAAGTGCATGATGAATAACGCCCATGAATTGTAGAACCCCTCCATCCTTCCCCTCAGTTCAAACTTAACCTTCTCAAGAGTCAAGGATTCCAAAAAGGGGGAGGTTTTAATGATTCTGACTCAAAGTGACGAACCAAATCCAGATGATTTTGAATTTGACATACTTCAAATTAAATTGTAAAATGAGGATGATCTTAAAATTTGGGATAAATTGTTGAGTTACCTTTCAGAGGAAAAATGGACAGACCGGAAAGAGTTATTGACATCACATGGGCAAGTTTGTGGAGATTAGTTGGGAAGCAGTAAAATGGCTATACATAATGTAGATGTGGGAAATGCTGTTCCAATCAAACAACATCCATATAGACTTAACCCTTTAAAATTGGCACAGGTTTACAACGAAGGCTAGAAATAGGAAGATAGAGCAGCTAAAACACGTGGCTAAACAGCTGGTGTAGGAGGGAGGACTTCAGTTATCTGGACCACTGGGATCTCTTCCGGGGCAGGTGTGACCTGTATAAGAAGGACGGGTTGCATCTAAATTGGAGAGGCATAAATATCCTGGCCGCGAGGTTTGCTAGTGTCACATGGGAGGGTTTAAACTAATATGGCAGGGGGGTGGGTCAGAAGGTGACAAATTTAAGGGAGAACTAGGAAATAGGGCCGGTATGGCTCTGAGGCAGAGCAGACAGGGAGATGTTGCTGAAAACAGCGGGACTGGTGGCCTGAAGTGCATATGTTTTAATGGAAGAAGTATGAGCTTAGAGCTTGGATTAGTACTTGGAACTATGATGTTGTTGCCATGACAGAGACCTGGTTGAGGGAAGGAAAGGATTGGCAGCTAAACATTCCAGGATTTAGATGTTTCAGGTGGGATAGAGGGGGAGGTAGAGGGGGAGGTAAAAGGGGCGGAGGAGTTGCGCTACTGGTTAGGGAGAATATCACAGCTGTACTGCGGGAGAACACCTCAGAGGGCAGAGAGGCTATATGGGTAGAGATCAGGAATAAGAAGGGTGCAGTCACAATGTTGGGGGTTTACTACAGGCCTCCCAACAGCGAGCGGGAGATAGAGGAGCAGATAGGTGGACAGATTTTGGAAAGGAGTAAAAGCAACAGGGTTGTTGTGATGGGAGACTTTAACTTCCCCAATATTGACTGGGACTCGGGGCTTGGACAGGGCAGAGTTTGTAAGGAGCATCCAAGGGGGCTTCTTAAAACAATATGTAGATGGTCCAACTAGGGAAGGGGCTGTACTGGACCTGGTATTGGGGAATGAGCCCGGCCAGGTGGTAGAAATTTCAGTAGGGGAGCATTTCGGGAACAGTGACCACAATTCAGTACGTTTTAAAGTGCTGGCGGACAAGGATAAGAGTGGTCCTAGGGTGAATGTGCAAAAATGGGGGAAGGCTAATTATAACAATATTCGGCAGGAACTGAAGAACCTAGATTGGGGGTGGATGTTTGAGGGTAAATCAACATCTGACATGTGGGAGGCTTTCAAATGTCAGTTGAAAGGAATTCAGGACCGGCATGTTCCTGTGAGGAAAAAGGATAAATATAGCAAATTTCGGGAACCTTGGATAACAAGAGATATTGTAGGCCTCGTCAAAAAGAAAAAGGAGGCATTTGTCAGGGCTAGAAAGCTGGGAACAGACGAAGCCTGTGGGGAATATAAGGAAAGTAGGAAGGAACTTCAGCAAGGAGTCAGGAGGGCTAAAAGTGGTCACAAAAAGTAATTGGCAAATAGGGTTAAGGAAAATCCCAAGGCTTTCTACACGTACATAAAAAGCAAGAGGGTAGCCAGGGAAAGGGTTGGCCCACTGAAGGACAGGGGAGGGAATCTATATGTGGAGCCTGAGGAAATGGGCGAGGTACTAAATGAATACTTTGCATCAGTATTCACCAAAGAGAAGGAATTGGTGGATGTTGAGTCTGGAGAAGGGTGTGTAGATAGCCTGGGTCACATTGAGATCCAAAAAGACGAGGTGTTGGGCGTCTTGAAAAATATTAAGGTGGATAAGTCCCCAGGGCCTGATGGGATCTACCCCAGAATACTGAAGGAGGCTAGAGAGGAAATTGCTGAGGCCTTGACAGAAATCTTTGGATCCACACTGTCTTCAGGTGATAGCCATAGTCATAGAAGTCATAGAACATACGTCTTGACGTCAGTGGTAGGCAAACTGTTGGAGCAGATACTGAGGGATAGGGTCTTCACATTTGGAAGAAAATAGCTTATCAGTGATAGGCAGCATGGTTTTGTGCAGGGAAGGTCATGTCTTACAAACCTAATAGAATTCTTTGAGGAAATGACAAAGTTAATTGATGAGGGAAGGGCTGTAGATGTCATATACATGGACTTCAGTAAGGCGTTTCATAAAGTTTCCCATGGGAGGTTGATGGAAAAAATGAAGTCGTATGGGGTTCAGGGTGTACTAGCTAGATGGATAAAGAACTGGCTGGGCAACAGGAGACAGAGAGTAGTGGTGGAAGTAAGTGTCTCAAAATGGAGAAAGGTGACTAGTGGTGTTCCACAGGGATCTGTGCTCGGACCACTGTTGTTTGTGATATACATAAATGATCTGGACGAAGGTATAGGTGGTCTGATTAGCAAGTTTGCAGATGATACTAAGATTGGTGGAGTTGCAGATAGCGAGGAGGACTGTCAAGAGAATGCAGCAAAATATAGATAGATTGGAGAGTTGGGCAGAGAAATGGCAGATGGTGTTCAATCCAGGCAAATGCGAGGTGATGCATTTTGGAAGATCAAATTCAAGAGCGGACTATACGGTCAATGGAAGAGTCCTGGGGAAAATTGATGTACAGAGAGATCTGGGAGTTCAGGTCCATTGTACCCTGAAGGTGGCAACGCAGGTCAATAGAGTGATCAAGAAGGCATACAGAGGACAGCACGGTGGCCTAGTGGTTAGCACAACCGCCTCACGGCGCTGAGGTCCCAGGTTCGATCCCGGCTCTGGGTCACTGTCCGTGTGGAGTTTGCACATTCTCCCCGTGTCTGCGTGGGTTTCGCCCCCACAACCCAAAAACGTGCAAGCTAGGTGGATTGGACACGCTAATGGAAAAATGATTGGGTACACTAAATTTAAAAAAAAAAAAAAGAAGGCATACAGCACGCTTGCCTTCATCGGACGGGGTATTGAGTACAAGAGTCGGCAGGTCATGTTACAGTTGTATAGGACTTTGGTTCGGCCACATTTGGAATACTGCGTGCAGTTCTGGTCGCCACATTACCAGAGGGATGTGGATGCTTTAGAGAGGGTGAAGAGGAGGTTCACCAGGATGTTGCCTGATATGGAGGGTGCTAGCTGTGAAGAAAGGTTGAGTAGATTAGGATTGTTTTCGTTGGAAAGACGGAGGTTGAGGGGGGACCTGATTGAGGTATACAAAATTATGAGAGGTATGGACAGGGTGGATAGCAACAAGCTTTTTCCAAGAGTGGGGGTGTCAATTACAAGGGGTGACGATTTCAAGGTGAGAGGGGGAAAGTTTAAGGGAGATGTGCGTGGAAAGTTTTTTTACGCAGAGGGTGGTGGGTGCCTGGAACGCTTTGCCAGCTGAGGTGGTAGAGGTGGGTGTGATAGCATCATTTAAGATGCATCTGGACAGATATATGAACGGGCGGGGAACAGAGGGAAGTAGACCTTGGAAAATGGGCGATAGGTTTAGTTAAAGGATTTGGATCGGCGCAGGCTGGAAGGGCCGAAGGGCCTGTTCCTGTGCTATAATTTTCTTTGTTCTTTGTATACAGTGCAGAAAGAGGCCATTCGGCCCATCGAGTTGCACTGATCCACTTAAAACCTCACTTCCACCCTATCCCCTTAACCCAATAACCGCTCCTAACCTTTTTGGTCATGAAAGGCAATTTATCATGGCCAATCCACCTAACCTGCACGTCTTTGGACTGTGGGAGGAAACCAGAGCACCCGGAGGAAATTTACGCAGACAGGGGAGAACGTGCAGACTCCGCACAGACAGTGACCCAGCGGGGAATCGAACCTGGGACCCTGGAGCTTCCCGAAGGAGTGGAGAATAGCCAATGTTGTTCCTTTGTTTAAGAAGGGTAGCAAGGATAATCCAGGGAACTACAGGCCGGTGAGCCTTACGTCAGTGGTCGGGAAATTACTGGAGAGAATTCTTCAAGACAGGATCTACTCCCAGTTGGAAGCAAGTGGTCATATTAGCGAGAGGCAGCACAGTTTTGTGAAGGGGAGGTCATGTCTCACTAACTTGATAGAGTTTTTCGAGGAGGTCACAAAGATGATTGATGCAGGTAGGGCAGTGGATGTTGTCTATATGGACTTCATTAAGGCCTTTGACAAGGTCCCTCATGGTAGACTGGTACAAAAGGTGAAGTCACACGGGATCAGGGGTGAGCTGGCAAGGTGGATACAAAACTGGCTAGGTCATAGAAGGCAGAGAGTAGCAATGGAAGGGTGCTTTTCACATTGGAGGGCTGTGACTAGCGGTGTTCCGCAGGGATCAGTGCTGGGACCTTTGCTGTTCGTCGTACATATAAATGATTTGGAGGAAAATGTAACTGATCTGATTAGTCAGTCTGCGGACGACACAAAGGTTGGTGGAATTGCGGTGTCGATGGTGTTTTGTTATGCTCTTGACGTAGCATAAGCTGCTTCCTTGATGTGCACTCTGACAAAGGAAGGTTCCGACTTGGAGATAGCTTTAACACATTTATTAAACTGTTCACGATTCTCCTACTTGGATTCGACTCTCCTGTTAATCCTGCTATAGCTACTCAGACTGACAAACCAGTCTGCTACAATCCACGTGGTGGGTGTGATGTGTTTCAAACAACCCTGTGTGCTCACTAAGTGTCTCCACTGGTAAGAGAAAGATTATGTGTGCTGTGTCCTTATATATGGGTTGGTGTAATGCCCCCCTGTGGTAGTGTCACCTCTGTGTGTGTTGTGAATGCCCATTGGTCGTGTCCTATCTTACTGGCCTATTCGTTGAATGTCTGTGTGTCATGTCTCTGGTACTCCCTCTAGTGTCCAGCTAGGTGTAGTGTGTTCACATTAACCCCCTGTGTATTTAGTGTCCTAGTGTATCTACATTAACCCCTTGTGTATTTACAGTGATGCATATCACCACAGATGGTAGCCATGATGTGGGGATGCCGGCGTTGGACTGGGGTGAGCATAGTAAGAAGTCTTACAACACCAGGTTAAAGTCCAACAGGTTTGATTCAAAAACCAGCTTTCGGAGTGCAGCTCCTTCCTCAGGTGAATCACATGAATGTTTTCCTCATTTCCTCATTCACTTGAGGAAGGAGCAGTGCTCCGAAAGCTGGTGTTTGAAACAAACCTGTTGGACTTTAACCTGGTGTCAGACTTCTTACTGTGCTCACCCCAGTCCAACGCCGACATCTCCACATCATTTATAAAGAGTGAACTGGTTTCATAAATAAACATTGTTTTAATTTAAAAGTGCTGTAGATTTCTGTTCTATTACACCTGCAGAATAGGCCCGTGTGCTCCCCATACCACAATCTATTCAAAGTTGTCGATCAGGTGAACTCTATGATACACTTTGTGGCTGTCTAAACCCTGGCCCATAACACTGAGCCTTGAAAATACTCGACGTCTGAAGTTGCAGAATTATTCGTGGGGTGGAGAATTCCAAAGCTTCACCACATCCTCGAGGAAAGAAATCCCTCCTCATCTCAAATGTCTCTCCATTTTCCTGCCAGTTCCCCATAACCCTCGACACCCTCATCAATCTGTCTGTGGCTGGGTGTAAGGCGTGCGATGTGGGTGTGGGAATAGCTGCTTTACCGCAGGTTCTGGTGCCACTCACCTATAATCTGTCACTGATCTTGTTTGCCCGGCACTCATTGACCTAATCCTTGAATTCATATTTGTTATCATGTCCCTGGAAGACTTCAGAGCTCGGTCTGGTAGGTTTATGCCAAAAAAACATGATGTAGGGTGCTCTTTCCAAGAGCCGGTGCAGCCTCGATGGGCCGAATGGCCTCCTTCTGCACTGTAAATTCTATGAAAGTGAAGAAATGCGTCGATAAAACAGCTCAAGTGGATTCAGCGTGGGTGGAGACGCCTTTTCAACATGGCGGCCTGACCCTCAGGAGGTCTCTCGACCCCGCGCTCCCCAAGGCTCCGGGAGGCGGTGAAAATGATGACAGCCGACATTATCGGTGTTATCGACCAGAGGCTGAGTGTGCTGACTCAATATCTGTGAGCTCATGAGGCCCAGCTGCAAAACACCATGAAGAGGCTCGATGATCCGGAGGAGAGAATCCTGAACATTCAGCAAGATGCCTCCGGAATTCAATCCTTTGAAAACCAGCCGAGTGGAGTGGCGGAGCTCCTGGAGGACTGAGGGTCGGAGAAAGAACATCCGAGTAGTCGACCTGCCAGAAGGTGTGGAGGGTCAGGCTCCCCTTAGGTTCTTCAGGAACCGGCTGTCACGTTTTCTCAAGCTGGATGTGAAGCCCGGGCATTTCAAATTAGAAAGAGTTCATCGTATCCTGTCTCTGAGGCTGAGGGATAGTTTTCATCCAAGGCCTGTAATCATTCACTTCCACAACTGGAAAGATGGCCAGAAGGTCCTAGAGACGGGTCCGGTGAGGTGGCGTCTAGCTCTAGGCGGGAGTGAGGATTTGGGACTTTCCGGCAGCAAAACAGAGCGTCGAGGCTTCGATGAAGTTCAAAGACAGCTCAAGGCTGTGGGGAGTGAATGTGAATTACGTTATGTTTTATCCTGAGAGCCGTAAAATGGTATCCAACAACTCCGTCAAGTCTTTCAATAATCCAATTATTGCCTTGGCCTTCATTAAATCCATGAAGGGCAAGGATCTGGAGGGATGGTTTGCAGCTCGGACTAACTCAGGTTCTAATCCGGACTCTTTCCGTGTCATGGTGTTGTCTGAATTTCAGAACCACAGAAATATGCAGAGGAACTTTGGGACAGGAGGAGGCCATTCAGCCCCTCGAGTCTGTCCCACCATTTAACGAGATCATGGCTGACCTGTGGCCTAACTCCATATGCCAGATCATCGACATGGGTACCACCATTACACGTGAGAACACCACTCACCAGGTACACGTTACATACTTGTGCGACTCGGCCAATGTTGTCTACCTCATACGCTGCAGGAAGGGATGTTCCGAGGCGTGGTACATTGGCGAGGCCATGCAGACGCTGCGACAACGGATGAAGGGACATCGCGCGACAATCGCCAGGCAGGAATGTTCCCTACCAGTTGGGGAACACTTCAGTCAAGGGCATTCAGCCTCTGATTTCCGGGTAAGCGTTCTCCAAGGCAGCCTTCAGGACGCGCGACAATGTAGAATCGCCGAGTAGAAACTTATAGCCAAGTTCCGTACACATGAGTGCGGCCTCACCCGGGACCCTGGATTCATGCTCTCCCCCCCCCCCCCCGCATCCAATCTGGCCTTAACCTGTGATTATGGGGAGCACGGTAGCATTGTGGATAGCACAATCGCTTCACAGCTCCAGGGTCCCAGGTTTGATTCCGGCTTGGGTCACTGTCTGTGCGGAGTCTGCACCTTCTCCCCGTGTGTGCGTGGGTTTCCTCCGGGTGCTCCGGTTTCCTCCCACAGTCCAAAGATGTGCAGGTTAGGTGGATTGGATATGATAAATTGCTCTTAGTGTTGGGTGGGGTTACTGGGTTATGGGGATAAGGTGGAGGTGTTAACCTTGGGTAGGGTGCTCTTTCCAAGAGCCGGTGCAGACTCGATGGGCCGAATGGCCTCGTTCTGCACTGTAAAATTCTATGAATTATCCCTCTCTCCAGTCGCACCGTCTGGACCTGTAAAGACTTAATTATCTACAAAGACTCACATTCAAAAGTATCGTCTGTGCTCCCAAAGCTAGTGATTCGAAAGAAACCTGTTGGACTTTAACCTGGTGTTGTAAGACTTCTTACAATCTTTATTGAGGCACCAGAAGCAGAGTACAGGCTGTCACCATCACTGTTGGGGGGGGGCGACATTTTTGAAATATTTGTTCATGACAGAACGTCCATCAAACTACTTCACTCGTGAATTACAAATTCCTATTTTTGAGACAGAACGATGCTACATGTTCCAGGGCTGTGACAATCATTCGCATTTAGATTGTGCCTTGAACAGAATAAAACTTTCAGACCTTTCAGAGAAACGTTACAAAATAATGATTGACACTGAGCCACCGGAGGAGATATGATGCGACCAGCAATTCAACCAGAGACACGAGTTGGAGTAAACTGTGGCTTTAATCGGCTTACAACTGAGCCTGCCTGCGACTATGCTGAACTGAGGGCAGACTCGCAGGACCGCAGCACTTATACTTCCTGCTGGGGGCGAAGCCGAGGGCACAGCCCTGTACATGCTCCTCATCTCCCCCTGTGGGCAGAGCCGCGCACAGATGGAGCCCACAGGGATACCGTCATGTACAGTGTGAATTATAGTGGTTACACATTCACCACAAGATATTAGGTTTTAAGGAGAATCTTAATGACGGAAAGTGAGTCAAAGAGGCTTTCTGAGATTCCAGAGATTGAGGCCTTGGCTACTCAGCAATGGTGCAGAGATTAAAATCAAGTGGCCGGAATTAAATGAGTGCAGAGATCTCAAAGGGGTCTGTGTGTGTGTGGAGGAGATTACAGAGATCAGGATGATCTCTGCCATGGAGGAAAAGAAGAATGAGAAATTTCATCTTTTATGTGCCTTTTAAAATGAAGCATTGCGGCACGGTGATTAGCACTTGATGTACCATCAATAACCACGAGACGAGGGGCAGCACGGTGGCACAGTGGTTAGCATTGCTGCCTACGGCGCTGAGGACCCGGGTTCGAATCCCGGCCCTGGGTCACTGTCCGTGTGGGGTTTGAACATTCTCCCTGTGTTTGTGTGGGTTTCACCCCCACAACCCAAAGATGTGCAGGATAGGTGGATTGGCCACGCTAAATTGCCCCTTAATTGGAAAAATGAATTGGGTGGTCTAAATTTTTTTTAAAATAACCACGAGACGAGAATGGTGAACAATTGAGGCTTTATTGCGCCAGATGTTAAGCCTCCTGCAGCTGGAATCAGAATGGAGGCAGTGCAGGAGAGTGCACACTTTTATACCGAGCCTGCTGGGAGGAGCCAGCAGGCCGGGATTTACTGTATTGATTGTAGTACAGTGGCAGTACCGTAATACACGCAGTGTGTAACCAGTGGTGTTTACCACAGCACTGCTTCCTCATGGCACTCAGGACCCGGGTTTGATCAGGGTCACTGTCTCACCCCCACAACCCAAAGATGTGCAGGCCCAGTGGATTGGCCACTCTTTTGAGGTCCACCAACAAAACAAAACAAGGAAACAAACTTAGGGACAAAGCAAAAAGGGCCGTACCAGTTAGGGGCACTGCCCAAACGTAACAAAGATCAACAGAAACATAAAAACATCTAATGAGGGGGCAGCACGGTGGCACAGTGGTTAGCATTGCTGCCTACGACGCTGAGGACCCGGATTCGAATCCCGGCCCTGGGTCACTGTCTGTGTGGAGTTTGCACATTCTCCCCGTGTCTGCGTGGGTTTCACTCCCACAACCCAAAAAGATGTGCAGCATAGGTGGATTGGCCACGTTAAATTGCCCCTTAATTGGAAAAAATAATTGGGAACTCTAAATGTTTTTTTTTTTAAACATCTAATGAGAGTGCAATTAAAGGGGTCAATAAAGCACTCCAACCCCTGCGGTGCCCATCAGGCACGGAAGATCTCGATGGTGTCCGTGGACACTGTATCCTCCCTTTCTAGGGACACCCGCCCGCGAATGTAGTCGTGGATAAGGGGCAGACAGTCTGGCCGGCGACAGCTTAGGTTGGCCGATACCTGGACCTATAAATGGTTTCACCAGGCCCAGGTTCACAAGGAGGTCCTCTGCCTTCCCTGCCCCTCTCCGCACCAGGAGCCCGTGGATCAGGAACGTGGGACTGAAGTGCAAAGAAAACGTGAACAAAAGATTTGCTGAAAAACTGAAAAGGGTGCAGCTTAGAACACGCAACATAGACGTGGCCTACGGACTCCACAAGGCCGCAAAGACGACAGGCTTCTTGGGAGTCCGTGAACCGGTGCCATCGGAGGTTGTGCGGCACTGCTGCACACAACACCCGCCACTCCAGGTCCCCTAGATTGAGAGAGAGGATCGTTCCATAGAGAGACCTCCAATGGGGACCTCCGCCCCGGATGGCATGCCATGGCGTGTCCGGACAACGTGCGAGGGTAAGGAGGTGAAGGGTTTGCAGCAGCAGCCCGTACAGGAAACCCCTCCGTGCAGTGCGAAAAGGCACGGAAGATGTTTCAGCGAGGCAGCTAGAATTGTGGGGTACCAGCCCCAGAGGGAGGTGTCGGGACCTGGGGCTAATGTGGAATTCTGTCCGGGCAGGGTTTCACCCAGACGGGATACGACCGCACTCCTGCACGTCCTCCAAACTGCAAGTGCCAACGGGTTCCAGCACGACCGTTTTGACGTCTCAGATGGCATTGGCCACGAGCCAGATGTCCACCGCCGCACGTTACGCTAACTCGTGGGGTGTCATCAAGGCCATTCCTCCGCCACCCAGCACGTCCCTGATCCTGGTCACCCCGACAGCCACAGCCCGTTCCTCCGCCAGCCACTCAATATGAGTATTGGTGGTGGTGCAGATTCCTGGGCGAGAGGCGACCATGTTCCAGACTTTGAGCAGGTCCTGGTAAAAGACGGGCAGCGCCTGCAGAGGGTAACGAAGACCCTGCAGATCTATGAATAGCAGCTGCACGGTATAATTCAGGCCGTGCACTCTAGCAGAAGAACTGCGTCGCCAGGGCACACCATCGTGGAGGGGGCTCAACGTAAAGGTATTGCTGCAGGGTCTGAAGGCGGAAGGTCGCCACCTGGGTGCGAAGGCACAACAGCGTCTGGCCACCCTCCCTAAGCGGGAGACTCAGAACCTCAGCAGTGACCCAGTGCAGACTCTTGTCCCACAAGAACTCTACGAGCATTCTCCAGAGCTTTGTGGCAAAGTCAGGGGGAGGGGTCAAAGTGACCAGCCGGTACCACAACATGGAGGCTATCGGCTGGCTTATGACGAGAACTAGACCCTGTAAGACAGCACTCGGAGAGTCCTGCCCAGTGTTTCCTGCGAGCGGTGACCTTGGTCTCCAGCTCCTGCCAGTTAGTCGGCCAGGATTCCTCAGCCGGGCAAAGATGGACTACCATGTCGAAGAGGCTGGTCCTGCTCCAGGTGAAAGGCCTGAGGTTCCCTGGCAGGGGGTCCATCTGCCACAGGTCGACCAGGAGTCCAGAACACTTGGCCCAGTTGATCCTGGCAGAGAACATGGCGGAGTACACAGCCTGGCACTCTCGCATCCTCCGCAGGTCAGCAGGGTGAGTGAACATGAGGAGCACGTCATTGGCCAGAGAAGGGGCAGCCCTGATGCTCTCCTCCCCTGAAGGAGCGCCGTCAGGGACCCGTTCACCTTAACGAGACACTCTGCGGCAGTGGACAGAAGTCGGATCCGGGCGACAAAATGCGCCCCAAACCCGAATGCTTGCAGAGTCCCGAATAAATATTCATGATCCACCCTGTCGAACGCCTTCTCCTGATCAAGGGACAGGCAGGTGCTCGACATACCAGCCCTCTGGGAATGGTGGACCAGGTCCTAGACGAGATGGATGTTGTCATAGATTGTGTGGCCCGGGACCGTGTCGGACTGGTCAGGGTGGATTATGTGCTCCAGCAAGGTGTCAAGGCACAAACACATCACCTTGTCGAAGATCATGTAATCCATGGTGAGGAGGGAGATCGGTCGCCAGTTTGTAAAGTGGCAGAGATCCCCCCTCTTTTGCAGCAGGGTAATGATGGCTCTGCGCCGTGAGAGGGCATGTCCCCAGCCACTACACCTTCCCCCAGGACCACACCCCATGACGTCCCTGAATGCCCTGAAGAACTCCACAATCAGCCCGTCTGGCCCTGGGGATTTGCCTCTGGACATTCTCAAGTGAGCGGTGACCTTGGCCTCCATCTCCTGGACAGACTCTGTTGAGGGCGCCGGTGAGCTCCCCCAGCTCATAGGGGTATCACCCTCCGGGCTGGCCTGCGGCAGGTCCTTCCACAAAACTCAGCAAGCATCCTCGCTGGACGGATCCAGGGAGAAAAGGGCACCGTAGAAGTTTGGAATTTGGACCCTGACCGCCTCCGGATCCGAGATGAGGGACCCATCATCGGCCAGTGATAGAAATCTAGTTTTAATATAAAATAAGTTTATAAGGAAGAAATGCTTCAAAATCAAAATGGCTTTTTAAAGTGATTTAGGCTCAAAATGGCTTCACTAAGGTCACACAGTTCAAACTGTCATGTGAGGGTACCTTTAAGAAATGGGTGTTTATAAATGGGTGTGTATATAAATATCTGTAGTGAGAGTACCTTTTAGAAATGGGTGTTTATTACTGCAGTGATGTCAGAGAGGGGGTGGAGCTGGGCTGTCAGCTTTTTACTTTTGTTTTAGGCTGTTTGCTGCAGGGTGTGTTTTAGTTTCGTTTTCAGTGTTGGAGCTGAAGCCAGACCAAGCAGGTGTACTGCTGTTCTCTCTGCCATCAAAAGACTGTCTCTTGATCATTTGGTGAATTCAGAATTATAAATGTTTTCAGTAGTGAATGTAAACCTGATGTGCTTTTGTTAAGGTTTTGGTTTTTTAAGTCGTATGGATGTTAAATGAAATGAAATGAAAATCGCTTATTGTCACGAGTAGGCTTCAAATGAAGTTACTGTGAAAAGCCCCTAAAAGGAAAACTTAAAGCATTATTTAGTGTTGTAGTCTTGGGGGGTTGTATTTGCATTAATGGTTGCTAAGATGTTCACTGTATGTTTTAAAAAGGTTAACTTCTTTTTTTTAAAAAAAAGATTACCCAATAATTTTTTTCCAATTAAGGGGCAATTTGGTGTGTTCAATCCACCTACCCTCCACATCTTGGGGTTGTGGGGGCGAAACCCACGCAAACACGGGGAGAATGTGCAAACTCCACACGGACAGTGACCCAGAGCCAGGATCGAACCTGGGACCTCGGCGCCGTGAGACTGCAGTGCTACCACTGCGCCACCGTGCTGCCCTTTAATAAGGTTAACTTGAGTTCATAGAATAAACATTGTTTTGCTTTTAAAAAATACTTCTCCATTTCTGCTGTACCACACCTGTAGAGTGGGTCGTGTGCTCCCCACACCACAATCCAGTAAAAGTTGTGGGTCAGGTGAACTCCATGATACACTTTGGGGTTCTCTAAACTCTGGCCGATAAAAAATCAGAGAGGCAGGGAAAACAGCGGAATACCCATGAGAATGATCAGATTAAAACTCCAGACACACACATCCGTGACATAATTATTACCATATGCATCAAGGCAAAGTTCCTAGTTCAGTGGCTATGAGAACTGATAAAGAGTGGTGGGACTCACCCCCATGCTAAAAATTTGATGGACAGTCATTTCTATCAAATAAAACGAATTTTAATTGTTATGATCCAATCACAGACAGAAAGGGGACAGAACATTAACAATCGCAATTACCTTAAAAATAGGTGCTGATTATGAGCAAAGTATTCTGGAATCATTTTTATTTCCTGTCTTTAACTATTTCCCGCGCTTTGCTCTGAAGATGCCATTTTATCTATTTTCAACTTCTCTGTATTGTGTATTTTAATTTGAAGAAATCATCAAGAGCTATAATTTGTATTGAATTTAACTCAGTCATCTGTACTTGATTGGACAAAGCAAACTTTTAAAAACTCTGTATTTGCAAGCAAACTGACTTGATCAAGAGACATCTGCAATACTGACTGAATAAAGCTTGAATTTACTTCACGCATGAAGCTCAGTTTTAAATTTCTGTCGAGTAATCTATCGTGCGGTGACACATCAGATATATTGACCAAAGTACAGATCTATCAATTGGTGTAGTCGGCAGCCGAGAAGGGGGGAGGACAAGACGGAGTCGGACAAATGACAAAAGGATGGTGTGGCTTCCGAAAGCTGACCTTGCTGGAGGGGGCCCCAGAAAACTGAAGACCAGACCAGGCAATCGGAAGCCTTCAATCCGCGATTCGGCTGGACTGGTAAGACTTTTTACTTTGCCTCATATCAAGCCACGATGGCCTGCCTTGTTTCCTCCAAGCGGTAAAAGAATCTTCGAAGAAAAGACAGATATTTTGTGCTGAAATCCCTTTATTCATATATTTTTCGGAAGAATTAAATGGAATGCCAGTGCAACATCCCTACTGCTTCTAAGGTGTTACTGAAAGGTTACAAGGGAACGAGGAAAAGAAAAGTTCCTACTCCTGTAAAGTTGAAGGTATGGGGGACAACTCTACTTTGAAAATTTGTGTTATTTCGAAAAGTGTAGCAGATCTTTCCACAACCAGAAGGGGGAGCCAGACTCCACCAGATGTCTCTAGTGAACATATATTCAGTGATCTTGCGAATTCTATCTGTAATCATTTTAATTTGCAAAAAGCAATTGCGGAGATTGAGATAAAATACAACATTACTCAAGGCCAATGGTCCTTCCGAGATGTTGAAATAGTTTGGGGAAACATAGCCTGTTTAAGAAAAAATGACCGCATTAAGTGGTCACTTGTGGCTCTGTGATGATATGATCTGCATACTCGTCTGCCATTGGGCCAGAACGTCGGCATACCATTGGCCCTGGTCGGTCATGTGCCTCTCGACCGATTGGCCGAGAGGCTGAGTTAACCACGCCTCTATCAACGAGGTATAAATGCTCAGAAGCCTGACGATCGTCCCTTTCCACTGTAGACGATCGCCAGGCTGTGTTCTAGTTAATTAAAGCCTGACATTGGTAAATCACTCGCCTCGCGTGCAATCGATGGTGCATCAGGCTCTTAGAGAACTTTGTAAGCAACGGTCAGCAGCTCCACAAAGATGTTATTAAATCTGCCAGACAGGAACTCCAAATAACCTCTGTGCTTTTACAAGACTCAAATTATAATTTCATAGAATTTACAGTGCAGAAGGAGGCCATTCGGCCCATCGAGTCTGCACCGGCTCTTGGAAAGAGCACCCTACCCAAGCCCACACCCACTCCCCATAACCCAGTAACCCCACCCAACACTAAGGGCAATTTTGGACACTATGGGCAATTTATCACGGCCAATCCACCTAACCTGCACATCTTTGGACTGTGGGAGGAAAGCGGAGCACCCGGAGGAAACCCACGCACACACGGGGAGGATGTGCAGACTCCGCACAGACAGTGACCCAAGCCAGGAATCGAACCTGGGACCCTGGAGCTGTGAAGCAATTGTGCTAATCACAATGCTACCGTGCTGCCCCAAAGCTCGAGAGGTCTGACCAATCTAGATCCTTTTTATACTATCAAAACTGTGAACTCCAAAAACAAATTGCAGACCTTAAACGGAAAACTACCGAGCTTCAGACCACAAATATCGAACTTCAAAGAACAGTCTCTGATCTTCAGACCATTAATGCAGAAGTTCAGACTAAAAATATCAAACTCCAAACCATTAATGCTGATATTTCAAGCGACTTCCGGTGGCGTTTGCGAGCGAGTCGGCCGCATCGAGAGGAGCTCCCGCCGGTGGCCACTATTTGCGGCGCTTTGGGTGGTTTCCCCGATTCTTCGCTCCCCCCCTCACCCCCCCCTCCCCCCGATTGTTGTCAGCCTTTGGGGCAGTCCCGGGCGTCAGGTTTGAAAACTGGCGAGGAACCCCACGCGGGTGTCAGGCGGCTGGTGCTGAGGCGTCGGGCCCAGCGCATGCAGAGGTCAAAGCAGGGGGGGGAGGCCGAGCCAAACGGAGGACAAGGCGGCAGGCCCGAAGCCAGGGCGCGATGTAGTGGAGATGTTCCACATCGGGTGGCTCCCGCCTGGAATGTTTTAAGAAGACTGAAGTCCGGTCCCAGGGGAATTCATGAGGAATACAAAAAAAAGAAAAAGTTTTAAAGAAAGTTGTGAAAGTTTTTTTTTCCTTGAAGGAAGAATTTAAAGTTTTTTTTTAAGGATTGAAGAAGGAAAGAAGGGGGGGTGGGAAAAAGGAAAAATTATGTTGTTAAAGGATGCAAAAAGCAGCAAAGGGAGGAAACACGGGTTCGCCATTGAATGAGGGGACCAGCAAAAGCGCTGACAAGATGGCGGAGGACGGACTGCATGGTGGGGCTACACTGCTTACAGTGGAGAAGATGACCGAGGTGATGGCGGTGGAGCTGGAAAAGCAGTTTGCGAGGCACATGGAGGCTTTGAGAAAGGAGACGGCGGTCGCATTGAAGTCATTGGTGGAGGAGGCAATCGCCCCGGTGAGGGTAGCTGTGGCAAAGATATCGGCCGAGGTGAGAGAGCAGGGCGAGAAGGTGAAGGAAGTGGAGGAAGCCGTGTCGCAGCACAGCGACCAGTTCACCTCGATGGGGGACGAGCTGCGGAGGGTGGTGGAGGTCAACAGAGGACTCCGAGCAAAGCTCGAGGACTTGGAGAACCGCTCGAGGCGGCACAATCTGAGAATTGTGGGCTTGCCCAGAGGACCCAAGGCCAACAGAGTACTTCACTGAGAGGTTGGCCGAGTTGATGGGGGAGGGTGAGAACCCCTCCCGGTACGAGCTGGACCGAGCTCATCGGTCATTAAGGCCGAAGCCCAAAGTGAACAAGCCGCCAAGAGCAGTAATTATCTGCTTCCATAAGTACTGCATGAGCTTTGGAACTCGGTGCAGGAGCCGAACTCGGTGCAGGTTAGACAGGTCACGGCCACGCTCGCTGGTCCCATCGGGGGGGGGGGGGGGGGGCGTTGGCTGGACTAATGGTGGAAATGGGAGGGGTGGACCCTTGGAGGTTCCTGCACCCAGGGGAACGGGAGTACTCGTTTTTCTCAGCAGTCCATAAGGTATACTTGGGATTGACCTTTTTTGTGGTGGGAAAGGCTTTGTTGGCTGGGGTTAAGGGGTTGGAATACTCTGCAATTGCAGTGTCAGATCACGCTCCACATTGGGTGGATATGGTACTGGAGAAGGGGGTAGTGCAGAGGCCGGGGTGGAAATTAGATGTGGGACTTTTGGGGGACCAAGGGTTCTCTGACAAAATTGAAACGGTAATTGAGGAATATGTAGGTTTCAACTGTACGGGTGAGGTGTCGAAGGCAGTTGTCTGGGAGGCTCTAAAAGCGGTGGTGAGTGGTGAGGTGATCTTGTTTAAGTCCGGGGTGGACAAAGAGGAGAGGTTGGAGCGGCAGAGGGTAATGGATGAGATGTTGGATGTAGATAGGAGTATTGCAGAAGACGGGGACCCAGCGAAGTTGGAAAAGAGGAAGGAACTACAGGCGAGCTTCAACTGACTATCTACCAGGAAGGCGGTGCGCCAACTGAGGTGAGCAAGGGGGGCAGTTTACTAGCACGGAGAGAAGGCAGGGCCGATGTTAGTGGGTCAGCTTCGGAGGGAGGCAGCGCCAAGTGAAATTGTTCAGGTGAGGGACAGGGAAGGGAAGTTGGTGGTGGCTCTTGATCAGATTAATAAGATGTTTGAGGAATTTTATGAGAGGTTGCATAGCTCAGAACCACCTGGGGAAGACCGGGAGATGCAGGAATTTCTAGATGGGCTGGAGTACCCGAGGTTAGGGGAGGGGGACAGGGCTACATTAGAAGGAGCGATAGTGGAGCAGGAGATAAAAGATGCGATTGGGAGGATGCAGTCGGGGAAGGTGGCAGGGCCGGATGGGTTTCCGGTGGAATATTATAAAAACTTCAAGGATAAGTTGGCACCCCTGATGGTGGAGATGTTTGAAGAGGCGATAGGGAAGGGAGTGCTGCCACAAACTTTGGGGCAGGCATCGATTTCCCTGTTGCCTAAAAAGATAAGGATCCGACGGAGTGTGGATCGTATAGGCCCATATCACTTCTGAATGTGGATGCAAAAGTATTGGCGAAGGTACTGGCGGGTAGGCTGGAGGAGTGCCTCCCAAAGGTGATAGGTGAAGATCAGACGGGTTTTGTGTGAGGGAGGCAGCTCTTTTCAAACGTTAGAAGGGTATTGAATGTGGTTATGGCACCGGCGGAGGGGAAGGAAACAGAGGTGGTTGTGGCATTGGACACTGAGAAGGCGTTTGACCGGGTGGAATGGGGGTACTTGATGGCAGTTCTGGAGCGGTTTGGGATTGGACCAAGATTTGTGGACTGGGTAAAGCTACTATATAAGGAGCCGAGGGCGAGTGTCCACACAAACAACATCAGCTTGAGATACTTTTCTCTCCATCGTAGGATGAGGCAGGGATGTCCTATGTCCCCCCTGCTGTTTGTACTAGCTATTGAGCCCTTGGCCATCGCGTTAAGATGTTCGGGGGTATGGAAAGGGATAGTGCTGGAGGGGGGGGGGGGGGGGGGGGGGGAGAGATAGAGCCGAGGGTGTCCTTATATGCTGTTGACTTGCTGTTATACGTGTCGGAACCGAGTGTGACGATAGGGGGAATATTGGAGCTGCTTCGAGTGTTTGGGTCTTTCTCGGGGAAGGTGGCCAGAGTGAGGAAGGTGCTGCTACAGAGGGGAAGGCAGGCAGGGGGTTTGGGTCTCCCGAACCTGATGTATTATTACTGGGCTGCGAATGTGGAGAAGGTGCAGAGCTGGGTCGAGGGGTTGATTCCCAGTGGGTCAGAATGGAGGAGAGTTTGTGCAGGGGGTCGGGGCTGAAAGCACTAGCAACAGCGCCGCTCCCGATAGCTCTGGGGAAATACTCAAGGAGTCCGGTAATAATAGCTTCATTGAGAATTTGGAGGCAGTTTCGCCAACACTTCAGGTTGGGGGCAGGGTCAAGGGAAATGCCGATTCAGGGGAACCACAGATTTGAGCCAGGGAGGTGGGATAGAAATTTTCAGAGATGGGAGGAGAAGGGGATTAGGACACTAAAAGATTTGTTTCTTAGGGGTCGGTTTGCAGGATTGAAGGAGCTGGGAGCGAAGTATGAGCTGGAGCAGGGGGAAATGTTTAGATACAGGCAGGTTTGAGATTTTGCCAGAAAGGAGATACAGAGCTTCCCGGAGTAACTGGCCTCCACATTGCTGGAGGAGGTGCTGACGACAGGGGGAGTGGGGAAGGGGGTAGTGTTAGTGGTCTACGGAGCTATTTTGGAAGAGGAGAAGGCACCACTGGAAGGGATCAAATCAAAATGGGAGGAAGAGTTGGGAGAGGATATGGAGGAGTGGTTCTGGTGTGAGGTGCCCCGGAGAGTGAATGCCTCCACCTAGTGCATGATATTGGGGCTGATACAGCTGAAGGTGGTGTATAGAGCACACCTTACAAGGGCAAGGATGAGCCGATTCTTTGAAGGAGTAGAAGATGTGTATGAGCGTTGCCGGGGGGGGGGGGGGGGGGGGGGGGGGGGGGGGGGGGGGGGGGTGCTGCTAATCACGTTCATATGTTTTGGTCCTGTCCAAAGGCTGGAAGATTACTGGACGGTGGTTTTTAGGGTAATTTCTAAAGTGGCACATATGAAACTGGACCCGGGCCCTCGGGAGGCCATATTCGAGGTGTCGGACCAGCCGGGGTTGGAAAAGGGTGCGGAGGCAGATGTTGTTCGCCTTGTTGATCACCCAAAGGCAGATCCTGTTGGGATGGAGAGCAGCCTCTCCACCCTATGTTCTGGCGTGGCGGGGGGACCTGCTGGAATTCTTGACTCTTGAGAAGGTTAAGTTTGAACTGAGGGGAAGGATGGAGGGGTTCTCCAATTAATGGGTGTTATTCACTTTCAAGAACTGGATAACATCAAATATTAGTTGGGGGGGGGGTTGGATGGGAGGGTTGGGGGAAGGGGGGCTGTGTGTATTAATGGCGACTCTGGGTGATCCCTAATTCCTTTGTGTCTTTCGTTTATGTGAACATGCGGGCTGATGTTTTGAGTTTGGTGGGAGGATGGGATTGTTGTTATTGATATGGGGATTAACATATTTGTTGCTGATTATTGTTTATTGTTGGTGGGTGTAAATTTGGGTGAAAATGTGAAAAAGGAGGAGAATAAAAAATATTTTTTTTTAAATGCTGATATTCAAACTCGAAATATTGAACTTCAGACCATTTCTCCTGAAATTCACGTGGAAAATACTGAGCTCCAGAACATTGTTAGTGATTACCAAGCTCTTCAAAACATTCATTCCGATGCTGAAAAGGAAAATGCCGAACTTAAAAGTGAAATTACTGAAATTCAAAAATTATTTTCTGACTCAGAATCCACAGTTCAACAATTAACGTTACAAAATAAAAGAATTGCCCTGCAAAAATAACCAACCGACTCCAAACAGAAAATGCAGAACTGCTAAAGGACAAATTGTATTCTGGAAACTAAATTCTCCAGTCTGGAAAATACTATCTCCAGCCTGAAAATTCGTCCCAAATCATTGAAAAATGATTCAAAAGCTTTAAGAAAACGACAAGCAGCTACAATCCAAATGAATTTGACCAATCTACCCCACAAATTTCACACAAAAACCCTTTTCTCCTGGCATCACCAGCCCCGAAGATTGTTATCATGGAGGAGAAGAACAAAGGGATCTTTTCAGCTCTGGTGGGGATAGTAATGGGAGTGACGCTTCTCGTTACAAAGGAAATGACTTTCCTTGTTGTGGAGATGCCGGCGTTGGACTGGGGTGAGCACAGTAAGAAGTCTTACAACACCAGGTTAAAGTCCAACAGGTTTGTTTCAAACACGAGCTTTCGGAGCACGGCTCCTTCTTCAGGTGAATGGAAAGGCTTGTTCCAGAAATGTTTATATAGACACAGTCAGAGATGCCCCGGAATGCGAGCACCTGCAGGCAATCAAATCATCAAAGATGCAGAGAGAGAGGTAACTCCAGGTTAAAGAGGTGTGAATTGTCCCAAGCCAGTTCAGTCGGTAGGCCTCTGCAAGTCCAGGCTTGTTGGTGGGGGCCGAATGTAATGCGACATGAATCCCAGATCCCGGTTGAGTCCGCATTCATGCGTGCGGAACTTAGCTATAAGTTTTTTGCTCAGCAATTTTGCGTTGTCGCGTCCTCCTGAAGGCCTCCTTGTAGAATGCTGACCCGGAGATCAGAGGCTGAATGTCCTTGACTGCTGAAGTGTTCCCCAACTGGAAGGGAACAGTCCTGCCTGTTGATAGTCGCACGATGCCCGTTTATTCGTTGTCGCAGTGTCTGCATGGTCTCGCCAATGTACCACGCTTCGGGACATCCTTTTTCGGGACAGCTCGTGTTTGAAACAAACCTGTTGGACTTTAACCTGGTGTTGTAAGACTTCTTACTGGACTTTCCTTGTGTCAGCCCTGCTGTGACACTGCCAGCCCCTTTACTTACTCAGAAGGTCAAAGTTGAAACATTAGAAACAAAAGATGCAGATTATGTTTCAACCGATAGATCTCGAGACACGGGACATTGGATTCATGATCCCGCTGACCCTGATTAGGTGGATCTCATGATATGCAGACATACACATAATCAGATACAGACAGGCAGCTAATGAGGGGCTGGTTTAGCTCACTGGGCTAAATCGCTGGCTTTTAAAGCAGGCCAGCAGCACGGTTCGATTCCCGTACCAGCCCTCCCGGACAGACGCCGGAATGTGGCGACTAGGGGCTTTTCACAGTAACTTCATTGAAGCCTACTCGTGACAATAAGCGATTTTCATTTTTCATTTTCATGAACAGAGAGAACAGGACATAACCAATCAGCAGGCAGAACACTTGGGGGTGGCTTTCCACTATAATAGGCACGAGGCACTCACACTCCACCTCTTTCCACTGGGGACTTCTACAGAGTGAGTCAGGTGTATATAATCACATAACACCTCCAGCACGTGGCTAAGAGCCAGTCTGGTTCAGTCAGACAGAGTAATCACACTTAGGTGAGCAGAGAGTCGAACTCACAGAGACCTGAGCTAACTGTGCGACAGGTTCAATAAATCAAATTGAACTAACTTCAAGGTCTGGAGCATATTTCAGTTATAGCTGCATCCAGTTGCAGCCCGTGTTATCTCAGTGTGCTTAACACGACAGTGGACAGATGGTCTAAAGACCTTCTGCATTCTAAGAAGGGAGGATTAGCTACTTGTGATGAATTACAGCGTTGAAAGAATATTTACAATTTACATCCAATGGATGGTGTTCAGGTTTTGTCAATAATGGTTTGTGCAGGGCAGCACGGTGGCACAGTGGTTAGCATTGCTGCCTACGGCGCTGAGGACCCGGGTTCGAATCCCGGCCCTGGATCACTGTCCGTGTGGAGTTTGCACATTCTCCCCGTGTCTGCGTGGGTTTCACCCCCACAACCCAAAAGATGTGCAGGGTAGGTGGATTGGCCACGCTAAATTGCCCCTTAATTGGAAAAAATAATTGGGCTCTCTAAATGTATTTTTTAAAAAATAAAAAATAATGGTTTGTGCCAGAGATAGTAAAAGACTCCAGACAAATGTTCTCAGAGACCTGGGAGATGATTTGCAAAATCTGGACACGGCCTGGCAGTCAATTAAAGAATGGTTAACAGCATTCAACCCACCTAAAACTGATTGGACAAAAGTCACTTCCTGCCTTCAGAAAAATTTAGAAGATGTGCAGGCTTATGAGGAAAGGTTTAGAGCAATTTGGGTGGAACATTCAGGAATGGCGCTCCAGGCAGGAGAACAGACTTGGGATCGGAGTACATTGGGACCATTTAAAACTGCTTTCGTCAATGGTTTAAAACCAGAATTGTCTAAAGCTTTAAACCTGGTGCTTCCTGACTGGGGACCAGTTGGCACTACATACAGGGGATTAGTAGAACGCTGTATTCAAATTGAACGAGGACTGAAAGTTAGAATAGTGATGTACCACAGGGCCAGCCTGAAGCTGCAGCCACTGCAGCAGCTACCGTGGCCCCTCTTCTTGCTCGATTGAAGGATTGCAGAAAACTGGGTCAATGCCATTTTGTGGTAAAACCGGACACTGGGCAAAAACATGTTGTTTCAGAATAGAGGGGTTACAGGGAAAAGACTACAAAGATACATCCGTGACTGACATCACAGGGATACGCCCCGTGACAACTATCAAGATACACCCCCCGACAACTACAGGGAACCGCCCCATGACTCGCACATCTATACGGACTCCAGATAAGGTTGTCGAGTAGCCCATGATTTTGGTCACTTATGGAAGAAAAGAGGATACCTCACCACAGCAGGGACACCTGTACGAAATGGGAAAGAAGTACACGACCTTCTAGAAGCAATGGCTTTACCAAAAGAACTGTCTATTCTCAAATGTAAGGCTCGTGCTCAAGATACTATGGAAGCTAAAGGAAATGACTACTATAGGGATCCGCCCACGAACACGTATTACGACGATACGTCCAGGGAACAACCTGGACCCCTCCCACAGGCACCACCTAGACACGATTATGATGATGACAACGGCAGGTTTAACAGACAACAATGGAAACCACAACTTGAGGAGGTCAAAAAACTAGTGGACCTCACTCTCAGTGAGCCCATTCAAACAGCGTTACACGCTTTAATTGAAAAAAATTTGGATGGACCGTATATTTCATTGAGAGTGGGAGGACAAATAATTGATTTTCTTTTTGATACTGGAGCACAGTTAACCTGTGTTCCGAACAAATATGCTAAATTCTTCCCCTTAAACAGGAAACACATTGAAGCCTACGCAGGAGGAGGGAATCCATTAACCCTTCGACAAACAGAACCGTTACTGCTTGATAAATATCAAATGACAGCCTCAATTTGGGCCAGTTACTCAAGCCCTCTAGGTATGGATATCATCTCACAATTGAATTCATCCCTTCATTTTGATAGTGGCAAAGGTTACATGGTCCCTCAGCCACCTCAAAAAGAGTGAACTTGAGCAACACCCAATTTGGGCAAAGGACAAAAATGACTGTGGTCTTTTAAAAATGGAACCAGCATCCTTCACTGGAGTGGCACCAAAACACAATCCCATTAACCCCTCTTCAATTGAGGGAATAGTACAGCAATTGGAAGAGAGAGGAGTTTTAATGAAAATTCATAGTTCCTCAAACAGTCCAGTGTGGCCTGTCAAAAAGGCTAATGGCACATGGCGCCTGACTATTGATTATAGAAAAGCCAACGAATGCATTGACAGAAAAGCTCCTTTGGTAGTCGACCCTTCTACAATCTTCAATGCCTTAACACCGGACCTTGAATGATTTTCAGTTATAGACATGGCAAATGGCTTTTGGCCAGTACCACTGGCTGAGGAAGTGCAACCATGGTTTGCTTTCACAGTTAACCAACAACAACACACATGGGCCAGACTTCAACCAAGGATTCCATAACAGTCCTCCTGTTTCTCACCTGGCTCTACAGGATCACTTAAGGGAACTACCTGATATGCCCTCCACCTTTATCCAATACGTGGATGATGTTCTGATAGCCTCCATTAATGAAGATGACCATGAGAAAGATTTCCCTTCCCTTTTAGATCACCTTGGCTACAATGGACACAAAGCAAGCCTCGCCAAAGCACAAATTTCCCAAGATTAAGTTATTTACTTAGCTCAAGTACTCTCCAAAGGTAAAAGAAAACTTACTCAGCACAGAACAGTAGCAATAAGAGACGCCAGAGAGCTTACAACTGTCCATGAGGCGAGATTATTTTTGGGACTTGCAATTTTAACAGAAATTGGATTGATTCCTTTACTCAAATGGCTCAACCATTAAATGATCTCCTGAAAGGCAACCGGAAATCAAAAGACTCAGTTAACCTCACACTGGAACAGAAAGAACAAAGAACAAAGAAAAATTACAGCACAGGAACAGGCCCTTCGGCCCTCCAAGCCTGCGCCGATCCAGATCCTCTATCTAAAACTGTCGCCTATTTTCTAAGGATCTGTATCCCCCTGCTCCCTGCCCATTCATGTATCTGTCTAGATACATCTTAAATTACGCTATCGTGCCCGCCTCTACCACCTCCGGGGCAATGCGTTCCAAGCACCCACTACCCTCTGCGTAAAAAACTTTCCACGCATATCTCCCTTAAACTTTTCCCCTCTCACCTTGAACTCGTGACCCCTAGTAATTGAGTCCCCCACTCTGGGGAAAAAGCTTCTTGCTATCCACCCTGTCTATACCTCTCATGATATTATAGACCTCAATCAGGTCCCCCCCCCAACCTCCGTCTTTCTAATGAAAATAATCCTAATCTACTCAACCTCTCTTCATAACTAGCGCCCTCCATACGAGGCAACATCCTGGTGAACCTCCTCTGCACCTTCTCCAAAGCATCCACACCCTTTTGGTAATGCGACGACCAGAATACTGTGCGCAGTATTCCAAATGTGGCCGCACCAAAGTCTTATACAACTGTAACATGACCTGCCAACTCTTGTACTCAATTCTTGAGTCATTCCTGAACCTGAAACGTGCTTTGTGCACAGCACCTGCACTTGGCATTCCACACAATGGAAGACCTTTCACTATGTTTGTTCATGAGAAAGAAGGCTACATGACAGCAGTACCAGCCCAAGAACATGGTGACCAGTTAAGACCTGTAGGATACTACTCTGCCAAACGCGCCAATTTTGCACTGGCACGTGGCAGCTGCCTCAGGGCCAGGTAGAAGTCACATGTCGAGCTGTGATGCATACAGCAGGCCTTGCCTTGGACCAACAGTTGACTATTAAATGCCCCCCCGCAGTCCATTCTCTACCTGCCATGAACAAAGTATCACAAGTCACATCAGCCAGGTGGACCAGATGGACAGCAATGTTGGAAGCAGCTATTCTTTACTTCCACCGAGCTAGTCCAGTAAATCCTTCAACTTTGCTCCCGCTTCCCGAGGAGCAACAGGGGGGACAAATAGAAGAACATGACTGTGTGGAAGTAACAAAAGAAATGGAAGAGGCACGCCTGGTAGAAGAAGAACCACTACAGAACCCATATTTGATTCTATTTACAGATGGTTCCTCCTTTATTGATAAAGGTTATCAGAAAGGCTGGATGGGCAGTCACCAGCCTGTATGAAATAGTGGCGGAAGGAACTTTGCCCCAAGAAACATCAGCTCAACAAGCCGAATTAAGGGCTCTAACAGAAGGATGTCATGTGGCAAAAGATCAATCAGCCAACATCTATACGGACTCCAGATACGGTTTTGGAGTAGCCCGTGATTTTGGTCACTTACGGAAGAAAAGAGGATACCTCACCGCAGCAGGGACACCTGTACGAAATGGGAAAGAAGTACAAGACCTTCTGGAAGCAATGGCTTTACCAAAAGAAGTACCTATTCTCAAATGTAAGGCTCATACTCAAGAAGCTACAATGGAAGCTAAAGGAAATGCCTTTGCAGACCAAGCAGCAAAGAAAGCTGCCTCTAAGTGGCATCCTTCAGCACCACCAAGACACATCTACAAATTAGGAGTGACCAAGTTATTACAAGATCGACGTGAAATGCAACAAAACTCTACACAACAAGAAAAATGGTCATGGCTAGATTCAGGTATTGATCAGTATGGTGATGATATCTGGAGACAAGTTCAGACTGATAAATCAGTGGCACCACAGGCACTGATGCCATTCCTGGCACAACAGGTCCATTCATGAGGACATCTAGCCCCTCAACAGATGATGGATCGATTCCACAGAAGTTGGTGTGGCAAAGGATTCAAAAAACATGCATAATTGGTATCAGATCGCTGAGTCACCTGTCAAAAGAACAACTTGGGACCTATCACGAAAATGCCCCAGCTACAAGCTCCTTCCCCTGTAGGGCCATTCCAGAACATACAGGTCGATTACATCACCCTCCCTCCGTGCCAAAGATACATTGTAGATAAATTTTCGAGATGGATAGAAGCTACTCCGGTCAGAAAGGCTACAGCCACCCAAAGAGCCAAAGTCCGATGCAAAGACTATATTCCCAGATGGGGAGTACCAGCGAGCATTGACTCAGACAATGGAACCCACTTTACAGGTGCTGTTTGCCAGGAGGTGTGCAGGTTACTGAACATCGATTGGAATCTACGCTGCCCTTATCCAGAATCATCAGGACAAGTGGAACACATGAACCAGACTTTAAAAGAACGATTATCCAAATACAACCAAGAAGGCAGGAATTGGATTCAAGCCTTGCCACTAGTTTTGTGCAGTTTCAGGGCAACCCCAACCAGAACCACAGGCCGAAGCCCATTTGAGCTCATCACAGGCAGACCCATGTCCCTGCCGGGTGACTTACGAAAGGCGGACTGTCATTTAACGAGAGGTGCATTCCTTTGTTATTGTCAAAATCTAACAAATGCTGGCAGTTCTGCATCTCAACAGGTTTCCACAGCCTGGGGTGATCCCCCTGAAGAAGGACATACCATCATCCCTGGCGAAGCTGTGTACCTAAAGAAGATGCAAAAGGACCCACTCGGGGCCAAGTGGGAGGGCCCTTTTCAAGTTCTGCTGACTACACAATCGGCCGTGAAGCTCCAAGGAAAGAAACACTGGATTCATGCGTCACATGTGAAGCAAGCACATCAGAATAACAATAATCCGTTACAATGTTTGCTACATTATTAATTTTAGGTTGCCTGGACTGCTTAGCAGGCTTTACTAACCAGTTACATGACAATACCTTTCTTCAAATTCGTAGATTTCATAGAATTTACAGTGCAGAAGGAGGCCATTCAGCCCATCGAGTCTGCACCGGCTCCTAGAAAGAGCACCCTAGCCAAGGTCAACACCGCCACCCTATCCCCATAACCCAGTAATCCCACCCAACACTAAGGGCAATTTATCATGGCCAATCCACCTAACCTGCACATTTTTGGACTGTGGGAGGAAACAGGAGCACACGGAGGAAAACCACGCACACACGGGGAGGATGTGCAGACTCCGCACAGACAGTGACCCACGCCGGGAATCGAACCTGGGACCCTGGAGCTGTGAAGCGATTGTGCTATCCACAATGCTACCGTGCTGGTAGCATTGTCTCACAGTTATGCTCAAAAATGTAATATCTCCGGGTGCTGGGCGTGTACTGCAATTCCTGCCCACTCAGAGGGGGGGCATCCCTTTATACCCGTTCCTTTTAATATTTCAGAAACCGCTGAATGGTATATTTTTTCAGAGTTCTCATCACTCTTCCCATGTCCATACAGAAGCAGAAAAATGGTCGGACTCCAGAATGGCGTTTAATATTAATTATTATGTCCAACTTTGGGAATTTGCCGGATATTCACTGAATTCTTTTGAAGGATGGTATCAACATAACTATGACACAAACAAAAACCCTCCCCAAATTCACCTCCTGTCTGATCCTGGAGGAATGAGGATGGGATACAGCAATTGCTCCCATTACTTTCATGTGAGTACATCTTGTACTCGATTCCGAGCTCAAAGAATTGCTCGCGTCTCCTTATTTTAAAAATAAATTTAGAGTACCCAATTAATTTTTTCCAATTAAGGGGCAATTTAGCGTGGCCAATCCACCTACCCTGCACATCTTTGGATTGTGAGGGCGAAACCCACGCAAACACGGGGAGAATGTGCAAACTCCACACGGACAGTGACCCAGAGCCGAGATCAAACCTGGGACCTCGGCGCCGTGAGGCAGCAGGGCTAACCCACTGCCCACCGTGCTGCCCTCTCGCGCCTCCTTATTAACAGGCTTACTGAATCTCACGAGTAATTCCACATTTCTAGATCTCTTGGAAGAAATTACCCGTTATACTCCTTATAATGGAACTTATTTTGTCCGTGATAACAAGGCCTACCCCTGGCTTCCAAGACTTTTGTCAGGAGCCTGTTATTTAGCGTACGTCATACCTCCCATCCGTCATCTGTCTACCCTTCCAGGACCACCAGTTCAAAGCGAGAAATGTGCGCTCACCATAAAAGATAGATTTCTTGCTTACATTATTCCTTTTTATTGGCACAGACGGGTGGCCAGTGAATTGAACAAACTAACTGACATAATAGAACAAGTAGCTAATGATACCTCCTACGCCCTAATTGGAAGTTCTGACAAAATGGTTGCCATCAAAACTGTTACCTTACAGAATCGAAAGGCACTTGACTATTTGTTAGCCGCAAAAGGTGGCACCTGTGCCCTGATTGGTGCAGAGTGTTACACCAATATCTCAAATAATTCAGACCAAGTCAAAGACTTGGCAATACACATCCAAAACGAAGTTACAAAACTTGAACACCCCTCTGATTCCACTCCTTGGGGTTGGCTCTTTGGACGGTTAGGTAGCACTGGAAGGTCCGTTATCCAGGGAATTTTCTTCTTTTGCATTATTGGATTTATCCTTTACATAATCATCATGCTCATCAGATGTAGATGTCAATGCATGGCAGCCCGTACCGTCCAAAGGATTCAAGTGGTTCAGTCCACACCCAGTGCACCCAATAACTTCAAAATGACGTTTCTGTAGATTTGTTATTTACTGCATTATTATTGCATTATTAGTCATTTATTAGTGGATTATTAATAATTTTATTACTGAATTACATAATCAATTTTGATCATTATTTTACCAATTATTACTAAATCATATCCTCAACTTCAGTATTTTACTGTATAATCATTCTATTTGTATATATTAAATAATAATTATTAATCTTTTATTACTGAATTATGCAATCATGATATCAATTTTTAATCAGTATATAATTTTTTTTTTCCATTTAGTGTACCCAATACATTTTTTCCAATTTAGGGGCAATTTCATAGAACACTACAGCACAGAACAGGCCCTTCGGCCCTCGATGTTGTGCCGAGCAATGATCACCCTACTCAAACCCACGTATCCACCCTATACCCGTAACCCAACAACCCCCCCTTAACCTTACTTTTTGGGACACTACGGGCAATTTAGCGTGGCCAATCCACCTAGTCTGCACATCTTTGTGTTGTGGGGGCGAAACCCACGCAAACACGGGGAGAATGTGCAAACTCCACACGGACAGTGACCCAGAGCCGGGATCGAACCTGGGACCTCGGCGCCGTGAGGCTGCAGGGCTAACCTACTGCGCCACCGTGCTGCCCAAGTATACCAATTTTTAATCAGTATATCAATGTTTTAAGCAATTTTTCAATTTTTACTAAGTCCTTTAATCAATGTATTATCAAGTTCAATTATTAAAGTATTAACATTTTACGATATTATCATTTGATTTGTTTTATTCAATTATTAAGATGTTTGTAACGCTTGCAAGACTTTTCCCACTCTGCTGTTGAAGGTGGTTCTCAAACAAGTGAACCATTAAAGGCAATGTGAATGAGTCTCTCTCTACGCCTACCACTGTCCTATTGCATTAATCCTTCTTTGATTCTATTTCATTTTTGATTCATCTTACCTTCTGAATAATCAAAAAGGGGGGACTGATAGAATCTACCTTCTTAGTAGAAATCTACCTTTTAGTATATAACAAGTGTAAAGGAATAAATGGCCCAAGATTTAAAATGGCTTCTTGAAATGGTTGGTTAAAAACAACACATTGCAAATAGGACAGTAAGAATGCTGAATCCCGTGAGAAACATCAAGATAATGAACCCAATAGACCAAGGACACATTTTGCTAATTTAACGTTTTTGGGCTACATTCCCAGAAGCTGTTTTCATGACAACGGAAAAGGCTCATAAGAAAGATGTATTTCAATTACCTCCCATTAAAATTTGATGGACAGATATTTTAGTCGAATTGAATGAACTGTGTAATTACTTTAACCCAATCACAGCCAGAAAGTGGACGACATTGGTGATAGCAATAATCTTAAATTGTACATGCCGGTTTGAACAATTTATTCCGGAATCATCTGACTTAACTTCTGAAGCTATTTTTCTGCACTATCAATTTGAGCAGCCATTTTGTTTATTTTCAACTGTTCTGTATCGTGTATTCAATTAGAAGAAATATCAAGAGCTGCAATTTGTATTGAATTCAACTCAGGACTCTGTAGTTGCTTGGACAAAACGAACTTTAAAAAAACTCTGTATCTGCAAGAGAACTGACTTGATAAGAGACATCTGGAAAACTAACTGAATAAAAGACAATTTACTTCACGTAAGAAGCTCAGTTTCAAAGTCTGTCGCGTAATGTATAAAGTGCGGTGACACATAAGATATATTAACCAAAGTGCAGACCTATCACAGATGCAGTTTAACATGGAGAAGTGTGAGGTTATCCATTTTGTGTGAAGAATAGAAAGGCAACTTATTATCTAAACAAAGAGAAACTTCAGTGTTTCAGTACAGAGGGATCTGGGTGCCCCCGTGCATGAATCTCAGAAAACTAGTATGCAGGTACAGGCGGAAACAGCGGGTACAGGGGAAAAAGCGGGTACTGGGCTAATGGGAAAATTCTTGGTAGTGTGGATGAGCAGAGAGATCTCGGTGTCCATGTACATAGATCCCTGAAAGTTGCCACCCAGGTTGAGAGGGTTGTTAAAAAGGCCTATGGTGTGTTAGCTTTTATTGGTAGAGGAATTGAGTTTCGGAGCCATGAGGTCATGTTGCAGTTGTACAAAACTCTGGTGCGGCTGCATTTGGAGTATTGTGTGCAATTCTGGTCGCCGCATTATAGGAAGGATGTGGAAGCATTGGAAAGGGTGCAGAGGAGATTTACCAGAATGTTGCCTGGTATGGAGGGAAGATCTTATGAGGAAAGGCTGAGGGACTTGAGGCTGTTCTCTTTAGAGAGGAGACGGTTAAGTGGTGACTTAATAGAGGCATACAAGATGATCAGAGGATTAGATAGGGTGGACAGTGAGAGCCTTTTTCCTTGGATGGTGATGTCTAGCACAAGGGGACATAGCTTTAAATTGAGGGGAGATAGATATAGGACAGATGTCAGAGGTAGGTTTAGAGTGGTTTCACAGGTCGACGCAACATCGAGGGCCGAAGGGCCTGTACTGCGCTGTAATGTTCTATTCTGTATTAATGAAGGAAAATGGAATTTTGACATTTATTGCAAACGCAATAGAGTATAAAAGTCGGCAAGTGTTGTAGCAACTGTACAAGGCATTAGTGAGACTGCACCTGGAGTACGGTGTACAGTTTCCATCCCATTCACGGAACTAGCAAATTCAAGGAGTGGCATTTCCCGTGACGCCCATGCTAGCCCCTTTGGAGTGGCTGAATATCTTCACCTGTGGCCTGGTTTTTGACGTTGTGAAACTCCACAGTTTTCACGATGGCGTCAACACTCGGACTCCACAATGGAGAATCCAGCCCGAGGGATTTGTTTTATGAAGAGAGATTGAATAGTTTAGGCCGATACTCTCTCCAGTTCAAAATAATGAGAGATCTAATTGGGGTATATAAGATGATAAAAGGCACTGACAAAGTAGACGTAGAGCAAATGCTTCATCTTGTGTGACAATCTATACTGTCAAAGTTTTCGTATAAAGGGTAGCAGATTTAACAGAGAGTAGGAGAAATTACTTCTCTCAAAGGGTCGTGAATCTGTGGAATTCACTGCCCCAGAGTCCAGTGGATGCCAGGTCACTGAGTAAATTTAAGGAGGTTAGGTGGATTGGCCCTGCTAAATTGCCCTTAGGGTCCAAAATGGCCCTTAGTGTTGGGTGGGGTTACTGGATTATGGGGATAAGGTGGAGGCGTGGACGTTGGGTAGGGTGCTCTTTCCAAGAGCCAGTGTAGACTCGATGGGCCGAATGGCCTCCTTCTGCGCTGTAAAATTCTATGAGGAGATAGACCGATTTTTATGAGTAATGGGTAACAAGGTTATGGAGATCGGGCTGGAAAGCGGAGTTGAGGCCGAGATGAGATCAGACCTGACCGTATTCAATAGCAGAGCGGGATCGAGGGGCTGACTTACCTACTCCTGCTCTTAGTTCTGATGTGAAGGTGAGAGAAGGGTGGAAATTGGGAGCAAAATCAATACATTTCTCCAGCTCTGGTTGAGTCATGAAGCTCTCCCAATACAGTCATTGATAAAATGGAAAAAGAGTTGCGGGGGCAAGCCTCAGTAGGACTGGAATAAGAGTGTTCCACATAATCAACAAAAAGACAGGCACACCTGGAGCCCATGGCCTCACCTTTTATTTGCAAGCGAGTTAAAGGAAAAATTATTGAGCGACCAAATAAGTTCAACCTGGCAGAGGAGAGTGGTGGTGGACCTCTCCTCAAGGGACCATTGACCAGAGACTGAATTGGACTAGCCATATAAGTACTGTGGCTACAAGAACAGGTCAGAGTGAGGAATCCTGCGGTGTGCAACTCACCTCGTGACTTCCCAAAGCCTGTCCACCATCTATAAGGCACAAGTCAGCGGTGTGATCCAATAGTCCCTATTTTCCTGGATGAGTGAAGCTCCAACAACAATCAAGAAGCTCGACACAATCCAGGACAAAGAAGCCGGTTTTATTGGCACCCCATCCACAAACATTCACCCTCTCCTCCACCGATGCACCATAGCCACCATGTGTAACCATCTACAAGATGCACTGCAGGAGCTCATTAAGATTCCTTCGGCAGCACCTTCCAAACCCACGACCATTACCATCTAGAAGGACAAACAGATAGTTGGGAACCCCACCAGCTGGAGGTTCGCCTCCAAGTCACTCACGACCCTGACTTGGAAATGTATCGCCGCTCCTTCACTATCAGCAGAAGCATGGATACAAAATGAGCAATGGGATGAAATCAGAGCTGTAGTCAATGGTTGTTTTTTCGGAAAGGAGTGAAGGAAACAGTGCACCTCGCTATGGTTAAGTATTAGGATCACTGCTCTTTTTGATTCTATATCACTGACTTCCATAAAATCAATATCCATAGAAAACGTAGAATGCAGAAGGAGTCCATTCAGCCCATTGAGTCTGCACCGATCCTCTGAAGGAGTATCCTACCTAAGCCCTCTTCCCCACCCTATCCCTGTAATCCCACCCAACTTCCATATCTTTGGACATGAAGGAGCAATTTAGCACGGCCAATCCACCTAACCTGCACATTTTGGACTGTGAGAGGAAATCGGAGTACCCGGAGGAAACCCACACAGACACGGGGAGAAAGTGCAGACTCCGCACGGGCAGTGACCCACGGCCTGAATTGAAGCCGGGTCCCACGCGGTGAGGCAGCAGTGCTAACCACTGTGCCGCCGTGCCACCCTTCCAACTTGGATTAGAGGTCACAGGAACAATATCAACATTTTCAGATGACACAAAAGTTGAAGTGTCGGAAACAGTGAGGAAGAGAGCGAGAGGTTTGAGTAGGACAGAAGCAGAATGGGGGACTGGGTGAGCTCAAGGCAGATGAAATTCAACACAGCAAATTGGGAGATGATCTACTCTGGGTGGATGAATGAGGAGAAATAATCCAAAGAAGGGCAGAATTTTGTTAGAATTTCGAATGCACAGCCCGATCGGGTGGTGGATACAGATTCAATAATCCACAAAAAGCAATTAGTTAAAAACTAAAAGCAGCAACAAACTGTAGGGAAATTGGACTGGTTTTATAAAGAGATAGTACAGAATCGATGGGCTGAATGACCACTTTTTTACTGTACTATGATTCTTACAATTCTGCAATCTTGTCTTTTTATTTGGATCTTGCTGAATGGAGCAAACTTAGAGGCTGAGTTTCTTTTCAGAGAGGCTGCTCTGTGTATCAATGCACTTCCTGAGATTGTTCAACTAGCTGCAGCACCTCAACCAATTTCCTGTCTGTTCAGACATGTCCTGTTTCTTTTTCCAATGGCTTCAGTCAATGCAGTTTTGTTTTTGAACAACACATTACTCTATATCCGTCCTGTGGGATCTGACTTATTTCCTCCTTATCAGTTGTTTTTAAACACTGTTCCTGTTTTTATCCTGAATCAAACTGCACATGCTGTTTCACCAGGGCTTCCTGGATCCTTTCTCTTCTTCTTCACGGTATCATAGTTACAGAGTTTTACAGCAAAAAAAAGAGGCCTTTTTGCCCCATCTTGCCTGTGCCAGTCATCAAGCACCGATTAATTCTCATCCCATTTTCTGGCACTTATCTTGTATGCTGTGGCATATCTAGTGATTGTCTAAATGCTTCTTAACTTGTGAGCGCTCCTGCCTTGAACACACTTCCAGGCAGTGAGTTCCAAATTGATCCCTCTACGAAGGGGAAATGTTTCTTCCTATCTACCCTGTTTATGTTTCATAAATGTGTGCACCTCCATCATGTTCCCCTTCAGCTTTCTCTGCTCCAAGGAAAACAATCCCAGTCTATCCAGTCACTCCTCATAGCTGAACCGCTCCAGCCCAGGCAACATCCTGGTGAATTCCCTCTGAACTCTTCAGAAAAATCAAATGCTGACTCTGACTGGGTTCAGTTCTACATTCACTGGTTCTACTCCAGCCTCTGGCCCAAGTGCTCAATATTACGGAAATGAAATGAAAGCTCAATTCTCCAGTCACTTGACCGTGGGGGTCTGATATCAGCAGCTGGAGATGACCTGACCTGATTCTACACATCATGTAAAGAAAACGAGGTCCTTTTCACCATGACGATTAAAAATTGTGTCTCTGCCTTTAAAACCTGCTCTCACTCCCAAGTTGACATCAAATATGTCCCTTTAAAAACTGCTCTCACTCCCAAGTTACCATCAATCTACGAAATATGTCCCTTTAAGAACTGCTGTCGCTCCCACGTTTCCTTCAATGTTTGAAATGCAAAATGTACTCACCAATGTTAAACTATGTCTCCAATCCAACAAGTTGATTTCTTGAAACAATAGATTGTTGAACTATTTCTGACTTGGGTAGACAGATGCGGGGAGAAAGCCTGGGCTCTGATCCACTGAACCCGACCCCACCCACTGACAGCTCACAATGCCCGGGGAATGATTGACGGCAACTCTGGACCAATAGAGGAGTTGGAGGACTAAGTGTGGCGGCTGGTCCTCCAACCAATCGGAGGGCACGAGGGGCGGGGCTGAGCCCAGATCTCCCTCATTGGGTGAGACTCTGTATCATTTTGGAAGCTGATTTGTCTCAAACTCCAGGAGAAAACTGAACCTTTCTGTTTGTGGCTTCAAACTGCTCAAACCCTGTGGGTGTGGAGCAAACATTTCAACATGTGTTACTGAGATGGATTCATTCACAACAAACAGTGGGGATTACTAGAGGGTTGGGGATCAGTCAGCTCAGTTGGCTGGTTCAGGCTGTGGAGCAGGGGTGGGCAAACTACGGCCCGCGGGCCGCATGCAGCCCGCCAAAGGTCTTTATGCGGCCCACCAAGATCAAGTCATATAAAAAAAAATTAATGGGGGGGGGGGGGGGGCTGTTGGGTTACTGGTATAGGGTGGATACGTTGACTTGAGCAGGGTGATCATTGCTCGGCACAACATGTGTTTCATGTGAAGTTTCTACTTTAAAATATTAATTAATAAAAATTAATTGCTTTTTTTTCTTTAAAAACCTTTTATTTTGGCTATTTTAAATATTAATTATTTTACTTAATATACTATGCGGCCCTTTAAAATTGTGAATTTCTGAATGTGGCCCTTGCACGGAAAAGTTTGCCCACCCCTGCTGTGGAGCCTCACCAACAGCGTAGGTTCAATTCCCGTGCCTGTTGAGGTTATTCATGAAGACCCACATTCTCAACCTTGAGAGCGATAAACATCGGGGATGTGCGAGGTCCAGACTTGAAGGAGCAGAAAGATCTGGGTGGGATGTCGGGCTGGAGGTGGTTACATAGAACATAGAACATAGAACGATACAGCGCAGTACAGGCCCTTCGGCCCTCGATGTTGCACCGACATGGAAAAAATCTAAAGGCCATCTAACCTACACTATGCCCTTATCATCCATATGCTTATCCAATAAATTTTTAAATGCCCTCAATGTTGGCATGTTCACTACTGTTGCAGGTAGGGCATTCCACGGCCTCACCACTCTTTGCGTAAAAAACCCACCTCTGACCTCTGTCCTATATCTATTACCCCTCAATTTAAGGCTATGTCCCCTCGTGCTAGCCACCTCCATCCGCGGGAGAAGGCTCTCGCTGTCCACCCTATCTAACCCTCTGATCATTTTGTATGCCTCTATTAAGTCACCTCTTAACCTTCTTCTCTCTAACGAAAACAACCTCAAGTCCATCAGCCTTTCCTCATAAGATTTTCCCTCCATACCAGGCAACATCCTGGTAAATCTCCTCTGCACCCGTTCCAAAGCTTCCACGTCCTTCCTATAATGAGGCGACCAGAACTGTACGCAATACTCCAAATGCGGCCGTACTAGAGTTTTGTACAACTGCAACATGACCTCATGGCTCCGGAACTCAATCCCTCTACCAATAAAGGCCAACACACCATAGGCCTTCTTCACAACCCTATCAACCTGGGTGGCAACTTTCAGGGATCTATGTACATGGACACCGAGATCCCTCTGCTCATCCACACTACCAAGAATTTTACCATTAGCCAAATATTCCGCATTTCTGTTATTCTTTCCAAAGTGAATCACCTCACACTTCTCCACATTAAACTCCATTTGCCACCTCTCAGCCCAGCTCTGCAGCTTATCTATGTCCCTCTGTAACCTGCAACATCCTTCCGCACTGTCTACAACTCCACCGACTTTAGTGTCGTCTGCAAATTTACTCACCCATCCTTCTGCGCCCTCCTCTAGGTCATTTATAAAAATGACAAACAGCAACGGCCCCAGAACAGATCCTTGTGGTACGCCACTCGTAACTGAACTCCATTCTGAACATTTCCCATCAACTACCACTCTCTGTCTTCTTTCAACTAGCCAATTTCTGATCCACATCTCTAAATCACCCTCAATCCCCAGCCTCCGTATTTTCTGCAATAGACGACCGTGGGGAACCTTATCAAACGCTTTACTGAAATCCATATACACCACATCAACTGCTCTACCCTCGTCTACCTGTTCAGTCACCTTCTCAAAGAACTCGATAAGGTTTGTGAGGCACGACCTACCCTTCACAAAACCATGCTGACTGTCCCTAATCATATTATTCCTATCTAGATGATTATAAATCGTATCTTTTATAATCCTCTCCAATACTTTACCCACCACAGACGTTAGGCTCACCGGCCTATAGTTACCGGGGTTATCTCTACTCCCCTTCTTGAACAAAGGGACCACATTTGCTATCCTCCAGTCCTCTGGCACTATTCCTGTAGCCAATGATGACCTAAAAATCAAAGCCAAAGGCTCAGCAATCTCTTCCCTGGCTTCCCAGAGAATCCTAGGATAAATCCCATCCGGCCCCGGGGACTTATCTATTTTCACCTTGTCCAGAATTGCCAACACTTCTTCCCTACGCACCTCAATGCCATCTATTCTAATAGCCTGGGTCTCAGCATTCTCCTCCACAATATTATCTTTTTCTTGAGTGAATACTGACGAAAAGTATTCATTTAGTATCTCGCATATCTCCTCAGCCTCCACACACAACTTCCCACCACTGTCCTTGACTGGCCCCACTCTTACCCTAGTCATTCTTTTATTCCTGACATACCTATAAAAAGCTTTTGGGTTTTCCTTGATCCTACCTGCCAAAGACTTCTCATGTCCCCTCCTTGCTCGTCTCAGCTCTCTCTTTAGATCCTTCCTCGCTTCCTTGTAAATATCAAGCGCCCCAACTGAAACTTCACGCCTCATCTTCACATAGGCCTCCTTCTTCCTCTTAACAAGAGATTCCACTTCTTTGGTAAACCACGGTTCCCTCGCTTGACCCCTTCCTCCCTGCCTGACTGGTACGTACTTATCAAGAACATGCAGTAGCTGTTCCTTGAACAAGCTCCACATATCCAGTGTGCCCAACCCTTGCAGCCTACTTCTCCAACCAACACATCCTAAGTCATGTCTAATGGCATCATAATTGCCCTTCCCCCAGCTATAACTCTTGCCCTGCGGGGTATACTTATCCCTTTCCATCACTAACGTAAAGGTCACCGAATTGTGGTCACTGTTTCCAAAGTGCTCACCTACCTCCAGATCTAACACCTGGCCTGGTTCATTACCCAAAACCAAATCCAATGTGGCCTCGCCTCTTGTTGGCCTGTCAACATATTGTGTCAGGAAACCCTCCTGCACACATTGTACAAAGAATGACCCATCTAATGTACTCGAACTATATCTTTTCCAGTCAATATTTGGAAAGTTAAAGTCTCCCATAACAACTACCCTGTTACTTTCGCTCTTTTCCAGAATCATCTTCGCCATCCTTTCCTCTACATCCCTAGAACTATTAGGTGGCCTATAGAAAACTCCCAACAGGGTGACCTCTCCTTTCCTGTTTCTAACCTCAGCCCATACTACCTCAGAAGAAGAGTCCCCATCTAGCATCCTTTCCGCCACCGTAATACTGTCCTTGACTAGCAGCGCCACACCTCCCCCTCTTTTGCCCCCTTCTCTGAACTTACTAAAACACCTAAACCCCGGAACCTGCAACAACCATTCCTGTCCCTGCTCTATCCATGTCTCTGAAATGGCCACAACATCGAAGTCCCAGGTACCAACCCATGCTGCCAGTTCCCCTACCTTATTTCGTATACTCCTGGCATTGAAGTAGACACACTTCAAACCACCTACCTGAACACTGGCACCCTCCTGCGAAGTCAAATCTGTGCTCCTGACCTCTATACTCTCAATCTCCCGTACCCTAAAACTACAATCCAGGTTCCCATGCCCCTGCTGAATTAGTTTAAACCCCCCCAAAGAGCACTAACAAATCTCCCCCCCAGGATATTGGTGCCCCTCAGGTTCAGATGTAGACCATCCTGTCTATAGAGGTTACAGAGAGAGGGAGGGTCGAGGTCAGGCAGGGATTTGAAATAAAATCTGAGAATTCTAAAAAATCGATGCATTGTTAGACCGGAAACCAATGTAGTTCAGTGAGTACAGAGGTAATCAGTGAATGGGACTAACAATGAGTTAGGATACAGAGAGATGGAGGGGGTAGCGATAATGTCACTGGACTAGTAATCCAGAGGCCCAGGTAAATATTCTGGGGCGTAGGTTTAAATCCAAATATGGATTGGTGGAATTTATATTCCATTAACAAAATCTAACCTCAATAATGGTAAGAAGTCTTACAACACCAGGTTAAAGTCCAACAGGTTTGTTTCAAACACTAGCTTTCGAAGCGCAGCTCTTTAGGTGAATGCAGTGCCCTCGGAGCAGTGCTCTGAAAGCTCGTGTTTGAAACAAACCTGTTGGGCTTTAACCTGGTGTTGTAAGACTTCTTACTGTGCTCACCCCAGTCCAACGCCGGCATCTCCACATCGATAATGGTGACCATGAAATTAACGTGAATTGTCCTAAAATTGTCCTGTTCTGGCCGACATGCGACTTCAGACCTAGAGCTATACGGTCGACTATTAACTGCCCTGAAATGGCTGTAAACTCCAATCAGCCCCCTCTCCCCCGGACTAAAGAAAAGGAAATCCGCACAAAACAAATGTTCCAGTGTTCGGTGTCAGTACAGAGGCCGAAGCCTAACCTATGATATTGGACAGTAAGAAGTCTTACAACACCAGGTTAAAGTCCAACAGGTTTGTTTCAAACACGAGCTTTCGGAGCACGGCTCCTTCTTCAGCTTCACCTTCTTCACCTGAAGAAGGAGCCGTGCTCCGAAAGCTCGTGTTTGAAACAAACCTGTTGGACTTTAACCTGGTGTTGTAAGACTTCTTACTGTGCTCACCCCAGTCCAACGCCGGCATCTCCACATTATGATATTGGAGGAAGTGGTGTCTACTCACACTCCTTTCCCTGTCTCTGAACATTTTTGATCTGAAACAGCGTGGTTTTTGTGAAGCAAGTCAGGTGACATAGAAAAATATATATAAATCGGACCCCAGGAAGTCCCAAAACCTTGAGAAAATTAAATGCTGTTGAATTTGACTCACTGTTGCAATGCGGAAGGCATGAGAGCTCCCACAAACAGCAATGTGCTGATGACCAGTGATGCTGGTGGCCACCCAAGTCAGATGGGAATTCACTGGTGTGTCAGCAGGTTAAGTGACTGAGTGAATCTCTTCCCACACTCAGTACAATAAATGGTTTCTCTCCGATGTGAGTTGGTATTTCATCAGATATTTATCATGTTTAAAACTTTTCACACAGTGCGGACACTTAAAATGTCTCTTTTCAGTGAATAACTTGCTGGGCAGTGAGGCTGGAAACACAAGTGAATCCTTTCCCACACATGGAGCAGATGAACAGCATCTCCCTGGTGTGAACCCGTGGGTGTATCTGGAGACTGGATAACTGATTGAATCTTTTCCCACACACGGAGTCAGTGTTACGGTTTCTCCTCGCTGTGAATGTGCTGGTGTATCTGGAAGCTGGACGATTCAGTGACTCCCTTCCCACACGCACGGTGTGACAGTGAACGGTCTCTCCCTGGTGTGGTGGTGTCCATAAGCTTCCAGCTGTGATGGAGAATTGAATCCCTTCCTACAGTTCGAAAACTTCCATGTTCCTCCCTGTTGTGGCTGTCCTTGTGTCTTTCCAGGATGGATTATCAGTTGCAATCTTGAATGGGATACACAGGATATACAGCAGAGACAGGCCATCTGACCCACCCAGTTTGTACTGGCGTTTGAGTTCTATTTCAGCCTCCTCCCATCTTTGCTTCTCCCATATACACACACACACACGTTTGTCCAGCCTCCCTTTAAATATGTGGATATTATTCACTTCACCCACTCCCTTTGATAGTCATGGAACTTTACAGTATGGAACCCTTCGGCCCGACTTGTCCATGCCGTCCAATTTCCACCCTAAGCGAGTCCCAATTGCCCGCATTTGGCTCATATCCCTCTATACCCATATAACTGTCCGAAAACTTTTTAAAAGACAAAATTGTACCCACCTCTACCACTGCCTCTGGCAGTTCATTCCAAACACTCACCACCCTCTGTGAAATAGTTGTCCCTTTGTATTTCTCCCCTCTCACCTAGGCCCTCTAGTTTTAAACTCCCCTACCTTTGGGAAAAGATGTTGACTTATCTCTGCTCCTCATTATTTTATAGACCTGTATAAGATCACTCCTCAGTCTCCGACGCTCCAGGGAAAAGAGTCCGTCTATTCAGCCTCTCCTTATAACTCAAACCATCAGGTCCCAGCAGCATCCTAGTAAATCTTTTCAGCCCTGTTTCTGCTTAATTAGCGGTTGAATAAACTCGGTTTGTTCTCACTGGAACAACGGAGGTTGAGAGGCGACCTGATAGAGGTCTACAAAATTATGAGGGGCATTAGACAGAGTGGATAGTCAGAGGCTTTTTCCCAGGGTAGAGGGGTCAATTACTAAGTTGCATAGGTTTAAGGTGCGAGGGGCAAGGTTTAGAGATGTACGAGGCAAGGTTTTTGCACAGAGGGTAGTGGGTGCCTGGAACTCACTGCCGGAGGAGGTGGTGGAAACAGGAACAATAGTGATGTTTAAGGGGCACCTTGACAAATACATGAATAGGATGGGAATAGAAGGATACAGACCCAGGAAGTGTAGAAGATTTTAGTTTAGACGGGCAGCATGGTCGGCACAGGCTTGGAGGGCCGAAGGGCCTGTTCCTGTGCTGTACTTTTCTTTGTTTTGTTCTTTCCATAATAGGGTGACCAGAACTGTACAGTGTTCCAAGGGTATTATTAATGTCTCGTCCAACTTCAGCAAGTTGTCCTAACTTCTGTGTTCAATGTTCTGACCAATGAAGCCAAGCATGCCGAATGCCTTCTTCCTCACCCTGTCCAATTTCCAACTTTGATAGGGGACATTCCCCACCATGGGGAAGGCTTGGTAAAATATCCAACGTTTGTTTACATTCGCTGTTGCTGAGGCTGCGCTAATCCCCAACTCAGCTTCCTGAAGCTGCACCGCGCATGCTCCGAGAAGCGGGCTATGGGAGCTGAGCTTTCCTGCGCAAGTACGTTGAAGATGATGAGCTGGATTCACCATTCATCCCATCCATGTGGCATTGAAAAACAAAATGTTATAAAGTAGTGAACATTATCTAGTCCCACTCCTTACTCATCAAGCACAAAATTAATGCATTAAATGTTACAATTTTAAATGATATTCTTTCAAAATGTAATCACGTTAATCTGATGAATTTCGATTCATGGCCTCATTTTGTCTTACAGAGTGGTTAGCACTATTACTTCACAGCTCCAGGGTCCCCGGTTCAATTCCGGCCTCGGGTGACTGTGTGGAGTTTGCACTTTCTCCCTGTGTTTGCATGGGTTTCCTCGGATGCTCCGCCTTCCTGCCACAGTCCAAATATGTGCAGGTTAGGTGGATTCGCCACACTAAATTGCCCCTTAGTGTCCGAAAGGTTAGAGTGGATTACAGGGATAGAGTGGAGGTGTTTGTGGGCTTAAGTAGGGTGCTCTTTCCGAGGACTGGCGCAGACCCAATGGGCCGAATGGCCTCCTTCTGCACTGTAAGTTCTATGATTCTATGAAACTCCTGAATTTTATCTGTCAGTGTAACGTTGGTGAGTGGTGATTGACTGTCCTGGAAGCTAACAGGAAGAGAACTCCGAGGTCAAAGGATTAAGGGAGGAGCGAGTTCTGTATTGTGGGGTTGGACGCTGGAAGCTGTGTTCACATGTCAAGCGAGTCATTGAGAATTCAAAACAAGAAATGCTGAAAAATACATCAGGGTCGAACAGAGAGAAACTGAGCTAAAGTTTGGAGTCCCTATTGAATCACAGAATTTATAGTGCAGAAGGAGGCCATTCTGCCAATCGAGTCTGCACCGGCTCTTGGAAAGAGCACCCTACCCAAGCCCACACCCCCACCCTATCCCCATAACCCAGTAACCCCACCCAACACTAAGGGCAATTTTGGACACTATAGGCAATTTATCATGGCCAATCCACCCAACCTGCACATCTTTGGACTGTGGGAGGAAACCGGAGCACCCGGAGGAAACCCACGCAGACATGGAGAGAACGTGCAGACTCCGCACAGACAGTGACCCAAGCCAGAAATCGAACCTGGGACCCTGGAGCTGTGAAGCAATTGTGCTAACCGCTATGCTACCGTGCTGCTTCTTCAAAATTGAAGCATTGTGAAACCCTCTTCTCAATTTGTCTTTCAAATTTAAACCTGCTGTTTATGTGAAGTCTGGGACAAATCGTTTTCCACCAATCTACGATTTGACAGCATGTTTCTGGCATCTTCCTGCATTTGTTCTTCCTGGCTCTGAGCGCAGCGGTAAAGGTGTCTTCAGTTCCATGTCTAGGAACTCCGATCGACGGCAGAGAGAGAAGCTGGGACACATTCCTTTTTAAAAAAAATTTAGAGTACCCAATTAATTTTTTCCAATTAAGGGGCAATTTAGCATGGCCAATCCACCTACCCTGCACATCTTTGGGTTGTGGGGGCGAAACCCATACAAACACGGGGAGAACGTGCAAACTCCACACAGACAGAGACCCGGGGCCAGAATCGAACCTGGGACCTCGGCGCCGTGAGGCAGCAGCGCCAAACACTGCGCCACCTTGCTGCCCCGGAACACATTAACCCACAGTGTCAGTGAAGGGAGATGAGAAAGACCAAAGTGCCTGTTTTGCCTCCCTCAGTGTGTCCCTGAAGGACCGTCCAGGCTAAAACTCTGGTATTGCCGTACGATCCCCCCCCAGATTGTCCTTTCTGAGCTCCAGGCAGTTGATGTTAAACAATCAGGTAGGAAAGACGCAAGGGTCAAAATGATACAATAGAACATTACAGAGCAGTACAGGCCCTTCGGCCCTTGATGTTGCGCCGACCTGTGAAACCAATCTAAAGCCCATCTACACTATTCCCTTATCATCCATATGTCTATCCAATGACTATTTAAATGCCCTTAATGATGGCGAGTCCACTACTGTTGCAGGCAGGGCATTCCAAGCCCTTACTACTCTGAGTAAAGAACCTACCTCTGACATCTGTTCTATATCTATGTCCCCTCAATTTAAAGCTATGTCCCCTCGTGCTGGACATCACCATCCGAGGAAAAAGGCTCTCACTGTCCACCCATCTAATCCTCTGATCATCTTGTATGCCTCTATTAAGTCACCTCTTAAACCTTCTTCTCTCTAACGAGAACAGCCTCAAGTCCCTCAGCCTTTCCTCATAAGATCCTCCCTCCATACCAGGCAACATCCTTGTAAATCTCCTCTGCACCCTTTCCAATGCTTCCACATCCTTCCTATAATGCGGCGACCAGAACTGCACGCAATACTCCAAATGCAGCCGCACCAGAGTTTTGTACAGCTGCAACATGACCTCATGGCTCCGAAACTCAAACCCTCTACCAATAAAAGCTAACACACCGTACGCCTTTTTAACAACCCTCTCAACCTGGGTGGCAACTTTCAGGGATCTATGTACATGGACACCGAGATCTCTCTGCTCATCCACACTACCAAGAATCTTACCATTAGCCCAGTACTCTGTATTCCTGTTACACCTTCCAAAATTAATCTCACACTTTTCTGCATTAAACTCCATTTGCCACTTCTCAGCCCAGCTCTGCAGCTTATCCATGTCCCTCTTTAACCTGCAACATCCTTCCGCACTGTCCACAACTCCACCGACTTTAGTGTCATCCGCAAATTTATTCACCCATCCTTCTGCACCCTCCTCCAGGTCATTTAGAAAAATAACAAACAGCAGTGACCCCAAAAAAATCCTTGTGGTACACCAATAGTAACTGAACTCCAGGCTGAACATTTCCCATCAAAACAAATCTGATTTATTTAACATTTAACCAGAATATTAAACTTCCAGCCCAGTTACAGGGATTATTTACATCGGCAGACAAAAACGCAAACTGTCAGAATGAACATGGTTCATTCCCAAATGTGATTATCAGCAGCAATAACAGCAGAATCAATCCCTGCAGTCACTTGTGCATTGGCGGGTCAGAGTCAGCTGTCTTGAACACCTCAGAACTGGACTTCAGTAGGGAGTGGATTCTCCGGTTAAACCATGGTTTCCGGTTGGGGAACACGAGTCCTGCCTTCTTTGGCACACAGTCCTCGACACACTTACTGATGAAGTCTGTGACCATAGTGGCATTCTCGTCTAGGTTGGCCGCTGAGTTCCTGAATATGGACCAGTCCGCTGACTCCAAGCAGTCGCGTAGGAGCTCTTCTGTTGCCTTGGACCAATATTACTCAACCTTCTTAACCGGATTCTCCTGCGAAACTTTTTGCTTGTATGTCGGGAGAAGGAGCACCGTCTTGTGCTCCGAATTTCCGAAATGTGGTCGGGCAATGGAGCGGTAGGCGCCCTTGATGGTTGTGTAGCAGTGGTCAAGGATGTCAGGGCCCTTGGTGGGACAGGAGATGTGTTGGTGGAATTTTGGCAGCACACTCTTGAGGTTGGCCTGGTTGAAGTCCCCGACCATGATGAAGAAAGCCTCCGTGTATTCGGTTTCATTTTTATTTACAGCGGTGGACAATTCATCAAGCGCCTTCTTCACTTCTGCCTCGGGTGGGATGTAGACCGCCATGATAATGACTGAAGTGAACTCCTGTGGAAGGTGGTCTGGGCAGCACTTCACAATCAGGTATTCCAGATCCGGGGAGCAGTGGGTCGCCAGGGTTGCCACATCCGAGCACCAGGAGTTGTTGATGAGGAGGCAAACCCCTCCACCCTCCGTTTTGCCCGACGACGCCGTGCGGTCCATCCGTTGAATTGAGAAGCCGTCAGGTTGTATGGCGCAGTCCAGTGAGGCGGGGGTGAGCCATGTCTCTGTGAAACACAGCACACAGCTGTCTCTCACTTCCCTCTGAGAGGTAAGTCTAGTTTTAAGCTCGTCCAGCTTGCTTTCGATATCTTGGATGTTTGCCAGGAATATGCTGGGGAGAGGGGATTTGAAACCGTGTTGTTTTAGTCTCACCTGCAAACCGCCACGTTTCCCCCGTTTCCTCGGCGGCTGGCTGCTTTTCGTTGGTCCAGGGACATCTGACTTTGTGGAGGGGTCCTGGGCTTTGATTTTGGAGTCACCAGGGGGGCATTTCTGCGGTCCTGTCAGGCCCCGGGATTTTCCGAGGGCGGGACTTCCTTTTGGTGTCTTTCGGTTCCCGCGTGGGGACTTCACGGCTTTGGGGATGGTTTGGTTGTGTTCGGGTCGCTGGCGGAGTCTTTCTAGGCCGAGTCGGGCTGGGTCACGTGGTCGGATGTAGTGCCAGCGGTCAGGTCGGATGTTCCTGAGATTGGACCTCGATCGAGGCCTGATCGGGCCTACCCACCCGTCCTCTTCTGCTTCCCAATCAGGTAGATCAGGATACTGGGCGGTCCACGCTGGGTGAGGTCGGAACGGGCCGCGTAGATGGATGCCGGGTCGGGCACTTCGGATGTTGAGTCTTGCTTCAGGCCAGGGCGGGCCTACTCGCCGGGCTTCAGGCCAGGGCGGGCCTACTCGCCGGGCTTCAGGCCAGGGCGGGCCTACTCGCCGGGCTTCAGGCCAGGGCGGGCCTACTCGCCGGGCTTCAGGCCAGGGCGGGCCTACTCGCCGGGCTTCAGGCCAGGGCGGGCCTACTCGCCAGTCCTCGTCTGCTTCCAGGTCAAAGTGGGGTCGCCGATTGAGTCCTACCGGGTCCGGTCCGGCCGGATCACGGCGATCGAAGAATCTCCAGCCCTGTAAGAAAATGCAAAAGAACATGGTCAGTGATTTTTTTTTTGGTTCAAATTTTAACATTTAACACACATAACATTCTAAAACAAAATCCCCCACCTCGCCAAGAACTCGCCCCTTCCCAGCGTCAATGGCAACCAGCTCCCCAAAATGTAATATAAATAAACCCCATTTTATAGAACCTTTCATTTCCCCCTCTTAAAGCAAATTTCACCTTTTTTAAGCACAAGAACTCCATTAAATCCACGGCCAGACCGAGTCACAGGGGTGAGAAGCTGACCTCCACCCCAACAGGATCCAGCTCTGAGCGATCAACGAGGCGAAGGCCAAAACATTTGCCCCCCTCCCGCCTGCAACTCCGACATGCCTGACAAGTCTGAATATGGCCCCTAAAGATCTGGGCTCAGTCCACATACAAAATCGGCAACATGGACTTCCGGTGATGACCATGTGGGAGTAGGTCGCACATTTGGTGGCTCCCGCTCTAGCTAGACATTCGGACCTCTCTTCCCCCCCCCCCGGGACTTTGTTTGCACTTTTAAGCGCTGGATTTGAAGAAACAGTGAACAAGTGTCCAGTGTATACATTGGTTTACGGAACAGAGAGCCCGAAGAGATCGCAAAGGAAGAAACAAAAAGTCAGGGTCGAGTTGGGTGTTGGCTTCAGCAGTGGACAAGATGGCCGCTGTCCAGACCCCTGGGGCTTTGGCCCAACCATCAACGGAGGAACTGATGCAGGTCATCCGGGAAGGCTTCGCCAGACAGAAACGGGAACGCCTGGACCCGATTCAGGAAACGGCAGAGAGGATGGAGCGGAGGCTCGATGCCTAGGATCGGACGATCCAGAAACTGAAGAAGGCGCTAGCTGAGCAGGAGGAACACCAGACGACGGTGGAGATGGAGGTGGGGATGCTGAGGGACCGGCAAAAAAGGCTGCTGGAACAGAGAGAGGATTTGGAGAACAGGTCCCGTAGGCAGAACCTAAGGATTGTTGTCCTCCCGGAGGGGGTGGATCCGCCCATAAAGCCTCCACTCCCAACTCCAGCACCGCACCTTTCCACATTCGCCACCCAATAAGCCTACAACAGATTCGGAAGGGCCAAGACCCCGACTGTCACCCTTTCTGAAGTGCCAACCTCCTAATCTTTGCCACCTCACCTGCCCAAACAAATGACATTAACCTATCCACCCCCATAAAAAACAATTTTGATAAAAAGACCGGCAAGACCTGAAATAAAAATATAAACCGTGGAAAAATCTTAATCTTAACCGCCTGCTCCTGATCTGCCAACAATAGGGGAAGACTGTCCCGCCTCGATAGATCTGCCTTGAACGTACCCACCAGACTCGTAAAGTTCAACCTCCGGAGCCAATCTCCTAAACCAGCCCAATCCCGAGCCACCGACACTCCCAAATACCGGAAGTGGGTTGCTGCCACCCAAAATGGCCACCCTCGCACCCCAACTCCCACCCGTGGAGAGGACACCACAAAACACTCACTTTTGGCAAATTTAACTTTGAGCCAGAAAAAGCTCCAAATCTCCGAAGCAGTCCCATTATATCCCCCGCTGCGCAGCCCGGGTTGGAGATATACAGCAACAGTTCATCAGCATACAGCGTCCTCCTGAGCTCCACCACCCCCACTGTCCCCCTCCATTTATTGAAGCACCTCAGCGTTATAGCCAAGGGGCTGCAACCAGCGCAAACAGAAGGGGTGACACAGGGAATGAGGCAGGGATGCCCTATGCAACCGAACATATGAAGTCATCTAATTTGTGCGCTCATACTCCATCAAATCCTTATCCAGCAATTTCAGGCCACAAACCAAGGCCCAATTCCAAACCTCTCCAACACTGTAAACAAGTAGCTCCACTCCACACGATCAAATGTTTTCTCCACATCCATCACCATCTCCAACCCCCTCCCCACAGCCGGAGAAAGCACCACATTCAACAGGCGCCGCACATTTGACGATAACTGTCTGCCCTTTCGGAACCCCGTCTGATCCTCCCCAATCACCTTCGGGACGCACTCCTCCAACGCAAGCGCAAGCACCTTCTCCAATATCATCCACATTCAACAAAGATATAGGCCCTTACGGCCCACACTCCACCGGGTCCTTATCCTCCTTGAGCAACAATGAAGTGGATGCCTGTCCCATTGTCTCTGGCGGTGTCCCCTTAGCCACCATGTCCTCAAACATCTCCACCAACAGCGGCACCAACTTATCCATAAACTTTTTATAAACCTCTACCGGGAAACTATCCGGCCCCGGTGCCTTACCTGTCTGCATTTCCCTGTCATTACCCGCACTTCTTCAACCCCCATTGGCTTCTCCAACTCTGCCCTCCCCTCCTACTTCGAACACTCCAATCCCCACAAAACCTCCCTCATGTCCGACTCATCCTCCGGAGGCTCTGACTTATACAACGTCTTATAGAACTCCTCAAATGCCTTGTTCACCTGCTCAGGTGGCATCAGCAGCTCCCCTGTCCCATCCCGGACCTGCACAATCACTCTCACTGCCGCCTGCCCTGGCCCGCCAACACGCAGTTGGCCTAATCGCCATACTCATACACAGTCCCCCTAGCCCGCCTCAACCACCAAAACATCTTTCCCATAGACAGAAAGTCAAACCTCGCCTGTGGGTCCTTCATCCTCACAAGATGATCCTCCTCATACCTTCCAAAATCTCCCAGACCAACCACTGCTGCTCCTCTCCATTCACCTGAGCCTTAAACTTGACGACTTCGCCCCCTCAATACTGCTTTCAACGCTTCCGTTATCACTGACAGCGAAACCTCCCCATTCCTATTAAACCCTACGCAACCCTCAATCACCTTTACCATTTTGGTGGAGAAATTTGGGTTTGCCAACAACCCCAGATCCAACCTCCGCGCAGGCCTCTGAGCTGGCCCCTTCTCCAGGACCACATCCACCCAATGTGGAGCACGGCCCGAGATAACAATCGCAGAATATTCTGCCCTCCTCACCCCGGTCAACGGAACCTAACCCACAACAAAAAAAACGACCCTTGAATACACATTGTGTAGCTGCCCCCCCCCCCCCCCCCCCCCCCCAACCAGCAACAACAACCTCCCCTCCCAAGTCACCCATTACTGTTATGTACTTGCCCCCTGGTCCGCCACCACCTTCTATATCTGACACCTCACCTTCAGACCCACCAGAATCGCTATACCCCAGCCCCCCTGGCCCTACCATCAAAGCCCGAGTGGAACACCTGACTCACCAGCCCTTCCGAAGCCTCACCTGGCCCATCACTCTCGGGTGGGTCCCTTGCAGAAGCACCACATCGCCGTTCAAGCTTGTCAAATGCAAGAAAACTCTCGCTTGCTTCACCGGTCCCCCCCAGTTCTCGCACGTTCCACAACATCACCCGGACAAGGGGTGTCTCACTCCTCCATCCCTCCTATCAGCCCTGCCCGTAGTCACCGTCAGCCACCTCCACCCCCCATCCTGAAACCTCCAGCCACTTCCGCACAAAACCACTTCACCCAGTATAGTCGCCATTCCCCCACCATTTACACCTCCCCGGCCCATCAAAACCTGTCCACGCAGGTTCCAATCCCCTTACTTCGCTCCCGTTCACTAGCCAGCTCAGGTTTGCCAGCGAGATGGCCCCTGCCAGAGATCCCTCCCCCGCACAGAAAAAAAACATCAACACCCCCACACCCAAACCTTCCAAACTCCCCACACAGAAATCGCACCTAAAAGGAGCAAATCCCAACCAATCATTACAAAGCCCAAATCTATCCCTTCCCAAATACAACCGAGGGGGGAAAAAACTCCAAAAAAAGAGAAAGGAGAAGATAAAAAAAACATTAACAGGGAAAAGAACACCATCAAACTCATTTCAGTCCCAGTCCTGCACTTTCACGAACGCCGCCGCCTCCTCCTTGGAGTGGTGTGTAACCCTCAGCCTTGCCAGATGGACCACCCCAAGCCTCACTCTGCATTTATACAACACCGCCTTCGCCCAACCAAAGGTTGCCCACCTGCTCGCCAGCTCCACCGTGAGATCCTGGTACGTCCAATACCAACACTTCCCACCTCACCTCTCGATTCAGCTTCACCATCTCAACACCTTCCCATTGTTTGCACTGGAGTGCAGACTGGGCTGCATTAGCGTGCTAAATTGGGAGTTCGGTGACTGAGGGAGTTGGGTGAAGAGGGAGCATTGTGCTCCTTCCATTTCCCATGTTTCCTCAAAGAGCGTACAGGGGGCCGGGAGTTTACAAAGAGTGCAGATAACTGGGAGCAGAGTCGGAGGACTGAGTTCCAGCTGGTTCATAGGGCGGAATCGCAGCTATATTCTGTAAGGTAAGAGCTGTTTTTTCTGTTTGATTTTGTTGTTTTTTTTAAGGGGGCAGCAAACTATATTTGTATCATTCAGCAGAATCACCAATTTTAGAGGGTTCACTTGAGAGAGCAGCAGCAGCATATATATATTTTATTTAAGGGCCTAATGGGTGTTTAATCTTTAATTTTCTTTCTCCTTTTAAATCTCTTTGGGAATTCAGATCAGAGGGGTTGGAGGCTAGGGCAGTTGCATGCTCTTCCCGTCGGATGTGGGTAAGGGACACCACGAGTGTACCCGCTGACTACACCTGCGGGAAGTGTACCCAACTCCAGCTCCTCGGAGTCCGAGTTAGGGAACTGGAGCTGGATGAACTTCGGATAGAGAGGAGTTACAGGGAGGTAGCCACACCCAAGGTTCAGAACAAGAGTGGCTGTGTTACAGTCAGGGGGAGGAAAGGGAACAGGCAGACAGTACAGGGATCCCCGTGGCCGTTTCCCTTCAAAACAAGTATCCCGTTTTGGATGCTGTTTTGGGGGGGGGGGGGGGGGGGGGGGGGAATGACCTACCAGGGGAAGGCCCTAGCAGCCAGGTCTCTGACACTGAGTCCGGCTGGCTCAGAAGGGAAGGGAGAATGAAAAAGTGATAGTGATAGGAGACTCAATGGTTAGGGAAACGGATAGGAGATTCTGTGGTCGCGAACGAGACTCCCAGAAGGTACGTTTCTTCCCGGGTACCAGGGATGTCTCGAATCGAGTCTACAGGATTCTTAAGGGGGTGGGTGAGATACCAGAAGTCGTGGTGCACATAGGCACCAATGACCTAGCTAAGAAAAGGGATGAGGATCTAAAAAGTGATTTTAGGGAGTTAGGCTGGAAACTAAAGAGCAGGACGAGCAGTGTAGTAATCTCAGGATTGCTACCAGTGCCACGCGCAAGTGAGGTAAGGAACAGAGAGCGAGTGCAGCTGAAGACATGACTATAGCGCTGGTGCAGGAGGGACGGCTTCAGATATGTGGATCATTGGGATATCTTCTGGGGAAGGTGGGACCTGTACATGAAGGGCGGGTTGGACCGAAACTGGAGGGGCTCCGATATCCTGGGTGGGAGGTTTGCCAGAGCTCTTCGGGAGGGTTTAAACTTGTTTGGCAGGGGGATGGGAACCCGCCCCTAATTGGCCAGAATCGATTCAGGTGATTAAAATCCTATTGATTCACTGGAACCCAACTGGGACCACCCAAAAGAGCACGGAAGATAAGGTGAACTGCGCAACCAACATTCTGTCTCTTTTGGACTGGCTCTGTCCACCAACTGCAGCACACTTGACCAGACAAGTTCGAGGACCCGCGACCTCCACCTGAAGAGGACACTCAGCCTAGACAATCCAGCTGACCTCCAGCCCCCACACGTGAGGAACCAGATAACGGCTATATCTAACCTGCACCGAGCCGGTCACTTAGAAGTTAAGTAAAGCTCATTTAAACTGCTAGATATAGTCTAATGTGGTAGTAGCGTTTAGTTTATTAAGTATAGAACTAATCTTATGTTCAGTAATAAACTGTGATTATACTAAATACTTGTTGTATGGTCATTTGTCCAATACACGGAACACACTTGCACATTGTGGTTATTAATTGGAATAAAGATAGAAGTCAACACTTACGTCTGTGGTGCACAAAACACTGGAAAGGATTCTGAGAAATAGGATTTATGATTATTTAGAAAAACATAAGTTTGATTAAAGATAGTCCGCATGGCTTTGTGAGGGGCAGGTCATGCCTCCCAAGCCTCATTGAATTCTTTGAGGATGCGACGAGACACAGTGAATGAATGTCGGGCAGTAGATAATGGTGTATATGGATTTCAGTGAGGCATTCGATAAGGTCCCCATGGTAGGCTCATTCAGAAAGTCAAGGGGCATGGGATACAGGGAAATTTGGCTGTCTGGACACAGAATTGGCTGGCCGAAAGAAGACAATAGATAAATGTGAAGTGATTCATTTTGGAAGGTTGAATTTGAATGCTGAATGTAGGGTTAAAGACAGGATTCTTGGAAGTGTGGAGGAACAGAGGGATCTTGGGGTCCACTTACATAGATCCCTCAAAGTTGCCAGGTTGATAGGGTTGTGAAGAAGACATATGAAGTGTTGGCTTTCATTAACAGGGGGATTGAGTTTAAGAGCCGCGAGGTTTTGCTGCAGCTTTATAAAACCCTGGTTGGGCAGCACGGTGGTCTAGTGGTTAGCACAACCGCCTCGCGGCGCTGAGGTCCCAGGTTCGATCCCGGCTCTGGGTCACTGTCCGTGTGGAGTTTGCACATTCTCCCCGTGTCTGCGTGGGTTTCGCCCCCACAACCCAAAAATGTGCAGAGTAGGTGGATTGGACACGCTAAATTGCCCCTTAATTGGAAAAAATAATTGGGTAATCTAAATTTTTTTTTTTTTAATTTAAAAAAATAAAACCCTGGTTAGACCACACGTGGAATATTGTGTCCACTTCTGGTCGCCTCATTATAGGAAGGATGTGGATGCTTTGGAGGGGGTACAGAGGAGATTTACCAGGATGCTGCCTGGACTGGAGGGCATGTCGTATGAAGAAAGTTTGACAGAGCTTGGGCTTTTCTCACTGGAACAAAGAAGGAAGAGAGGTGACTTTATGATAGAGGTACAAGGTGATGAGAGGCATGGATAGAGTGGATAGCCAGAGACTTTTTTCCCAGGGCGGAAATGGCTGTCACGAGGGGACATAATTTTAAGGTGATTAGAGGAAGGTATAGGGGAGATGTCAGAGGTAGGTTCTTTACACAGAGAGTGGTGGGTGTGTGGAATGCACTGCTAGCGGAGGTGGTAGAGTCAGAGTCATTCGGGACATTTAAGCGACTCTTGAGCCAGGCACATGGACTGCAATAAATTGAAGAGATGTAGGTTAGGTTGATCTTAGATTAGGATAAATGGTCGGCACAACATTGTGGGCCAAAAGGCCTGTGCGGTTCAACGTTCACCTGAAAACTGTGGAAGCATACTATCACAGCTCTTGGTTGTTCATTTGGCTTCGGCCAGACAATGGTGAGCCCTGTCCAACTGGTACAGGGAGGGGGTCCTCTACCTCCCCCGTCAACACTGCGAACATCTCCGCAAAATACTCCCGTCGGCCTCCGGCCCTCTAGCCCCTCAGGCAATATCACGATCCTCAGATTTTGCCCTCATGCCCTGTTCTCCAGCTCTTCCACTTTGGCTTCGGCCCTTTGTTACTCTCCACCCCCCTTCCACGGCTCCTTCCCCCATCGAGGTGAAAGGTAGCTGGGCTGTGACGAAGCCTCAATTCCCTTCAACACCTCTCCTTGCTCCCAGAACCTCCGTCGTCGTCTTTGCCAAAATCCTCCCGGGACAAGAATCTCGTCCACCAAATCCTTCAGCGAGGTCATCATCGCTTTGCGATGATTGTCAAAGTGCTTAGAAAGTAGCCGCTCAAACTCCCCCACCATCACTTCAGCCAGCTGATCCAACATAATACGCGCGGCCCCATTCGACAATCCTGCACCCTCCATCTTTCCTACCACTGAACTCCCCGGCGGACTTTCACTTGCCCCCCCTTTTTCCCCTGGTTATTGTTCTGGATTTTCGACATCTTTTGGTTGCCTTAGACTTTCCCACAAATAATCGGACCAGATTCTCCCCAAACACTGGGGGCGAAGGTCCAAAAACTCGAGCAGGAGCCGTCCAACGTGCGACCTCCACCCACATGTCATCACCAAAGTCCCTGGTTAGTGATTTAAAAGGTTAGAATGGTTAGAAAAGATGTAGGAAGAGGGTCTGTAGGAGAGAGCTCGCAGAGAGTCACCCCATTCCAGCGCCATCTTAAAAGGTCCCGATAATTCATTTTAGATCCCTGCCTGTAAATTCTCCTCTTTTAATATCGTGTAAAAGTTTATATAGAATTACGCAGAACATATAGAACATAAACAGGCCACTCACCCCAACTGGTTTCTGCTGGCGTTCATACACCACACGCTTTGCCACCCATCCCATCTACTCAGCTCAGTCTTTCAGTCTCTCTTTCTATTCCTTTCTCTCTTATGGACTCGTCTAGTTTTCTTTTGAAAGTATCTCTGCTTTTTTGCTCCAACCACATCTTGTGGGAGCGAGTTCCACATTCTAACCGCTCTGGGTAAACACGTTTCTCCTTATTTCCCATGGGATTTATCTGTAACTTTCATGTATTTCTGGCCCCTAGTTTTGGATTGCCTCACAAATAGATTAATTCTTTCCACATCTCCGAAGGTCCCACATGGCAAACGGGGCAGAAAATTAAAGGCTCATGATATCCAAGAGAAAGTTAGGAGTTGGATCTAAAATTGCCTCAATGGCAGGAAGTGCTAAATGATGGTTGTTGGGTGTTTTTTGTGACTGGAAGATGGTGACACCGTGGTAATATCACGGGACAAGTAATTCAGAGGCCTTGGCTAGTGTTCTGTGGACACGGATTCAAATCCCACTATGGCAGCTGGAAGAAACAAATTCTATTAATAAATCTGGATTTGAAAGCTAGTCCCTGTGTGAACATTAAATAATTGTTGTTTGCTGTAAAAATCCGCCCCGTTCGCTAATGTCCTCTGGCAAGGAAATCTGCCATCATTACCTGATCTGGCCAAGCTACTGCAATGTGTTTAACTCTGAACTGTCCTCTGAAATTTCCCAGCAAGCCATTCAGTTTAAGGGCAATTAGGAATGGGCAACAAAGCTGGTCTTGACCATGACGTTCACATCCCCATAAAGAACAGAGAAAATCAAAGGGCTGTTTCCAGTGCCAGTTTCGAAGGATTCATTCCACAACGCAAAAACGTGCAAGCTAGGTGGATTGGCCACGCTAAATTGCCCCTTAATTGGAAAAATGATTGGGTACACTAAATTTATAAAAAAAAAGAAAAAAAAAAAACCTTACTTTTTGGGACACTACGGGCAATTTAGCATGGCCAATCCACCTAGTTTGCACATCTTTGTGTTGTGGGGGCGAAACCCACGCAAACACGGGGAGAATGTGCAAACTCCACACGGACAGTGACCCAGAGCCGGGATCGAACCTGGGACCTCGGCGCCGTGAGGCAGCAGTGCTAACCCACTGCGCCACCGTGCTGCCCAAGTATACCAATTTTTAATCAGTATATCAATGTTTTAAGCAATTTTTCAATTTTTACTAAGACCTTTAATCAATGTATTATCAAGTTCAATTATTAAAGTATTAACATTTTACAACATTATCATTTGATTTGTTTTATTCAATTATTAAGTTGTTTGTAACACTTGCAAGACTTTTCCCACTCTGCTGTTGAAGGTGGTTCTCAAACAAGTGAACCATTAAAGGCAATGTGAATGAGTCTCTCTCTACGCCTACCACTGTCCTATTGCATTAATCCTTCTTTGATTCTATTTCATTTTTGATTCATCTTACCTTCTGAATAATCAAAAAAGGGGGGACTGATAGAATCTACCTTCTTAGTAGAAATCTACCTTTTTAGTATATAACAAGTGTAAAGGAATAAATGGCCCAAGATTTAAAATGGCTTCTTGAAATGGTTGGTTAAAAACAACACATTGCAAATAGGACAGTAAGAATGCTGAATCCCGTGAGAAACATCAAGATAATGAACCCAATAGACCAAGGACACATTTTGCTAATTTAACGTTTTTGGGCTACATTCCCAGAAGCTGTTTTCATGACAACGGAAAAGGCTCATAAGAAAGATGTATTTCAATTACCTCCCATTAAAATTTGATGGACAGATATTTTAGTCGAATTGAATGAACTGTGTAATTACTTTAACCCAATCACAGCCAGAAAGTGGACGACATTGGTGATAGCAATAATCTTAAATTGTACATGCCGGTTTGAACAATTTATTCCGGAATCATCTGACTTAACTTCTGAAGCTATTTTTCTGCACTATCAATTTGAGCAGCCATTTTGTTTATTTTCAACTGTTCTGTATCGTGTATTCAATTAGAAGAAATATCAAGAGCTGCAATTTGTATTGAATTCAACTCAGGACTCTGTAGTTGCTTGGACAAAACGAACTTTAAAAAAACTCTGTATCTGCAAGAGAACTGACTTGATAAGAGACATCTGCAAAACTAACTGAATAAAAGACAATTTACTTCACGTAAGAAGCTCAGTTTCAAAGTCTGTCGCGTAATGTATAAAGTGCGGTGACACATAAGATATATTAACCAAAGTGCAGACCTATCACAGATGCAGTTTAACATGGAGAAGTGTGAGGTTATCCATTTTGTGTGAAGAATAGAAAGGCAACTTATTATCTAAACAAAGAGAAACTTCAGTGTTTCAGTACAGAGGGATCTGGGTGCCCCCGTGCATGAATCTCAGAAAACTAGTATGCAGGTACAGGCGGAAACAGCGGGTACAGGGGAAAAAGCGGGTACTGGGCTAATGGAAAAATCTTGGTAGTGTGGATGAGCAGAGAGATCTCGGTGTCCATGTACATAGATCCCTGAAAGTTGCCACCCAGGTTGAGAGGGTTGTTAAAAAGGCCTATGGTGTGTTAGCTTTTATTGGTAGAGGAATTGAGTTTCGGAGCCATGAGGTCATGTTGCAGTTGTACAAAACTCTGGTGCGGCTGCATTTGGAGTATTGTGTGCAATTCTGGTCGCCGCATTATAGGAAGGATGTGGAAGCATTGGAAAGGGTGCAGAGGAGATTTACCAGAATGTTGCCTGGTATGGAGGGAAGATCTTATGAGGAAAGGCTGAGTGACTTGAGGCTGTTCTCTTTAGAGAGGAGACGGTTAAGTGGTGACTTAATAGAGGCATACAAGATGATCAGAGGATTAGATAGGGTGGACAGTGAGAGCCTTTTTCCTTGGATGGTGATGTCTAGCACAAGGGGACATAGCTTTAAATTGAGGGGAGATAGATATAGGACAGATGTCAGAGGTAGGTTTAGAGTGGTTTCACAGGTCGACGCAACATCGAGGGCCGAAGGGCCTGTACTGCGCTGTAATGTTCTATTCTGTATTAATGAAGGAAAATGGAATTTTGGCATTTATTGCAAACGCAATAGAGTATAAAAGTCGGCAAGTGTTGTAGCAACTGTACAAGGCATTAGTGAGACTGCACCTGGAGTACGGTGTACAGTTTCCATCCCATTCACGGAACTAGCAAATTCAAGGAGTGGCATTTCCCGTGACGCCCATGCTAGCCCCTTTGGAGTGGCTGAATATCTTCACCTGTGGCCTGGTTTTTGACGTTGTGAAACTCCACAGTTTTCACGATGGCGTCAACACTCGGACTCCACAATGGAGAATCCAGCCCGAAGGATTTGTTTTATGAAGAGAGATTGAATAGTTTAGGCCGATACTCTCTCCAGTTCAAAATAATGAGAGATCTAATTGGGGTATATAAGATGATAAAAGGCACTGACAAAGTAGACGTAGAGCAAATGCTTCCTCTTGTGTGACAATCTATACTGTCAAAGTTTTCGTATAAAGGGTAGCAGATTTAACAGAGAGTAGGAGAAATTACTTCTCTCAAAGGGTCGTGAATCTGTGGAATTCACTGCCCCAGAGTCCAGTGGATGCCAGGTCACTGAGTAAATTTAAGGAGGTTAGGTGAATTGGCCATGCTAAATTGCCCTTAGGGTCCAAAATGGCCCTTAGTGTTGGGTGGGGTTACTGGATTATGGGGATAAGGTGGAGGCGTGGACGTTGGGTAGGGTGCTCTTTCCAAGAGCCAGTGTAGACTCGATGGGCCGAATGGCCTCCTTCTGCGCTGTAAAATTCTATGAGGAGATAGACCGATTTTTATGAGTAATGGGTAACAAGGTTATGGAGATCGGGCTGGAAAGCGGAGTTGAGGCCGAGATGAGATCAGACCTGACCGTATTCAATAGCAGAGCGGGATCGAGGGGCTGACTTACCTACTCCTGCTCTTAGTTCTGATGTGAAGGTGAGAGAAGGGTGGAAATTGGGAGCAAAATCGATACATTTCTCCAGCTCTGGTTGAGTCATGAAGCTCTCCCACTACAGTCATTGATAAAATGGAAAAAGAGTTGCGGGGTCAAGCCTCAGTAGGGCTGGAATAAGAGTGTTCCACATAATCAACAAAAAGACAGGCACACCTGGAGCCCATGGCCTCACCTTTTATTTGCAAGCGAGTTAAAGGAAAAATTATTGAGCGACCAAATAAGTTCAACCTGGCAGAGGAGAGTGGTGGTGGACCTCTCCTCAAGGGACCATTGACCAGAGACTGAATTGGACTAGCCATATAAGTACTGTGGCTACAAGAACAGGTCAGAGTGAGGAACCCTGCGGTGTGCAAGTCACCTCGTGACTTCCCAAAGCCTGTCCACCATCTATAAGGCACAAGTCAGCGGTGTGATCCAATAGTCCCTATTTTCCTGGATGAGTGAAGCTCCAACAACAATCAAGAAGCTCGACACAATCCAGGACAAAGAAGCCGGTTTTATTGGCACCCCATCCACAAACATTCACCCTCTCCTCCACCGATGCACCATAGCTACCATGTGCAACCATCTACAAGATTCTCTGCAGGAGCTCATTAAGATTCCTTCGGCAGCACCTTCCAAACCCACGACCATTACCATCTAGAAGGACAAACAGATAGTTGGGAACCCCACCAGCTGGAGGTTCGCCTCCAAGTCACTCACGACCCTGACTTGGAAATGTATCGCCGCTCCTTCACTATCAGCAGAAGCATGGATACAAAATGAGCAATGGGATGAAATCAGAGCTGTAGTCAATGGTTGTTTTTCGGAAAGGAGTGAAGGAAACAGTGCACCTCGCTATGGTTAAGTATTAGGATCACTGCTCTTTTTGATTCTATATCACTGACTTCCATAAAATCAATATCCATAGAAAACGTAGAATGCAGAAGGAGTCCATTCAGCCCATTGAGTCTGCACCGATCCTCTGAAGGAGTATCCTACCTAAGCCCTCTTCCCCACCCTATCCCTGTAATCCCACCTAACTTCCATATCTTTGGACATGAAGGAGCAATTTAGCACGGCCAATCCACCTAACCTGCACATTTTTGGACTGTGAGAGGAAATCGGAGCACCCGGAGGAAACCCACACAGACACGGGGAGAAAGTGCAGACTCCGCACAGGCAGTGACCCACGGCCTGAATTGAAGCCGGGTCCCACGCGGTGAGGCAGCAGTGCTAACCACTGTGCCGCCGTGCCACCCTTCCAACTTGGATTAGAGGTCACAGGAACAATATCAACATTTTCAGATGACACAAAAGTTGAAGTGTCGGAAACAGTGAGGAAGAGAGCGAGAGGTTTGAGTAGGACAGAAGCAGAATGGGGGACTGGGTGAGCTCAAGGCAGATGAAATTCAACACAGCAAATTGGGAGATGATCTACTCTGGGTGGATGAATGAGGAGAAATAATCCAAAGAAGGGCAGAATTTTGTTAGAATTTCGAATGCACAGCCCGATCGGGTGGTGGATACAGATTCAATAATCCACAAAAAGCAATTAGTTAAAAACTAAAAGCAGCAACAAACTGTAGGGAAATTGGACTGGTTTTATAAAGAGATAGTACAGAATCGATGGGCTGAATGACCACTTTTTTACTGTACTATGATTCTTACAATTCTGCAATCTTGTCTTTTTATTTGGATCTTGCTGAATGGAGCAAACTTAGAGGCTGAGTTTCTTTTCAGAGAGGCTGCTCTGTGTATCAATGCACTTCCTGAGATTGTTCAACTAGCTGCAGCACCTCAACCAATTTCCTGTCTGTTCAGACATGTCCTGTTTCTTTTTCCAATGGCTTCAGTCAATGCAGTTTTGTTTTTGAACAACACATTACTCTATATCCGTCCTGTGGGATCTGACTTATTTCCTCCTTATCAGTTGTTTTTAAACACTGTTCCTGTTTTTATCCTGAATCAAACTGCACATGCTGTTTCACCAGGGCTTCCTGGATCCTTTCTCTTCTTCTTCACGGTATCATAGTTACAGAGTTTTACAGCAAAAAAAAGAGGCCTTTTTGCCCCATCTTGCCTGTGCCAGTCATCAAGCACCGATTAATTCTCATCCCATTTTCTGGCACTTATCTTGTATGCTGTGGCATATCTAGTGATTGTCTAAATGCTTCTTAACTTGTGAGCGCTCCTGCCTTGAACACACTTCCAGGCAGTGAGTTCCAAATTGATCCCTCTACGAAGGGGAAATGTTTCTTCCTATCTACCCTGTTTATGTTTCATAAATGTGTGCACCTCCATCATTCAGCTTTCTCTGCTCCAAGGAAACAATCCCAGTCTATCCAGTCACTCCTCATAGCTGAACCGCTCCAGCCCAGGCAACATCCTGGTGAATTCCCTCTGAACTCTTCAGAAAAATCAAATGCTGACTCTGACTGGGTTCAGTTCTACATTCACTGGTTCTACTCCAGCCTCTGGCCCAAGTGCTCAATATTACGGAAATGAAATGAAAGCTCAATTCTCCAGTCACTTGACCGTGGGGGTCTGATATCAGCAGCTGGAGATGACCTGACCTGATTCTACACATCATGTAAAGAAAACGAGGTCCTTTTCACCATGACGATTAAAAATTGTGTCTCTGCCTTTAAAACCTGCTCTCACTCCCAAGTTCACATCAAATATGTCCCTTTAAAAACTGCTCTCACTCCCAAGTTACCATCAATCTACGAAATATGTCCCTTTAAGAACTGCTGTCGCTCCCACGTTTCCTTCAATGTTTGAAATGCAAAATGTACTCACCAATGTTAAACTATGTCTCCAATCCAACAAGTTGATTTCTTGAAACAATAGATTGTTGAACTATTTCTGACTTGGGTAAAGACAGATGCGGGGAGAAAGCCTGGGCTCTGATCCACTGAACCCGACCCCACCCACTGACAGCTCACAATGCCCGGGGAATGATTGACGGCAACTCTGGACCAATAGAGGAGTTGGAGGACTAAGTGTGACGGCTGGTCCTCCAACCAATCGGAGGGCACGAGGGGCGGGGCTGAGCCCAGATCTCCCTCATTGGGTGAGACTCTGTATCATTTTGGAAGCTGATTTGTCTCAAACTCCAGGAGAAAACTGAACCTTTCTGTTTGTGGCTTCAAACTGCTCAAACCCTGTGGGTGTGGAGCAAACATTTCAACATGTGTTACTGAGATGGATTCATTCACAACAAACAGTGGGGATTACTAGAGGGTTGGGGGTCAGTCAGCTCAGTTGGCTGGTTCAGGCTGTGGAGCAGGGGTGGGCAAACTACGGCCCGCGGGCCGCATGCGGCCCGCCAAAGGTCTTTATGCGGCCCACCAAGATCAAGTCATAAAAAAAAAAATTAATGGGGCGGGGGGGGGCTGTTGGGTTACTGGTATAGGGTTGATACGTTGACTTGAGTAGGGTGATCATTGCTCGGCACAACATGTGTTTCATGTGAAGTTTCTACTTTAAAATATTAATTAATAAAAATTAATTGCTTTTTTTCTTTAAAAACCTTTTATTTTGGCTATTTTAAATATTAATTATTTTACTTAATATACTATGCGGCCCTTTAAAATTGTGAATTTCTGAATGTGGCCCTTGCACGGAAAAGTTTGCCCACCCCTGCTGTGGAGCCTCACCAACAGCGTAGGTTCAATTCCCGTGCCTGCTGAGGTTATTCATGAAGACCCACATTCTCAACCTTGAGAGCGATAAACATCGGGGATGTGCGAGGTCCAGACTTGAAGGAGCAGAAAGATCTGGGTGGGATGTCGGGCTGGAGGTGGTTACAGAGAGAGGGAGGGTCGAGGTCAGGCAGGGATTTGAAATAAAATCTGAGAATTCTAAAAAATCGATGCATTGTTAGACCGGAAACCAATGTAGTTCAGTGAGTACAGAGGTAATCAGTGAATGGGACTAACAATGAGTTAGGATACAGAGAGATGGAGGGGGTAGCGATAATGTCACTGGACTAGTAATCCAGAGGCCCAGATAAATATTCTGGGGCGTAGGTTTAAATCCAAATATGGAATGGTGGAATTTATATTCCATTAACAAAATCTAACCTCAATAATGGTAAGAAGTCCTACAACACCAGGTTAAAGTCCAACAGGTTTGTTTCAAACACTAGCTTTCGGAGCGCAGCTCCTTAGGTGAATGCAGTGCCCTCGGAGCAGTGCTCTGAAAGCTCGTGTTTGAAACAAACCTGTTGGGCTTTAACCTGGTGTTGTAAGACTTCTTACTGTGCTCACCCCAGTCCAACGCCGGCATCTCCACATCGATAATGGTGACCATGAAATTAACGTGAATTGTCCTAAAATTGTCCTGTTCTGGCCGACATGCGACTTCAGACCTAGAGCTATACGGTCGACTATTAACTGCCCTGAAATGGCTGTAAACTCCAATCAGCCCCCTCTCCCCCGGACTAAAGAAAAGGAAATCCGCACAAAACAAATGTTCCAGTGTTCGGTGTCAGTACAGAGGCCGAAGCCTAACCTGTGATATTGGAGGAAGTGGTGTCTACTCACACTCCTATCCCTGTCTCTGAACATTTTTGATCTGAAACAGCGTGGTTTTTGTGAAGCAAGTCAGGTGACATAGAAAAATATATATAAATCGGACCCCAGGAAGTCCAAAAACCTTGAGAAAATTAAATGCTGTTGAATTTGACTCACTGTTGCAATGCGGAAGACATGAGAGCTCCCACAAACAGCAATGTGCTGATGACCAGTGATGCTGGTGGCCACCCAAGTCAGATGGGAATTCACTGGTGTGTCAGCAGGTTAAGTGACTGAGTGAATCTCTTCCCACACTCAGTACAATAAATGGTTTCTCTCCGATGTGAGTTGGTATTTCATCAGATATTTATCACGTTTAAAACTTTTCACACAGTGCGGACACTTAAAATGTCTCTTTTCAGTGAATAACTTGCTGGGCAGTGAGGCTGGAAACACAAGTGAATCCTTTCCCACACATGGAGCAGATGAACAGCATCTCCCTGGTGTGAACCCATGGGTGTATCTGGAGACTGGATAACTGATTGAATCTTCTCCCAGACACGGAGTCAGTGTTACGGTTTCTCCTCGCTGTGAATGTGCTGGTGTGTCTGGAAGCTGGACGATTCGGTGACTCCCTTCCCACACGCACGGTGTGACAGTGAACGGTCTCTCCCTGGTGTGGTGGTGTCCATACGCTTCCAGCTGTGATGGAGAATTGAATCCCTTCCTACAGTTCGAAAACTTCCATGTTCCTCCCTGTTGTGGCTGTCCTTGTGTCTTTCCAGGATGGATTATCAGTTGCAATCTTGAATGGGATACACAGGATATACAGCAGAGACTGGCCATTTGACCCACCCAGTTTGTACTGGCGTTTGAGTTCTATTTCAGCCTCCTCCCATCTTTGCTTCTCCCATATACACACACACACACACACACGTTTGTCCAGCCTCCCTTTAAATATGTGGATATTATTCACTTCACCCACTCCCTTTGATAGTCATGGAACTTTACAGTATGGAACCCTTCGGCCCGACTTGTCCATGCCGTCCAATTTCCACCCTAAGCGAGTCCCAATTGCCCGCATTTGGCTCATATCCCTCTATACCCATATAACTGTCCGAAAACTTTTTAAAAGACAAAATTGTACCCACCTCTACCACTGCCTCTGGCAGTTCATTCCAAACACTCACCACCCTCTGTGAAATAGTTGTCCCTTTGTATTTCTCCCCTCTCACCTAGGCCCTCTAGTTTTAAACTCCCCTACCTTTGGGAAAAGATGTTGACTTATCTCTGCTCCTCATTATTTTATAGACCTGTATAAGATCACTCCTCAGTCTCCGACGCTCCAGGGAAAAGAGTCCGTCTATTCAGCCTCTCCTTATAACTCAAACCATCAGGTCCCAGCAGCATCCTAGTAAATCTTTTCAGCCCTGTTTCTGCTTAATTAGCGGTTGAATAAACTCGGTTTGTTCTCACTGGAACAACGGAGGTTGAGAGGCGACCTGATAGAGGTCTACAAAATTATGAGGGGCATTAGACAGAGTGGATAGTCAGAGGCTTTTTCCCAGGGTAGAGGGGTCAATTACTAAGTTGCATAGGTTTAAGGTGCGAGGGGCAAGGTTTAGAGATGTACGAGGCAAGGTTTTTGCACAGAGGGTAGTGGGTGCCTGGAACTCACTGCCGGAGGAGGTGGTGGAAACAGGAACAATAGTGATGTTTAAGGGGCACCTTGACAAATACATGAATAGGATGGGAATAGAAGGATACAGACCCAGGAAGTGTAGAATATTTTAGTTTAGACGGGCAGCATGGTCGGCACAGGCTTGGAGGGCCGAAGGGCCTGTTCCTGTGCTGTACTTTTGTTTTGTTCTTTCCATAATAGGGTGACCAGAACTGTACAGTGTTCCAAGGGTATTATTAATGTCTCGTCCAACTTCAGCAAGTTGTCCTAACTTCTGTGTTCAATGTTCTGACCAATGAAGCCAAGCATGCCGAATGCCTTCTTCCTCACCCTGTCCAATTTCCAACTTTGATAGGGGACATTCCCCACCATGGGGAAGGCTTGGTAAAATATCCAACGTTTGTTTACATTCGCTGTTGCTGAGGCTGCGCTAATCCCCAACTCAGCTTCCTGAAGCTGCACCGCGCATGCTCCGAGAAGCGGGCTATGGGAGCTGAGCTTTCCTGCGCAAGTACGTTGAAGATGATGAGCTGGATTCACCATTCATCCCATCCATGTGGCATCGAAAAACAAAATGTTATAAAGTAGTGAACATTATCTAGTCCCACTCCTTACTCATCAAGCACAAAATTAATGCATTAAATGTTACAATTTTAAATGATATTCTTTCAAAATGTAATCACGTTAATCTGATGAATTTCGATTCATGGCCTCATTTTGTCTTACAGAGTGGTTAGCACTATTACTTCACAGCTCCAGGGTCCCCGGTTCAATTCCGGCCTCGGGTGACTGTGTGGAGTTTGCACTTTCTCCCTGTGTTTGCATGGGTTTCCTCGGATGCTCCGCCTTCCTGCCACAGTCCAAATATGTGCAGGTTAGGTGGATTCGCCACACTAAATTGCCCCTTAGTGTCCGAAAGGTTAGAGTGGATTACAGGGATAGAGTGGAGGTGTTTGTGGGCTTAAGTAGGGTGCTCTTTCCGAGGGCTGGCGCAGACCCAATGGGCCGAATGGCCTCCTTCTGCACTGTAAGTTCTATGATTCTATGAAACTCCTGAATTTTATCTGTCAGTGTAACGTTGGTGAGTGGTGATTGACTGTCCTGGAAGCTAACAGGAAGAGAACTCCGAGGTCAAAGGATTAAGGGAGGAGCGAGTTCTGTATTGTGGGGTTGGACGCTGGAAGCTGTGTTCACATGTCAAGCGAGTCATTGAGAATTCAAAACAAGAAATGCTGAAAAATACATCAGGGTCGAACAGAGAGAAACTGAGCTAAAGTTTGGAGTCCCTATTGAATCACAGAATTTATAGTGCAGAAGGAGGCCATTCTGCCAATCGAGTCTGCACCGGCTCTTGGAAAGAGCACCCTACCCAAGCCCACACCCCCACCCTATCCCCATAACCCAGTAACCCCACCCAACACTAAGGGCAATTTTGGACACTATAGGCAATTTATCATGGCCAATCCACCCAACCTGCACATCTTTGGACTGTGGGAGGAAACCGGAGCACCCGGAGGAAACCCACGCAGACATGGAGAGAACGTGCAGACTCCGCACAGACAGTGACCCAAGCCAGAAATCGAACCTGGGACCCTGGAGCTGTGAAGCAATTGTGCTAACCGCTATGCTACCATGCTGCTTCTTCAAAATTGAAGCATTGTGAAACCCTCTTCTCAATTTGTCTTTCAAATTTAAACCTGCTGTTTATGTGAAGTCTGGGACAAATCGTTTTCCACCAATCTACGATTTGACAGCATGTTTCTGGCATCTTCCTGCATTTGTTCTTCCTGGCTCTGAGCGCAGCGGTAAAGGTGTCTTCAGTTCCATGTCTAGGAACTCCAATCGACGGCAGAGAGAGAAGCTGGGACACATTCCTTTTTAAAAAAAATTTAGAGTACCCAATTAATTTTTTCCAATTAAGGGGCAATTTAGCATGGCCAATCCACCTACCCTGCACATCTTTGGGTTGTGGGGGCGAGACCCATACAAACACGGGGAGAACGTGCAAACTCCACACAGACAGAGACCCGGGGCCAGAATCGAACCTGGGACCTCGGCGCCGTGAGGCAGCAGCGCCAAACACTGCGCCACCTTGCTGCCCCGGAACACATTAACCCACAGTGTCAGTGAAGGGAGATGAGAAAGACCAAAGTGCCTGTTTTGCCTCCCTCAGTGTCCCTGAAGGACCGTCCAGGCTAAAACTCTGGTATTGCCGTACGATCCCCCCCCAGATTGTCCTTTCTGAGCTCCAGGCAGTTGATGTTAAACAATCAGGTAGGAAAGACGCAAGGGTCAAAATGATACAATAGAACATTACAGAGCAGTACAGGCCCTTCGGCCCTTGATGTTGCGCCGACCTGTGAAACCAATCTAAAGCCCATCTACACTATTCCCTTATCATCCATATGTCTATCCAATGACTATTTAAATGCCCTTAATGATGGCGAGTCCACTACTGTTGCAGGCAGGGCATTCCAAGCCCTTACTACTCTGAGTAAAGAACCTACCTCTGACATCTGTTCTATATCTATGTCCCCTCAATTTAAAGCTATGTCCCCTCGTGCTGGACATCACCATCCGAGGAAAAAGGCTCTCACTGTCCACCCCATCTAATCCTCTGATCATCTTGTATGCCTCTATTAAGTCACCTCTTAAACCTTCTTCTCTCTAACGAGAACAGCCTCAAGTCCCTCAGCCTTTCCTCATAAGATCTTCCCTCCATACCAGGCAACATCCTTGTAAATCTCCTCTGCACCCTTTCCAATGCTTCCACATCCTTCCTATAATGCGGCGACCAGAACTGCACGCAATACTCCAAATGCAGCCGCACCAGAGTTTTGTACAGCTGCAACATGACCTCATGGCTCCGAAACTCAAACCCTCTACCAATAAAAGCTAACACACCGTACGCCTTTTTAACAACCCTCTCAACCTGGGTGGCAACTTTCAGGGATCTATGTACATGGACACCGAGATCTCTCTGCTCATCCACACTACCAAGAATCTTACCATTAGCCCAGTACTCTGTATTCCTGTTACACCTTCCAAAATTAATCTCACACTTTTCTGCATTAAACTCCATTTGCCACTTCTCAGCCCAGCTCTGCAGCTTATCCATGTCCCTCTTTAACCTGCAACATCCTTCCGCACTGTCCACAACTCCACCGACTTTAGTGTCATCCGCAAATTTACTCACCCATCCTTCTGCACCCTCCTCCAGGTCATTTAGAAAAATAACAAACAGCAGTGACCCCAAAAAAATCCTTGTGGTACACCAATAGTAACTGAACTCCAGGCTGAACATTTCCCATCAAAACAAATCTGATTTATTTAACATTTAACCAGAATATTAAACTTCCAGCCCAGTTACAGGGATTATTTACATCGGCAGACAAAAACGCAAACTGTCAGAATGAACATGGTTCATTCCCAAATGTGATTATCAGCAGCAATAACAGCAGAATCAATCCCTGCAGTCACTTGTGCATTGGCGGGTCAGAGTCAGCTGTCTTGAACACCTCAGAACTGGACTTCAGTAGGGAGTGGATTCTCCGGTTAAACCATGGTTTCCGGTTGGGGAACACGAGTCCTGCCTTCTTTGGCACACAGTCCTCGACACACTTACTGATGAAGTCTGTGACCATAGTGGCATTCTCGTCTAGGTTGGCCGCTGAGTTCCTGAATATGGACCAGTCCGCTGACTCCAAGCAGTCGCGTAGGAGCTCTTCTGTTGCCTTGGACCAATATTACTCAACCTTCTTAACCGGATTCTCCTGCGAAACTTTTTGCTTGTATGTCGGGAGAAGGAGCACCGTCTTGTGCTCCGAATTTCCGAAATGTGGTCGGGCAATGGAGCGGTAGGCGCCCTTGATGGTTGTGTAGCAGTGGTCAAGGATGTCAGGGCCCTTGGTGGGACAGGAGATGTGTTGGTGGAATTTTGGCAGCACACTCTTGAGGTTGGCCTGGTTGAAGTCCCCGACCATGATGAAGAAAGCCTCCGTGTATTCGGTTTCATTTTTATTTACAGCGGTGGACAATTCATCAAGCGCATTCTTCACTTCTGCCTCGGGTGGGATGTAGACCGCCATGATAATGACTGAAGTGAACTCCTGTGGAAGGTGGTCTGGGCAGCACTTCACAATCAGGTATTCCAGATCCGGGGAGCAGTGGGTCGCCAGGGTTGCCACATCCGAGCACCAGGAGTTGTTGATGAGGAGGCAAACCCCTCCACCCTCCGTTTTGCCCGACGACGCCGTGCGGTCCATCCGTTGAATTGAGAAGCCGTCAGGTTGTATGGCGCAGTCCAGTGAGGCGGGGGTGAGCCATGTCTCTGTGAAACACAGCACACAGCTGTCTCTCACTTCCCTCTGAGAGGTAAGTCTAGTTTTAAGCTCGTCCAGCTTGCTTTCGATATCTTGGATGTTTGCCAGGAATATGCTGGGGAGAGGGGATTTGAAACCGTGTTGTTTTAGTCTCACCTGCAAACCGCCACGTTTCCCCCGTTTCCTCGGCGGCTGGCTGCTTTTCGTTGGTCCAGGGACATCTGACTTTGTGGAGGGGTCCTGGGCTTTGATTTTGGAGTCACCAGGGGGGCATTTCTGCGGTCCTGTCAGGCCCCGGGATTTTCCGAGGGCGGGACTTCCTTTTGGTGTCTTTCGGTTCCCGCGTGGAGACTTCACGGCTTTGGGGATGGTTGGGTTGTGTTCGGGTCGCTGGCGGAGTCTTTCTAGGCCGAGTCGGGCTGGGTCACGTGGTCGGATGTAGTGCCAGCGGTCAGGTCGGATGTTCCTGAGATTGGACCTCGATCGAGGCCTGATCGGGCCTACCCACCCGTCCTCTTCTGCTTCCCAATCAGGTAGATCAGGATACTGGGCGGTCCACGCTGGGTGAGGTCGGAACGGGCCACGTAGATGGATGCCGGGTCGGGCACTTCGGATGTTGAGTCTTGCTTCAGGCCAGGGCGGGCCTACTCGCCGGGCTTCAGGCCAGGGCGGGCCTACTCGCCGGGCTTCAGGCCAGGGCGGGCCTACTCGCCGGGCTTCAGGCCAGGGCGGGCCTACTCGCCGGGCTTCAGGCCAGGGCGGGCCTACTCGCCGGGCTTCAGGCCAGGGCGGGCCTACTCGCCAGTCCTCTTCTGCTTCCAGGTCAAAGTGGGGTCGCCGATTGAGTCCTACCGGGTCCGGTCCGGCCGGATCACGGCGATCGAAGAATCTCCAGCCCTGTAAGAAAATGCAAAAGAACATGGTCAGTGATTTTTTTTTTGGTTCAAATTTTAACATTTAACACACATAACATTCTAAAACAAAATCCCCCACCTCGCCGAGAACTCGCCCCTTCCCAGCGTCAATGGCAACCAGCTCCCCAAAATGTAATATAAATAAACCCCATTTTATAGAACTCTTCATTTCCCCCTCTTAAAGCAAATTTCACCTTTTTTAAGCACAAGAACTCCATTAAATCCACGGCCAGACCGAGTCACAGGGGTGAGAAGCTGACCTCCACCCCAACTGGATCCAGCTCTGAGCGATCAACGAGGCGAAGGCCAAAACATTTGCCCCCCTCCCGCCTGCAACTCCGACATGCCTGACAAGTCTGAATATGGCCCCTAGAGATCTGGGCTCAGTCCACATACAAAATCGCCAACATGGACTTCCGGTGACGACCATGTGGGAGTAGGTCGCACATTTGGTGGCTCCCGCTCCAGCTAGACATTCGGACCTCCTCTCCCCCCCCCCCGGACTTTGTTTGCACTTTTAAGCGCTGGATTTGAAGAAACAGTGAACAAGTGTCCAGTGTATACATTGGTTTACGGAACAGAGAGCCCGAAGAGATCGCAAAGGAAGAAACAAAAAGTCAGGGTCGAGCTGGGTGTTGGCTGCAGCAGCGGACAAGATGGCCGCTGTCCAGACCCCTGGGGCTTTGGCCCAACCATCAACGGAGGAGCTGATGCAGGTCATCCGGGAAGGCTTCGCCAGACAGAAACGGGAACGCCTGGACCCGATTCAGGCAACGGCAGAGAGGATGGAGCGGAGGCTCGATGCCTAGGATCGGACGATCCAGAAACTGGAGAAGGCGCTAGCTGAGCAGGAGGAACACCAGACGACGGTGGAGATGGAGGTGGGGATGCTGGGGGACCGGCAAAAAAGGCTGCTGGAACAGAGAGAGGATTTGGAGAACAGGTCCCGTAGGCAGAACCTAAGGATTGTTGGCCTCCCGGAGGGGGTGGATCCGCCCATAAAGCCTCCACTCCCAACTCCAGCACCGCACCTTTCCACATTCGCCACCCAATAAGCCTACAACAGATTCGGAAGGGCCAAGACCCCGACTGTCACCCTTTCTGAAGTGCCAACCTCCTAATCTTTGCCACCTCACCTGCCCAAACAAATGACATTAACCTATCCACCCCCATAAAAAACAATTTTGATAAAAAGACCGGCAAGACCTGAAATAAAAATATAAACCGTGGAAAAATCTTAATCTTAACCGCCTGCTCCTGATCTGCCAACAATAGGGGAAGACTGTTCCGCCTCGATAGATCTGCCTTGACCGTACCCACCAGACTCGTAAAGTTCAACCTCCGGAGCCAATCTCCTAAACCAGCCCAATCCCGAGCCACCGACACTCCCAAATACCGGAAGTGGGTTGCTGCCACCCAAAATGGCCACCCTCGCACCCCAACTCCCACCCGTGGAGAGGACACCACAAAACTCACTTTTGTCAAATTTAACTTTGAGCCAGAAAAAGCTCCAAATCTCCGAAGCAGTCCCATTATATCCTCCGCTGCGCAGCCCGGGTTGGAGATATACAGCAACAGTTCATCAGCATACAGCGTCCTCCTGAGCTCCACCACCCCCACTGTCCCCCTCCATTTATTGAAGCACCTCAGCGCTATAGCCAAGGGGCTGTAACCAGCGCAAACAGAAGGGGTGACAAAGGGAATGAGGCAGGGATGCCCTATGCAACCGAACATATGAATTCATCTCATTTGTGCGCTCATACGCCATCAAATCCTTATACAGCAATTTCAGGCCACAAACCAAGGCCCAATTCCAAACCTCTCCAACACTGTAAACAAGTAGCTCCACTCCACACGATCAAATGTTTTCTCCGCATCCATCACCATCTCCAACCCCCTCCCCACAGCCGGAGAAAGCACCACATTCAACAGGCGCCACACATTTGACGATAACTGTCTGCCCTTTTCGAACCCCGTCTGATCCTCCCCAATCACCTTCGGGACGCACTCCTCCAACGCAAGCGCAAGCACCTTCTCCAATATCATCCACATTCAACAAAGATATAGGCCCTTACGGCCCACACTCCACCGGGTCCTTATCCTTCTTGAGCAACAATGAAATGGATGCCTGTCCCATTGTCTCTGGCGGTGTCCCCTTAGCCACCATGTCCTCAAACATCTCCACCAACAGCGGCACCAACTTATCCATAAACTTTTTATAAACCTCTACCGGGAAACTATCCGGCCCCGGTGCCTTACCTGTCTGCATTTCCCTGTCATTACCCGCACTTCTTCAACCCCCATTGGCTTCTCCAACTCTGCCCTCCCCTCCTACTTCGAACACTCCAATCCCCACAAAACCTCCCTCATGTCCGACTCATCCTCCGGAGGCTCTGACTTATACAACGTCTTATAGAACTCCTCAAATGCCTTGTTCACCTGCTCAGGTGGCATCAGCAGCTCCCCTGTCCCATCCCGGACTTGCACAATCACTCTCACTGCCGCCTGCCCTGGCCCGCCAACACGCAGTTGGCCTAATCGCCATACTCATACACAGTCCCCCTAGCCCGCCTCAACCACCAAAACACCTTTCCCATAGACAGAAAGTCAAACCTCGCCTGTGGGTCCTTCCTCCTCACAAGATGATCCTCCTCATACCTTCCAAAATCTCCCAGACCAACACCACTGCTGCTCCTCTCCATTCACCTGAGCCTTAAACTTGACGACCTCGCCCCCTCAATACTGCTTTCAACGCTTCCGTTATCACTGACAGCGAAACCTCCCCATTCCTATTAAACCCTACGCAACCCTCAATCACCTTTACCATTTTGGTGGAGAAATTTGGGTTTGCCAACAACCCCAGATCCAACCTCAGCGCAGGCCTCTGAGCTGGCCCCTTCTCCAGGACCACATCCACCCAATGTGGAGCACGGCCCGTGATAACAATCGCAGAATATTCTGCCCTCCTCACCCCGGTCAACGGAACCTAACCCACAACAAAAAAACCGACCCTTGAATACACATTGTGTAGCCACCCCCCCCCCCCCCCCCCCCCCCAACCAGCAACAACAACCTCCCCTCCCAAGTCACCCATTACTGTTATGTACTTGCCCCCTGGTCCGCCACCACCTTCTATATCTGACACCTCACCTTCAGACCCACCAGAATCGCTATACCCCAGCCCCCCTCCCCATATCCCCCCCTGGCCCTACCATCAAAGCCCGAGTGGAACACCTGACTCACCAGCCCTTCCGAAGCCTCACCTGGCCCATCACTCTCGGGTGGGTCCCTTGCAGAAGCACCACATCGCCGTTCAAGCTTGTCAAATGCAAGAAAACTCTTGCTTGCTTCACCGGTCCCCCCCAGTTCTCGCACGTTCCACAATATCACCCGGACCAGGGGTGCCCTGCCCGTAGTCACCGTCAGCCACCTCCCCCCCCCCCCCCATCCTGAAACCTCTAGCCACTTCCGCACAAAACCACTTCACCCAGTATAGTCGCCATTCCCCCACCATTCACACCTCCCCGGCCCATCAAAACCTGTCCACGCAGGTTCCAATCCCCTTACTTCGCTCCCGTTCACTAGCCAGCTCAGGTTTGCCAGCGAGATGGCCCCTGCCAGAGATCCCTCCTCCGCACAGAAAAAAAACATCAACACCCCCACACCCAAACCTTCCAAACTCCCCACACAGAAATCGCACCTAAAAGGAGCAAATCCCAACCAATCATTACAAAGCCCAAATCTATCCCTTCCCAAATACAACCGAGGGGGAAAAAAACTCCAAAAAAGAGAGAAAGGAGAAGATAAAAAAAACATTAACAGGGAAAAGACCACCACCAAACCCATTTCAGTCCCAGTCCTGCACTTTCACGAACGCCGCCGCCTCCTCGGAGTGGTGTGTAACCCTCAGCCTTGCCAGATAGACCACCCCAAGCCTCACTCTGCATTTATACAACACCGCCTTCGCCCAACCAAAGGTTGCCCACCTGCTCGCCAGCTCCACCGTGAGATCCTGGTACGTCCAATACCAACACTTCCCACCTCACCTCTCGATTCAGCTTCACCATCTCAACACCTTCCCATTGTTTGCACTGGAGTGCAGACTGGGCTGCATTTGCGTGCTAAATTGGGAGTTCGGTGACTGAGGGAGTTGGGTGAAGAGGGAGCATTGTGCTCCTTCCATTTCCCATGTTTCCTCAAAGAGCGTACGGGGAGCCGGGAGTTTACAAAGAGTGCAGATAACTGGGAGCAGAGTCGGAGGACGGAGTTCCAGCTGGTTCATAGGGCGGAATCGCAGCTATATTCTGTAAGGTAAGAGCTGTTTTTTCTGTTTGATTTTGTTGTTTTTTTTAAAGGGGGCAGCAAACTATATTTGTATCATTCAGCAGAATCACCAATTTTAGAGGGTTCACTTGAGAGAGCAGCAGCAGCATATATATATTTTATTTAAGGGCCTAATGGGTGTTTAATCTTTAATTTTCTTTCTCCTTTTAAATCTCTTTGGGAATTCAGATCAGAGGGGTTGGAGGCTAGGGCAGTTGCATGCTCTTCCCGTCGGATGTGGGTAAGGGACACCACTAGTGTACCCGCTGACTACACCTGCGGGAAGTGTACCCAACTCCAGCTCCTCGGAGTCCGAGTTAGGAAACTGGAGCTGGATGAACTTCGGATAGAGAGGAGCTACAGGGAGGTAGCCACACCCAAGGTTCAGAACAAGAGTGGCTGTGTTACAGTCAGGGGGAGGAAAGGGAACAGGCAGACAGTACAGGGATCCCCGTGGCCGTTTCCCTTCAAAACAAGTATCCCGTTTTGGATGCTGTTGGGGGGGGGGGGGGGGGGGGGGGGGAGAGAATGACCTACCAAGGGAAGGCCCTAGCAGCCAGGTCTCTGACACGGAGTCCGGCTCTGTGGCTCAGAAGGGAAGGGAGAATGAAAAAGTGATAGTGATAGGAGACTCAATGGTTAGGGAAACGGAGAGGAGATTCTGTGGTCGCGAACGAGACTCCCGGAAGGTACGTTTCTTCCCGGGTACCAGGGATGTCTCGAATCGAGTCTACAGGATTCTTAAGGGGGTGGGTAAGCTACCAGAAGTCGTGGTGCACATAGGCACCAATGACATAGCTAAGAAAAGGGATGAGGATCTAAAAAGTGATATTAGGGAGTTAGGCTGGAAGCTAAAGAGCAGGACGAGCAGTGTAGTAATCTCAGGATTGCTACCAGTGCCACGCGCAAGTGAGGTAAGGAACAGAGAGCGAGTGCAGCTGAAGACATGACTATAGCGCTGGTGCAGGAGGGACGGCTTCAGATATGTGGATCATTGGGATATCTTCTGGGGAAGGTGGGACCTGTACATGAAGGGCGGGTTGGACCGAAACTGGAGGGGCTCCGATATCCTGGGTGGGAGGTGTGCCAGAGCTCTTCGGGAGGTTTTAAACTTGTTTGGCAGGGGGATGGGAACCCGCCCCTAATTGGCCAGAATCGATTCAGGTGATTAAAATCCTATTGATTCACTGGATCCCAACTGGGACCACCCAAAAGAGCACGGAAGATAAGGTGAACTGCGCAACCAACATTCTGTCTCTTTTGGACTGGCTCTGTCCACCAACTGCAGCACACCTGACCAGACAAGTTCGAGGACCCGCGACCTCCACCTGAAGAGGACACTCAGCCTAGACAATCCAGCTGACCTCCAGCCCCCACACGTGAGTAACCAGATAACGGCTATATCTAACCTGCACCGAGCCGGTCACTTAGAAGTTAAGTAAAGGTCATTTAAACTGCTAGATATAGTCTAATGTGGTAGTAGCGTTTAGTTTATTAAGTATAGAACTAATCTTATGTTCAGTAATAAACTGTGATTATACTAAATACTTGTTGTATGGTCATTTGTCCAATACACGGAACACACTTGCACATTGTGGTTATTAATTGGAATAAAGATAGAAGTCAACACTTACGTCTGTGGTGCACAAAACACTGGAAAGGATTCTGAGAAATAGGATTTATGATTATTTAGAAAAACATAAGTTTGATTAAAGATAGTCCGCATGGCTTTGTGAGGGGCAGGTCATGCCTCCCAAGCCTCATTGAATTCTTTGAGGATGCGACGAGACACAGTGAATGAATGTCGGGCAGTAGATAATGGTGTATATGGATTTCAGTGAGGCATTCGATAAGGTCCCCATGGTAGGCTCATTCAGAAAGTCAAGGGGCATGGGATACAGGGAAATTTGGCTGTCTGGACACAGAATTGGCTGGCCGAAAGAAGACAATAGATAAATGTGAAGTGATTCATTTTGGAAGGTTGAATTTGAATGCTGAATATAGGGTTAAAGACAGGATTCTTGGAAGTGTGGAGGAACAGAGGGATCTTGGGGTCCACTTACATAGATCCCTCAAAGTTGCCAGGTTGATAGGGTTGTGAAGAAGACATATGAAGTGTTGGCTTTCATTAACAGGGGGATTGAGTTTAAGAGCCGCGAGGTTTTGCTGCAGCTTTGGTTGGGCAGCACGGTGGCCTAGTGATTAGCACAACCGCCTCACGGCGCTGAGGTCCCAGGTTCGATCCCGGCTCTGGGTCACTGTCCGTGTGGAGTTTGCACATTCTCCCCGTGTCTGCGTGGGTTTCGCCCCCACAACCCAAAAATGTGCAGAGTAGGTGGATTGGACACGCTAAATTGCCCCTTAATTGGAAAAAATAATTGGGCAATCTAAATTTTTTTTTTTTAATTTAAAAAAATAAAACCCTGGTTAGACCACACGTGGAATATTGTGTCCAGTTCTGGTCGCCTCTTTATAGGAAGGATGTGGATGCTTTGGAGAGGGTACAGAGGAGATTTACCAGGATGCTGCCTGGACTGGAGGGCATGTCATATGAAGAAAGGTTGACAGAGCTTGGGCTTTTCTCACTGGAACAAATAAGGAAGAGAGGTGACTTTATGATAGAGGTACAAGGTGATGAGAGGCATGGATAGAGTGGATAGCCAGAGACTTTTTTCCCAGGGCGGAAATGGCTGTCACGAGGGGACATAATTTTAAGGTGATTAGAGGAAGGTATAGGGGAGATGTCAGAGGTAGGTTCTTTACACAGAGAGTGGTGGGTGTGTGGAATGCACTGCAAGCGGAGGTGGTAGAGTCAGAGTCATTCGGGACATTTAAGCGACTCTTGAGCCAGGCACATGGACAGCAATAAATTGAAGAGATGTAGGTTAGGTTGATCTTAGATTAGGATAAATGGTCGGCACAACATTGTGGGCCAAAAGGCCTGTGCGGTTCAACGTTCACCTGAAAACTGGAAGCATACTATGACAGCTCTTGGTTGTTCATTTGGCTTCGGCCGGACAATGGTGAGCCCTGTCCAACTGGTACAGGGAGGGGGTCCTCTACCTCCCCCGTCAACACTGCGAACATCTCCGCAAAATACTCCCGTCGGCCTCCGGCCCTCTAGCCCCTCAGGCAATATCACGATCCTCAGATTTTGCCCTCATGCCCTGTTCTCCAGCTCCTCCACTTTTCTTCGGCCCTTTGTTACTCTCCACCCCCCTTCCACGGCTCCTTCCCCCATCGAGGTGAAAGGTAGCTGTGCTGTGATGAAGCCTCAATTCCCTTCAACACCTCTCCTTGCTCCCGGAACCTCCGTCGTCGTCTTTGCCAAAATCCTCCCGGGACAAGAATCCCGTCCACCAAATCCTTCAGCGAGGTCATCATCGCTTTGCGGTGATTGTCAAAGTGCTTAGAAAGTAGCCACTCAAACTCCCCCACCATCACTTCAGCCAGCTGATCCAGCATAATACGCGCGGCCCCATTCGACAATCCTGCACCCTCCATCTTTCCTCCCACTGAACTCCCCGGCGGACTTTCACTCGCCCCCCCTTTTCCCCCTGGTTATTGTTCTGGATTTTCGACATCCTTTGGTTGCCTTAGACTTTCCCACAAATAATCGGACCAGATTCTCCCCAAACACTGGGGGCGAAGGTCCAAAAACTCGAGCAGGAGCCGTCCAACGTGCGACCTCCACCCACATGTCATCACCAAAGTCCCTGGTTAGTGATTTAAAAGGTTAGAATGGTTAGAAAAGATGTAGAAAGAGGGTCTGTAGGGGAGAGCTCGCAGAGAGTCACCCCATTCCAGCGCCATCTTAAAAGGTCCCGATAATTCATTTTAGATCCCTGCCTGTAAATTCTCCTCTTTTAATATCGTGTAAAAGTTTATATAGAATTACGCAGAACATATAGAACATAAACAGGCCACTCACCCCAACTGGTTTCTGCTGGCGTTCATACACCACACGCTTTGCCACCCATCCCATCTACTCAGCTCAGTCTTTCAGTCTCTCTTTCTATTCCTTTCTCTCTTATGGACTCGTCTAGTTTTCTTTTGAAAGTATCTCGGCTTTTTTGCCCCAACCATATCTTGTGGGAGCGAGTTCTACATTCTAACCGCTCTGGGTAAACACGTTTCTCCTTATTTCCCATGGGATTTATCTGTAACTTTCATGTATTTCTGGCCCCTAGTTTTGGATTGTCTCACAAATGGATTAATTCTTTCCACATCTTCCAAGGTCCCACATGGCAAACGGGGCAGAAAATTAAAGGCTCATGATATCCAAGAGAAAGTTAGGAGTTGGATCTAAAATTGCCTCAATGGCAGGAAGTGCTAAATGATGGTTGTTGGGTGTTTTTTGTGACTGGAAGATGGTGACACCGTGGTAATATCACGGGACAAGTAATTCAGAGGCCTTGGCTAGTGTTCTGTGGACACGGATTCAAATCCCACTATGGCAGCTGGAAGAAACAAATTCTATTAATAAATCTGGAATTGAAAGCTAGTCCCTGTGTGAACATTAAATAATTGTTGATTGCTGTAAAAATCCGCCCCGTTCGCTAATGTCCTCTGGCAAGGAAATCTGCCATCATTACCTGATCTGGCCAAGCTACTGCAATGTGTTTAACTCTGAACTGTCCTCTGAAATTTCCCAGCAAGCCATTCAGTTTAAGGGCAATTAGGAATGGGCAACAAAGCTGGTCTTGACCATGACGTTCACATCCCCATAAAGAACAGAGAAAATCAAAGGGCTGTTTCCAGTGCCAGTTTCGAAGGATTCAGTACTGGGTCCTTCATTCCTGGTTTATATCATTGATTTGAAAGTAAGTGCAGAAACGTGAATAAGAAGTTTACCTATGACACAAAAAAATGATTGAACACTTGACAGTGAGGAAGAGAGCTGGAGGGAAAACAAGGCAACGGGTTACATGATAAATGGCAGGACAGGACTGATTAGGCCAGAGCTAGATTAGGAACATCAGTCAGAAATTGACAATGTTTGCTCGGGGAAAAGTTTGGATAAACTGCGATTGTTTTCTTTGGAGCAGAAAAGACTGAGGGGAGACCTAAATGAAATATATAAAATTCTGAGGGATCAAAATAGATTGGAAAGGAATTTTTCATACAATTTTCGGTGCAGGAGGAAGTCATTTGCCCCATCGAGTATGCACTGGACCTTACAAAGAGCACCCTACTCAACCCACATCTCTACCCTGTCCCTGTAACCCAGTAACCCCAGCTTAACCTTTTTGGACACTAAGGGCAATTTAACATCGTCAATCCTCCTGACCCGCACTTCTTTGGACTGTGGGAGGAAACCGGAGCACCGGGGGAAACCCACGCAGACACGGGGAGAACGTGCAGACTCCGCACACAGTGACCCAAGCCGGGAATCAAACCTGGGACCCTGGAGTTGTGAAGCAACTGTGATAACCACTATGCTACCGTGCTGCCCGAAATCCTATTCCCTATGGTTGAGGGATGCCGAACAAGGGGGTAGAGATTTAGGGAAAAAGTCAGAGGTTTAAGAGGGTGCAAGGGTGGTGACAAAATCCCTCATAGCATTTAAAAGTATTTGGATAGGCATTTGAATTGATGTAACCTAAATGTCTGCAGAGCAGAATCTGGAAAATGGGATTAGGCTGCATGCCTATTTGTTGGCCATTGTAGCCATGGTGAGCTGAATGAAATACAACAGGGACAACAAACCTTTTTTTTTAATTTAAAGTGCCCAATTCTATTATTTTACAATAAAGGAACAATTCAGTCCACCTAACCTGCCCGTCTTTGGGTTGTGGGGGTGAGGCCCACGCAGACACGGGGACAATGTGCAAACTCCGCACGGACAGCGAGCCGGGGCCGAACCCGGTTCCTCGGCGCCGTGAGGCCGCAGGGCGACCACTGCGCCACCGTGCCATCCTCGGAACAACAAACTTTAATCAAAACCGTGGATCGTAACACTGACTAAGAGCAAGGTCAGCAGTCTGCACAGTTTAGCTGATGTGGTTATTTTTAAAAATTACCAGCATGCATGAGAGTACAACAGCAAATTATTTAACATGCCCAATGTGATTGGTTTAATTAGTCTCAAATTTAACCCAGAATGGTGATTAAAAGTTTCCCAGTCACTCTAATATCTGAAATCTTTGTGCAGACAGAAAAGACAAACATTTTACCTCCCACATTGAAAGGTGGATGATATTCAGGTCCTGATGAATCGAGTAGCTCTGTCAGAGGATGATGTGATGTTTGGTTTGTTTCCCCTCAGCAAATCCTCCTCTTTCTAAAGGATTTTCCAAGGGAATTTCACTCTCAGTCCAGGAGAGAAATTCACCAGACTCTCTCCCAACACTAGCTCCAGGCTAGCTGCGCATGCGCTCTGCGGCCGCGCAGGCGCCTTGCCGCACATGGCCTGCAAGTAAGATGGCGGCCGCGCAGCGCCCCCAAAATGGCGGCCGGGCAGGGGTCCCGCTGCAACGGCTGCCCAGCAAGATGGCGGCCGCGCAGGCGCCTTGCCGCACATGGCCGACGAGTGAGGTGGCGGCCGCTAAGATGGCGGCCAAACAGGGGCCTCGCTGCAACGGCGGCCGGGCAAGATGGCGAGCACTCAGCGCCCCCAAGATGGCGGACACGCAGGGGCCCCACTGCAACGGCCGCCCAGCAAGCTGGCGGTCAGGCAGCGCCCCAAGATGGCGGCCGCGCAGGCGCTTTGCCACACATGGCCTGCGACTAAGATGGCGGCCGCTCAGCGCCCCCAAGATGGCGGCCGCACAGAGGCCCCGCTGCAACGGTCGCCGAGCAAGATGGCGGCCACGCAGCGCCCCCAAAATGGTTGCCGCGCAGGCGCCCTGCTGGATATTGCCCCTGCACAGAAGACAGTCATTAACTGCGGCCGATCAGAGAGAGAAACGCCGCTCCGGCCGCCCCATTCGGTACAAAGGCTGAACTGCATCAAAAGTCCCGGAAAAGACTGGTGAACCTGAGGAATATTCCGGAATTATGGCGGATTGTGCAACCCCGAATGCAGGATCAGACGGTAGGAGCAGAAGCTGAGCCTGGAGCCAGTCCTTCAGGGTCAGAGGGACAAACAACACTTTGGTCTTTGTCATCTCTCTTCACTGACAGCAATGTCCCCGTGTGGGTTCATCCTAAAGTGTGAGAGTAATGGATCCCAGCTTCCACAGTTCAGAGCTCCTGGACACAGAACAGAAGTTTCCTTTCTAACTGTGTTCAGAGTCAGGAAGAGCAATGGTGAATATTGCAAATGTGCTGTCAGATCAGAGATTGGTGTAAAACTGGGATGTTCCTGATTGAATGTAAAGCAGCTGGTTTAAATTTCCAGGCTGAAAATGCATCAGAATCAGTTTAACATGTTTAACATACTTAGAACATACAGTGCAGATGGAGGCCATTCAGCCCATTGAGTCTGCATCGACCCACTTAAGCCCTCACTTCCTATCCCTGACACGCCTAATCATGTCAGCCGCACATGCACGGTTGCCGTCTTCCCCTCCGCTGACCCGCAAGACGTGGCGGCTTGATCTTGCGGGGCGGCGGTGGGAAAAGATTGCGTCCCTTGGAGACGCCGGACCGACGATCGGTGGGCACCGATCGCGGGCCAGTCCCCTCCTGAGCACGGCCGTGGTGCTCAATCCCTTCTCCGCCCCCCCCACCCCCCCCCCCCCCCCAAGCCACAAACGAGCCTTTGGCGCCATGTTCACGACGGCAGTGACCAGGTGTGGTTGCCGCCGGCGTGAACAGGTCAGGAACGTCAGGCCGCTCGGCCATCTGGGCCGGAGAATCGGCAGTCGCCGTGAAAAACGCCGAGCGGCGATTCTCCGAGCCGGGGGGGGGAGAATTGTGGGGGGTGCCAGGGCGGCGTGTCGTGATTCGCCCGGCCCTCCCGCAATTCTTCCACTCGGCGTGGGGAGCGGAGAATCGCGCCCACTGTGTTAGTTAGTGTCCAAGTGAGTGAATCCTTCACTGTTTATCCTCTGGGTCCCATCTCCACTATTATTCTCTGAAACCCTGTGGTTTTATAGGGTTTAACAACTGTAATATGATGAGGACAGATAATTATAATTTTTTCTTTTAATTTCGTGAGCGATGACCTGCTGCGTTTATCTACATGCAGCAGGATTAGATCCTGCACCTGCCATTTATTCTAGCGTGATGCATGGTATGACAACCAACAAAAAGGAAGGATGGTAGAAAGAGGGAAAATCGAAGGAAATAAGGGAGTGTGTCAAATTGAAGGAAAAAACATACAAAGTGGCAAAGATTAGTGGGAGACTGGAGGACTGGGAAATCTTTAGGGGGCAACAGAAAGATACTAAAAAGCTATAAAAGAAGAGTAAGATAGATTATCAGAGTAAACTTGCTCAGAATATAAAACAGATAGTAAAAGATTCTACAAATATATAAAAGAAAAAAGAGTGGCTAAGGTAAATATTGGTCCTTTAGAGGATGAGTAGGGAGATTTAATAATGGGAGATGAGGAAATGGCTGAGGAACTGAACAGGTTTTTTGGGTCGGTCTTCACAGTGGAAGACACAAATAACATGCCAGTGACTGATAGAAATGAGGCTATGACAGGTGAGGACCTTGAGAGGATTGTTATCACTAAGGAGGTAGTGATGGGCAAGCTAATGGGGCTAAAGGTAGACAAGTCTCCTGGCCCTGATGGAATGCATTCCAGAGTGCTAAAAGAGATGGCTAGGGAAATTGCAGATGCACTAGTGATAATTTATCAAAATTCACGAGACTCTGTGGTCCCGGCGGATTGGAAATTAGCAAACGTGACACCACTGTTTAAAAAAGGAGGTAGGCAGAAAGCGGGTAATTATAGGCCAGTGAGCTTAACTTCGGTAAGACCATAAGACATAGGAGTGGAAGTAAGGCCATTTGGCCCATCGAGTCCACTCCGCCATTCAATCATGGCTGATGGGCATTTCAACTCCACCTACCAGCATTCTCCCCGTAGCCCTTAATTCCTCGCGACATCAAGAATTTATCTATCTCTGCCTTGAAGCCATTTAGCGTCCCGGCCTCCACTGCACTCCGCGGCAATGAATTCCACAGGCCCACCACTCTCTGGCTGAAAAGTGGGGAAGATGCTGGAATCTATCATCAAGGAAGAAATAGTGAGGCATCTGGATGGAAATTGTCCCATTGGGCAGACGCAGCATGGGTTTATAAAGGGCAGGTCGTGCCTAACTAATTTAGCGGAATTTTTTGAGGACATTACCAGTGCGGTAGATAATGGGGAGCCAATGGATATGGTATATTTGGATTTCCAGAAAGCTTTTGACAAGGTGCCACACAAAAGGTTGCTGCATAAGATAAAAATGCATGGCATTAAGGGTAAAGTAGTAGCATAGATAGAGCATTGGTTAAATAATAGAAAGCAAAGAGTGGGGATTAATGGATGTTTCTCTGGTTGGCAATCAGTAGCTAGTGGTGTCCCTCAGGGATCAGTGTTGGGCCCACAATTGTTCACAATTTACATAGATGATTAGGAGTTGGGGACCAAGTGCAATGTGTCCAAGTTTTCAGATGACATTAAGACACATGGGCCTGGTTTAGCACAGGGCTAAATTGCTGGCTTTGAAAGCAGACCAAGGCAAGCCAGCAGCACGGTTCAATTCCTGTACCAGCCTCCCCGAACAGGCGCCGGATGTGGCGTTAGGGGCTTTTCACAGTAACTTCATTGAAGCCTACTCGTGACAATAAACGATTTTCATTTCATTTTCATTTCAAGATGAGATGTAAAGCAAAATGTGCAGAGGATACCGGAAGTCTGCAGAGGGATTTGGATAGGTTAAGTGAATGGGCTAGGGTCTGGCAGATGGAATACAATATTGACAAATGGTTATCCATTTTGGTTGGAATAACAGCAAAAGGGATTATTATTTAAATGATAAAATATTAAAACATGCCGCTGTGCAGAGAGACCTGGGTGTGCTGGTGCATGAATCACAAAAAGTTGGTTTACAGGTGCAACAGGTGATTAAGAAGACAAATGAATTTTGTCCTTCATTGCTAGAGGGATGGAGTTTAAGACAAGGGAGGTTATGCTGCAATTGTATAAGGTGTTAGTGAGACCACACCTGGAGCATTGTGTTCAGTTTTGGTCTCCTTACTTGAGAAAGGACGTACTGGCACTGGAGGGTGTGCAGAGGGGATTCACTAGGTTACCACCTCTTTGTCTGCCCAGCAGCCGGCCCCTGACAAACCGGGGAGGATGGGGGGGGGGGGGGGGGGGGGGGGGCTGAAGGGGTTGGATTACGAGGAGAGGTTGAGTAGACTGGGACTGTACTCATTGGAATTTAGAAGGATGAGGGGGGATCTTATAGAAACATATAAAATTATGAAGGGAATAGATAGGATAGATGCGGGCAGGTTGTTTCCACTGGCGGGTGAAAGCAGAACTAGGGGGCATAGCCTCAAAATAAGGGGAAGTAGATTTAGGACTGAGTTTAGGAGGAACTTCTTCACCCAAAGGGTTGTGAATCTATGGAATTCCTTGCCCAGTGAAGCAGTTGAGACTCCTTCATTGCATGTTTTTAAGGTAAAGATAGATAGTTTTTTGAAGAATAAAGGGATTAAGGGTTATGGTGTTCGGGCCGGAAAGTGGAGCTGAGTCCACAAAAGATCAGCCATGATCTAATTGAATGGCGGAGCAGGCTCGAGGGGCCAGGTGGCCGACTCCTGCTCCTAGTTCTTATATTCCTATGTTCTTAAAAGAACAAAAATGAACTGAGGGACAAAAACAAAAAAAGGGGGGGCTCCAAAAAGAAAGTAACCGGAGCACAGCCCAAAAGGAATCAGAAAGGAAACGGAAACTTAACAAAACCCATCAAATCAAAGTGCGGAAATCCGGATCTATAAGGCAGTCCAGCCCCTGCGGCACCCACTGAGCATGGAAGGGCTCGAGTGGGCCCATGGACCCCGCATGCTCCCACTCCAGGGACACCCGGCCGCAAACGAGACTACGGAAGAGTGACAGACATTCAGGTCGGACGACCCCCTTGATCGCCCGCAGCCTGGACCTATTAATGGCAGGTTTGGCCAGGCCCAGGAGCACGTTCACGAGAAGGTCCTCTGCCTCCCCCGCCTCCCTCCGCATCGGATATCCATAGATCAGGAATGTGAAGTGCAAAGAAAACATCAACAACAGCGTTGTCAAGAAACCAAAGAGGGAGTGCAACCTTGGACAGAAAACATACACGTGCTCCACGGTCTAAACCAGGCCGCAAAAGGCAGGTCTCTGGGGAGGCCGTGTAGTGGCTTAACCTACGGGTTCACGGCACTGCCTTGTGCAGCACCCTCCACCCCAGGGGGGGGTTCTGGGGCTTGGGACCAATGTGGAATTCCGTCCGAGCAGGGGTCCGCCCAGACGCGATGCCACCGCACAACTGCGTCGTCTTGAGTCCAAGTGTGCCCACAGGGCCGAGCACGACCGTTTTGAGGCCTCGGATGGCTTTGGCCGCACGCTGGACGGCCACCGCCCTCAGCGAGCTCGGAGGGCATCATCCAGCCCACTCCTCTGACACCCAGCACGTCCCCAATCCTGGTCACCCAGTATCCACAGCCCTCCGCTCCACCAACCACCGGAATGGATAGTGGCAGAGGTGCAGATTCCTGAGCAGTAGCTCCATTACGATAGCCACTACTCCTAATGGGGGAGAGCTGCGACGCGTGGCGACCATGTTCCAGACTTTGTTACGGTACTGGTACAAGATGGGCAGCGCCAACGAAGAACTCCGACCTTACTCTGGTTGGGCACGGGGTCAGTAGTTGTGACAGGGTCAGGGTTTGGATGTACCCAGTCCGACTGCAGTGCCGTCTTCCGTCTTGCCTTTTTTGTCTCTGGTCCAGTGGAGGCTCCCCCGCCCCCCCCCCCCCATCCTCCCCGGTTTGTCAGGGGCCGGCTGCTGGGCAGACAAAGAGGTGGTAGATGAGAGGGGGGCAGTGCCAGCGGTGGCCGCCCTGGAGGTGGTAGTGGTGGCCGTCAGGGTGGGGCAGTTTCAGAGAATGTGCCCCAGCCCTCTGCATGCATGGCACCGCATGCCATCCACAGACCCGAACACTTTCAAATCCTCTCCCTAGTGGGAGACCACAAAACCTCCTTCTGTGAAGTCCTCCCGGGTCAGGAGGACAAAAACCTGATGCCGGAAGGAATATACATGGCGGAGGGAGGAGGTCCCGCAGGCTGAGTGTCAGCGGCGCCACCCCGGACCTGACCTCCCCCAGTAGGTTGAGATGGGGGAGGAGGAGCTCGGTGGGGAGTCAGGGCGGGACGTTGGAAAGAACGACGTGTTCGGTGGTGGCCTCCAGCGGGTCCACTACCACGTGTGTCCCGCCCACCGTGAGCCCCCTTTCCAGGACACGGTGGACCGCCTGCTCATCCAGCAGGAAAAACACGGCCTTGCCATACATACGCGAGGTGGCTACGATGGCCGAGGGGCCGCGACCCCGGCCATCACACGAGTGCACGCCTCGATGGTCATGGTGGGGTGGGCACAGCACTTAACCCCAAGTTGCCGCGTCAATAGGTGGAAGGGAGAAGGGGAGGGCGGAGGGTTGAGAAGCTGCCGCCCCCGCATAGGTAGTTCTTGGCCGTCCTGCCTCCGGCAGAGTGAAGGATAGAACATAGAACATTCCAGCGCAGTACGGGCCCTTCGGCCCTTGATGTTGCGCCGACTGTGAAACCATCTGAAGCCTATCTGACCTACACTATTCCATTTTCATCCATATGTCTATCCAGTGACCACTTAAATGCCCTTAAAGTTGGCGAGTCTACTACTGTTGCAGGCAGGGCGTTCCACACCCCTACTACTCTCTGAGTAAAGAAACTGCCTCTGACATCTGTCCTATATCTACCACCCCTCAATTTAAAGCTATGTCCCCTTGTGTTGGTCATCACCATCCGAGGAAAAAGACTCTCACTGTCCACCCTATCTAACCCTCTGACTATCTTATATGTCTCTATTAAGTCACCTCTCAGCCTTCTCCTCTCTAACGAAAACAACCTCAAGTCCCTGAGCCTTTCCTCGTAAGACCTTCCCTCCATACCAGGCAACATCCTAGTAAATCTCCTCTGAACCCTTTCCAAAGCTTCCACATCCTTCCTATAATGTGGTGACCAGAACTGCACGCAGTACTCCAGGAGCGGCCGCACCAGAGTTATGTACAGCTGCAGCATGACCTTGTGGCTCCGAAACTCAATCCCCCTACTGATAAAGGCTAGCACACCATATGCCTTCTTAACAGCCCTATTAACCTGGGTGGCAACTTTCAGGGAATTATGTACCTGGATGCCGAGATCTCTCTGTTCATCTACACTACCAAGAATCTTGCCATTAGCCCAGTACTCTGCATTCCTGTTACTCCTTCCAAAGTGAACCACCTCACACTTCTCCGCATTAAACTCTATCTGCCACGTCTCAGCCCAGCTCTGCAGCTTATCTATGTCCCTCAGTATCCTATAACATCCTTCAGCACTATCCACAACTCCACCGACCTTTGTGTCATCTGCAAATTTACATACCCATCTCTCTACACCCTCTTCCAGGTCATTTATAAAAATGACAAACAGCAGTGGCCCCAAAACAGATCCTTGCGGTACATCACTAGAACTGAACTCCAGGATGAACATTTGCCATCAACCACCACCCTCTGTCTTCTTTCAGCTAGCCAATTACTGATCCAAACCGCTAAATCACCTTCAATCCCATACTTCCTTATTTTCTGCAATAGCCTCCCGTGGGGAACCTTATCAAAAGCCTTACTGAAATCCATATACACCACATCAACAGCTTTACCCTCATCCACCTGTTTGGTCACCTTCTCAAAAAACTCAATAAGGTTTTTGAGGCATGATCTACCCTTCACAAAACCGTGTTGACTATCGCTAATCAACTTGTTCTTTTCAAGATGATTATAAACCCTATCTCTTATAACCTTTTCCAACATTTTACCCACAACCGAAGTAAGGCTCACAGGTCTATAATTACCAGGGTTGTTTCTACTCCCCTTCTTGAACAAGGGGACAACATTTGCTATCCTCCAGTCTTCCGGCACTATTCCTGTCGACAAAGACGACATAAAGATCAAGGACAAAGGCTCTGCAATCTCCTCCCTGGCTTCCCAGAGAATCCTAGGATAAATCCCATCTGGCCCAGGGGACTTATCTATTTTTACACTTTCCAAAATTGCTAACACCTCCTCCTTGTGAACCTCAATCCCATCTAGCCTGGTCGACTGAACCTGAGTGTTCTCCTCGACAACATTGTCTTTCTCCAGTGTAAACACTGACGAAAAATATCCATTTAATGCTTCCCCTATCTCCTCTGATTCCACACACAACTTTCCACTACTATCCTTGATTGGCCCTAATCTTACTCTAGTCATTCTTTTGTTCCTGATATACCTATAGAAAGCCTTAGGGTTTTCCTTGATCCTATCCGCCAACGACTTTTCGTGTCCTCTCCTCACTCTTCTTAACTCTCCCTTTAGGTCCTTCCTGACTAACTTGTAACTCTCAAGTGCCCTAACTGAGCCTTCATGTCTCATCCTAACATAAGCCTTCTTCTTCCTCTTGACAAGTGCTTCAACTTCCTTAGTAAACCACGGCTCCCTTGCGCGACAACTTCCTCCCTGCCTGACAGGTACATACTTATCAAGGATACGCAGTAGCTGTTCCTTGAAAAAGCTCCACATTTCGATTGTACCCATCCCCTGTAGTTTCCTTCCCCATCCTATACATCCTAAATCTTGCCGAATAGCATCATAATTGCCTTTCCCCCAGCTATAATTCTTGCCTTGCGGTATATACCTATCCCTGCCCATTGCTAAAGTAAACATAACCGAGTTGTGATCACTATCACCAGAGTGCTCACCTACATCTAAATCTAACACCTGGCCGGGTTCATTACCCAGTACCAAATCCAATATGGCATCGCCACTTGTTGGCCTGTCTACATACTGTGTCAGAAAACCCTCCTGCACACACTGCACAAAAACTGACCCATCTATAGTACTCGAACATCTATAGCGCCCCAAGGATGCCCCTGGGGTCCTGGCCATGTCCACACCTGGGACGACCCGGCCGTGTATCCGGTAGTAGGGAAAGGGGGGTGGGGGAAAGGGAGGGGGTGGACGTGGCACCGCAACAGCTGGTGCCACAAGGGAAGGTGCTGCAGGGCAACAGCAGGTGGTGACTGTGAGCGGGTCAGCATTCTTCAGCCCTGGAGGGGCCCAAAGCAATGACCCAGGCTGCCCCACAGGCGGTGAAAAGGTGGGCGGACGGCACTCTTCAGCCCTGTGGGAGCCAAAACAGAATCCTTTGTCTTCACAGCAGTCCCAGGTGGTCCCACGCCCACTTCAGCACTTCGCTTTACCGCAAGCCCACGGCTAACCTCACGATGCTCCACTTCTCCATCTTCCACCTTAAACACATTAAAGACGCCGTCCCCTATGGTCAAGCCCTCTGTATACACAGGATCTGCTCAGACGAGGAGGAGCGTAACAGACATCTACAGACGCTGAAAGATGCTCTCGTACGAACGGGATATGGCGCTCGACTGATCGATCAACAGTTCCAACGGGCCACAGCAAAAAACCGCACCAACCTCCTCAGAAGACAAACACGGGACGCAACCGACAGAGTACCCTTCGTCGTCCAGGACTTTCCCGGAGCGGAGAAACTACGACATCTTCTTCGCAGCCTTCAACACATCATCGATGAAGACGAACATCCTGCCAAGGTCATCCCCACACCCCCACTACTTGCCTTCAAACAACCGCGCAACCTCAAACAAACCATTGTTTGAAGCAAACTACCCAGCCTTCAGAACAGAGACCACGATACCACACAACCCTGCCATGGCAATCTCTGCACGACGTGCCAGATCATCGACGTGGGTACCACCATTACACGTGAGAACACCACCCACCAGGTACGCGGCGCATCCTCGTGCAACTCGACCAATGTAGTCTACCTCATACGCTGCAGGAAAGGATGCCCCGAGGGGTGGTACATTGGTGAGACCATGCAGACACTGCGACAATGAATGAACGGGCATCGCGCGACAATCACCAGGCAGGAATGTTCCCTTCCAGTCGGGGAACACTTCAGCAGTCAAGGGCATTCAGCCTCTGATCTCCGGGTAAGCGTTCTCCAAGGCGGCCTTCAGGACGCGCGACAACGCAGAATCGCCGAGCAGAAACTTATAACCACCCTCAACCAGGACCTGGGGTTCATGTCACATTACATTCATCTCCCACCACCTGGCCTGGGCTTGTAAATCCTACCAACTGTCCTGGCTTGAGACAATTCACACCTCTTTAACCTGGGCTTACCCCTATCTCTGGATCTGTGACGATTTAATTACCTGCAAATGCTCGTATTCCAAGCATTGTCTTGCATTTTTGAATTTGTCTATATATATATGTTTCTGGAACATATATATCTCTTCATTCAACAGCTGGGGCTGTTTAGCATAGGGCTAAATAACTGGCTTTGAAAGCAGACCAAGGCAGGCCAGCAGCACGGTTCGATTCCCGTACCAGCCTCCCCGAACAGGCGGCGGAATGTGGCGACTAGGGGCTTTTCACAGTAACTTCATTTTAAGCCTACTTGTGACAATAAGCGATTTTTCATTTCATTTCATTCATTCATTTCTTCATTCGCCTGAGGAAGGAGCTGCGCTCCAAAAGCTAGTGTTTCAAACAAACCTGTTGGACTTTAACCTGGTGTTGTAAGACTTCTTATTGTGCTCACCCCAGTCCAACGTCGGCATCTCCACATCATGCCCACCTCAGGCAGAGGGGTGGGAGGACAGAGGGCAGCTGGACTGGGGTTTGGAGAGGGGGAGGGGCAGAGACGGGGACAATCAGCGAGTCAGCCTGAGCCAATGGCCGCTTTCACCATCTGTAACCGTCACAATGCCCGGGTGATTGACGGCAGCTCCTGACCAATAGGAAGAGGAGGGGCAGGACTGGAGGACCGACCGGGAGCAGCTGACCCTCCAACCAATCGGAGTGAATGAAGGGCGGGGCCCGTTGTGATTGAGGCATGCGCAGTGTGGGTAATGGCTGTATTGAAGAGCGGCTTCTTCAGATCCAAAATTGGTATGAGGCAAGTAACAATATGGAGGGAGCGAGAGATCGCGGGAGTGGGCGGAAATGTTGTGTTAAGCTGTTATAAGCTGCAAACCTCGGAAAAGAGCTTCCGGGACCCAGTTTGTGCCGAGTGGAGCTGCAGCTCCTCGTGTTCGGCTCGGGTTAACGCCGCCATCTTTATTGGATGTGCATCAGGGCAGAGATGCAAAGCAAAGGAAGCAAATCCTGCTCTCCGCATTTCACTGTCTTATTAGACATTCTGCCCGGTGTGTCCAAAGCTCTGCGGCTCTGTTCGGCCACATGAAGATACAGGGCAGAAACTCACAACCTTGGGCAGCACCCTCAAATCGAGGGACTGCTGACGACAAGAGGGTCAGTGTGCAGCGGGGGTGTGAGCGGTCATCCTGGACCCGGGAGCAGGAGGGGAGAATGCTATGAATGTCTAACCTGGACTGACAGTGATTAATTTTGGAAACTCCTTTTACAGAGGATTAGAAGCAGAGGATTTACACACAGCAAATTTAAACCGGGAGAAATATTTATCTTTCCTGATTTTCATTTCTGGACTGACAGTGATGCCTTTGTAAACTTCTTTCACAGGGACTTAGAAAGGGATTCGCAGACAGGAAATTCACAACCAATCCTCACATCAAATTCTGACAGCACCGTTCGAGTTACCAGGACCTGGAGATTCTCGACCTTTGTGTGTAAGCATTGAGTTCAGATCATTATCACTCACTGTGTAAAATGTCTACCTCCTATCTCCCCTGTAGATCTTGTTCACAATCTTAAATCTGTGTCCCGTAATCCTTTTACAATCTACTGATGGGAACAGTTGTTGTTTCTGGTGCCTGGGTCGATGCCGGGTGGTCCGTTTGGTTTCATTCCTTTTTCGTGTTTTTGTAGAGGTTGAATCAGCTTGGACCAGTCCATTTAGGATCCAGAACACAATTGAAGTCTCCTCCCAGAATCAATTGATTTGTATCCAGATCTGGGATGGATCCTAACAATTGTTTTACAAATGCCACATAATAATAATCTTTATCATTGTCACTTTCTTTATTATTAACACTGCAATGAAGTTACTGCGAAAATCACCCGAGCCGCCACACTACGGCGCCTGTTCGGGTTTGCTGAGGGAGAATTCAGAATGTCCAATTCACTTAACAGCCCATCTTTCGGGACTTGTGGGAGGAAACCGGAGCACCCGGAGGAAACCCACACAGACACGGGGAGAACGTGCAGACTCCACACAGACAGTGACCCGAGCCGGGAATCTAACCCGGGACCCTGGCGCTGGGCTATCGTGCCGCCCATCGTCCCAGTTAGGGGCATAAACATTCACCAGCACCACCAGTGTACCTGTCAATGACCCACTGACCACCACGTATCTCCCATTAGTGCCCGCAACGATCCTCGTGACCGAAAGAGGGATCTCTTTATTCATTAGAATTGCAGCACCTCGAGCCCTTCGTCAAAGCCCGAGTGAAACACTTGGCTCATCCCTCCGCAGTCTGGTCTGATCTCTATTTTTTTTTCTATAAATTTAGGGTACCCAATTATATATTTTTCCAATTTAGGGGCAATTTCACGTGGCCAATCCACCTAATCGGCACATTTTTGGGTTGTGGGGGCGAAGCCTATGCAGACACTGGGAGAATGTGCAATATCCACACGGACAGTGACGCTGGGCCAGGATCGAACCTGGGATCTCTGTGCCATGAGGTAGCAGTGCTAACCACTGCGCCATGCCACCCTGGTCTGATCTCTAACCCACAAGTGAGTCTTCTGCAAGAACATCACACTAGCATTTAGATTCTTTCGGTGAGCAAAAGCTATCAACCTATTCACTGGTCCACCCAATCCTCAACATTCCAGGTGACCAGCCAAATCCGGGGTCTCCCACCCCCCCTTTCCCATCATGGACTCAGCCATTTTCACCGTGAGGGACGATGGAGTAAATCTTCAAAAAGTACAGGCCGAGGGTCCACCCAAGATGGCCGCCACACACACACACACACACCCTGAGAGGGCAGCACGGTGGCATTGTGGATAGCACAATTGCTTCACAGCTCCAGGGTCCCAGGTTCGATTCCGGCTTGGGTCACTGTCTCTGTGGAGTCTGCACATCCTCCCCATGTGTGCGTGGGTTTCCTCCGGGTGCTCCGGTTTCCTCCCACAGTCCAAAGATGTGCAGGTTAGGTGGATTGGCCATGATAAATTGCCCTTAGTGTCACAAATTGCCCTTAGTGTTGGGTGGGGTTACTGGGTTATGGGGTTGGGTGGAGGTGTTGACCTTGGGTACGGTGCTCTTTCCAAGAGCCGGTGCAGACTCAATGGGCCGAATGGCCTCCTTCTGCACTGTAAATTCTATGAAAAAACTGTTCTATAGTCATCACCAGCAAGCTAACACCACTCTCCCACTCCCTCCCCCATTTCCTGCTAACGTCCCACCCAGACACACAAATTGAAACAACCCCCTCCCCCAGGCTCCAACCCAGACAAAACCAGCCAAAACTGGTTCAACTGCTGCAGCCCTATCTCGCACCCATTGACCAATTTTTTTCAGACTGTGTAACTGGTTAAAGCTCTTTCCGCAGTCAGTTCACTGGAACACTCTGACCCGACTCGAGTGAATGTTTTTTTCAGTCACACGGATCTTGTAAATCTTTTCCTACGGACAGAACAGACAAACATTTCTTCTTCCACATTCACAGGCCAATGATATTCAGGTCCTGATGAATGGAGTGACTCTGTTAAATCTTGTTGTTAAGTTTTATTTGAGTTTCCATCTGTAAATCCTCCCCTTGTAATATCCTGTAAAAGGAGTCACTCAGTGGTTAGCCGAGGTCCCAGGTTCGATCCCGGCCCCGGGTCACTGTCTGTGTGGAGTTTGCACATTCTCCCCGTGTCTGCGTGGGTCTCACCCCCCCCCCCCCCCCCCCCCCCCCCCCCCCCACCTGCCAGGGTTTCCTTCCTTGCCAGAGATCAGAGTCCTCATTGATGATTTGAGCCCAACCTGGAATCAGGCTAAATTGGCCCTTAATTGGGAAAATAAAATCATTAAGGTTCGCAGCTCCACAAAGTGTTTCCAACTCCTCCCACCCATCTCCTTAACAGGTTGCTGCATTTACTTGTCTGACGAAAAGAATGGTCTCTGGTGGCACCGTGGTTAGCACTGCTGCCTCACAACACCGAGGGCCCAGGTTTAATCCTGGGTCACTGTCTATGTGGAGTTAGCACATTTTCCCATGCCTGCGTGGGTCTCACCTCCACAATCCAAAGATGTGCAGGGTAGGTGCAGGGTAAATTGCATATTAATTGAGAAAAAATAATTGGTTGCTCTAAATTTATTTCAAAAAAGAATTGTCTCTTTCCTAATGTTCACAATTGAAGATGTGGATTCCCCAGGAGATGGCTGACATTTCGGGGGACATTAAATTAATAATGGACAGAGATACGTCTCGTGTTACATGGTACAGATTCAATATATTATTTACGGTTCTGTAATAAAGTAAATGTGTTATTATTTCTTCTCTTGTAATATAAAACTAGCTACGTTATAGATTTCCAGTCATCTTTCCCTCAGAGGGTTGTTAGTCTTTGGATTTCTCTTCCTCAGGGACCAGTTGTATCCGGGGGGTCATTGAATATATTGAAACACGAGTTCAACAGATATGCTACTGACAATGGAGTTTAGGGTTATGGGGAACAGGTCGGAAAATAGAGAGAAAGCGGAGATGAGGAGGGATCTCTTCACTCGAGGATGTAGTGAAGCTTTGGAATTCTCTACCCCAGAGGAATGTGGAGCCTCAGTCATCAGGTATGTTCAAGACAAATATTGACAGGTTTCTAGATATTGAAGATATCGAGGGATCTGGGGACCGTGTGGGAAAATGGTGCTGAGGTAGATCGACCAAGGACCTCGTTGAATGGTTGAGCAGACCCAGTGGGCCGAATGGCGTACTCTTGCTCCGATTATAATCTCTGTGCCCTGGTCAGGAAGCAGTGAGCTGAGCTTGGATCTGTCAATCAACATGAATCAGCCCTTCAGGAAAATTGGGAGGGTGAATATTAGATACAGCAGAGTGAGAATGGAGGGAGATTGTGTGGGATGGAGATTTACAGCTTTTGGAGAACGAGAGAGGAAATAATGTTCCAGAGGAACTAGAATTGTCTGTTCTGAATTTCCATCCTGTACTAACAATGATGCCTTTTGTAAATTGTTTTTAAAGGATATTGGAAGAGGAGAAATTATAGACAGAAATCTCAAACATCACGTCTCGATGTGACAAACTCACTCGATTCCTTCTGACCTGAATATCATCGGGCTCTGAATATCATCGGCGAGAAGGAGAAATGTTTGTCCAAGCTGTCGGCTTCCAAAAGATTTTAAATGTGAGTGTGACTGGATAAGCACCGAGACCCACACAACACACACCCGAGTGAGATAGTTCCAGTAAACTGACTGTGCAAAGAGCTTTAACCAAAAACATCACACCATTCACAGTGAGGACAGACAGTCGACATGTTCTGTGTGTAGACGAGGCTTCCACTAATTGTCCAATCTGGAGAGACACGAGGAGACCCAAAACATGGAGAAACCGTGGAAATGTGGGGACTGTGGGAAGGGATACAGAGTCCCATCAAAGCTGGAGGTTCATCGACGCAGTCACACTGGGGAGAGACCATTCACCTGCTCTCAGTGTGGGAAGGGATTCACTCAGTTATCCAGCCTGCAGTCACACCAGCGAGTTCACACTGGGGAGAAGCCATTCGCCTGCTCTCAGTGTGGGCAGGGATTCGCTCAGTTATCCAGCCTGCAGTCACACCAGCAAGTTCACACTGGGGAGAAGCCATACACCTGCTCTCAATGTGGGAAAGGATTCCGTGATTTATTCACCCTGCGGAGACATCAACGAGTTCACACTGGGGAGAGACCATTCACCTGCTCTCAATGTGGGAAAGGATTCAGTTATTCATCCACTCTGCAGACACACCAGCGAGTTCACACTGGGGAGAGGCCGTTCATCTGCTCTCAGTGTGGAAATGGATTCACTCAGTTATCCAGTCTGCAGTCACACCAACGAGTTCACACTGGGGAGAAGCCATTCACCTGCTCTCAGTGTGGGCAGAGATTCCGTGCTTTATTCACCCTGCGGAGACATCAACGAGTTCACACTGGGGAGAGACCATTCACCTGCTCTCAATGTGGGAAAGGATTCAGTCATTCATCCACTCTGCAGACACACCAGCGAGTTCACACTGGGGAGAGGCCGTTCACCTGCTCTCAGTGTGGGCAGAGATTCACCCAGTTATCTCACCTGCAATCACACCAGCGAGTTCACACTGGGGAGAAGCCGTTCTCCTGCTCTCAGTGTGGGCAGAGATTCCGTGCTTTATTCACCCTGCAGACACACCAGCGAGTTCACACTGGGGAGAAGCCGTTCACCTGCTCTCAGTGTGGGAAGGGATTCCGTGCTTTATTCACCCTGCGGAAACACCAGCGAGTTCACACTGGGGAGAGGCCATTCACCTGCTCTCAATGTGGGAAAGGATTCAGTGATTCATCCACCCTGCAGAGACACCAACGAGTTCACACTGGGGAGAGGTCATTCATCTGCTCTCAATGTGGGAAGGGATTCAGTGATTTTTCCATTCTGGAGAGACACCAGCGAATTCACACTGGGGAGAGACCATTCACCTGTTCTCAGTGTGGGAAGGGATTTATTGATTCATCCACACTGCGGAAACATGAGCGAGTTCACACTGGGGAGAAGCCATTCACCTGCTCTTAGTGTGAGAAGGTATTACAGAAAAACATAGAAAATAGGAGCAGAAAGAGACAATGTGGCCCTTTGTGCCTGCTCTGCCATTCATTATGATCATGGCTTATCATCCAACTCAATAGCTTAATCCCGCTTTCCCCTCCATATCCTTTGATCCCCTTCGCCCTAAGTGCTGTATCTAACTGCTTCTTGAAAACATACAATGTATTGGCCTCAACTATTTCCCGTGGTAACAAATTCCACAGGCTCACCACTCTCTGATTGAAGAAATTTCTCCTTATTTCTCTCCTAAATGGTCTACCCCGTATACTCAGACTGCGACCTCTGGTTCTGTACACTCCCACCATCTGGAAAATCTTTCCTGTGTCTACCCTGTCAAATCCTGTTAGAATGTTTTACGTTTCTATGAGATCCCCTCTTCATTCTTCTCAATTCCAGCGAGTACAATCCTAACTGATTCAATCTATTGTACGTCAGTGACTGGTGTACGAGGTTACCTAGCTCTTGTTGCTCATTCAAACTCTCCTATTTTATGGCCATTCAGCTAATAGTCTGACTTCTTGTTTTTGCTACCAAAATGGATAATCTTGCATTTCTCCAAATTATACTGCATCTGCCATTCATTTGCCCACTCGCTCAACTTGTTCAAGTCACACTGAAGGATCTCTGCATCCTCCTCACGGCTCACCCTCCCACGCAACTTGGTGTCATCTGCAAATTTGGCGATGTTGCATTTTGTTCCCTCATCTAAATCATTAATATATATCGGGCGGTGCAGTGGTTAGCACTGCTGTATCATGGCGCTGAGGACCAGTGTTCAATCCTGGCCTTGGGTGAATCTCTGTGTAGAGACAGGTTCTCCCTATGTCTGCCTGGGTCTCACCCTCATGACCAAAGATGTGCAGGGTAGGTGAATTGGCCACGCTCAATTGGAAAAAAAGAATTGGGTACTTTAAACCCCTTTATAAATGGTGGAGTTACATTAGCCACCCTCCAAACTGCAGGAACTGTTCCAGAGTCTATAGAATCATGGAAGATGACCACCAATGCATCCACTATTTCCAGAGCCACTTCCTTAAAGTACTTTGGGATACAGATTATCAGACCCTAGGGATTTATCAGCCTTCAATCCCATCAATTTCCCCAACATAATTTCTCTACTAATATCGATCTCCTCCAGTTCCTCCCTCTCACTAAATCCTGTGTTCCCCAACATTTCTGGTATCTGATTTGTGCCCTCATTTGTGATGACAGAAATTTTGTTCATTCTGTTAGTCAATGGGGATGGTCAGAGGGTTTCTTTCTGCTGGACTGGCTGGTCTCACGGCTTCGTCTCCAGTGGGCTGATTCTCTCTGAGCCTTCTTCCGAATATCTGGTTGCACATTTCACAAGGAGTGAAAGGGGGTTTGGAGGTTAGAAGATGTTTCATTACAATTTCTGTTTGGAAACACCCAAAATCATGCCACATTGCCATGAAGATGGGTTATTGTGGTTACATTGTTCTTTTGTTTAATTTATCTTGGTGCTTCTCACAGAAGAAAACTATCAGGGTATGAGGGGCAAGTTGTCTGAGGTGCATTGGGAAACTACATTAAATAGTATGGTGGGAGACAGGAAATCGCTAACATTTAAGGAATTATTACAGATTTACACTGGGATCGGTTAGCCCAGTTGGCTGGATGGCTGGTTCGTGCTGAGTGACACCAACAGCACAGGTTAAATTCCCATACCGGCTGAGGTTAGCCATGTTCTGTGTCAGTATTAATGCTCTACATGATCCTCCACCCACCCCTCTCCATATCCCCTATCAGCATCTCCTTCTGTTCTTTTCTCCCTCATGTATGTATCTAGCTTTATGTTCAATGTATTCATGCTGTTCACCTCAACCACTCACTGGTAGTGAGTCCCACATTCTCACCACTCGCTGGGTAAAGAGGTTTCTATTAAAATTCCCGTTGGATTACTGAATCCCTTCATAATCTTAAAGACTTTCATCAGGTCACCCATCAGTCTTCACTTTTCCAGAGAAAAGCAGCCCCAGCCTTTCCTGAATGTTAAATGCTCTCAGTTCTGTATATTATGAATCTTTGTTGCACCTTATCCTGTGTCTCTATTTCCTTTTACTAAATGGAGATCACCAATGTTGACAGAGCTCCCAGTGTAGTCTAACCCTGGTTCTAAACAAGTTGAACATTTCTTCCCTGCTTTTCAATTCTATCCCTCTAAAAGGGAACCCTATATATGGGTCCCACACTTTAGGAAAGATGTGAAGTTCATGGGAGATGGTGTCGAGAACATTTGCAAGAATGACACCAGAGATGGGAGTCGCAGGCTGTGCCGACATTTATTGTCCCCCTTGAGGAGGGAATGGCACCAGAGATGAGGGACTCCTGTTGGTTGAAATGACTGGAGCAGCTGAATTTCTCTCCTGAGATCACAGCATGTAGAAGTGGGGAATGGGGACAATAAGCCCTTTGAGACCATGTTGGCTCTCTGTGGAGGAAGCCAGTCTGTCCATTGCCCTGTTCTATCCCCGAATTCCTGTAGGTTTATTTCTTTCAGTGCCCAACAATTTCCGATTGACGTCCTTCCGTCATCTCTGCATCTCCTACCCTCGTAGGCAGCGGGTTCCAGGTCGTTAGCACTCACTTTAAATGTACACAAGGCTCCTGGAGCACAGAGGAGTCTATTTGGCCCATTTTCCCCGTGCCAGCACGGAGGAAATGTTCAACTATTTTGTTTTCTTTTTCAGAATGTACCAAATTCCCTTTTGGAAGTTACAGTCCAATGAGATTCCAGCACCATTTATAGACAGTGCATTGCAAATCACAACAACTCGCTGTGTTTTACAACTGTGCATATGGTGTGTCTGGAGTTTCACAGAGTATTCAAAATGGTGTCAATGACGTGGTTATTACACCAAATTAAGATTCAATCTGTATCTATGATTCTGGTGAGGACACCGAGTGTAATATATCCTAGTTTGCAGACAATTAGAACAAATGTACATTTCTATAAAACCTTTCCCGACCACTGAACCTGCTAAAGTGTTTTAAAGCCAATGGAGTACTTTTGAAACATATTCACTGTTGTAATTTAGGAAGCTGTAAGTATGCATGTGTAATCATATTTAGTTTTTAAATTGCTATTTTCATCATGTATTCACTGTCGTTAGTAACAAGGTCAAGGAAGCCCTTTTATACCTCGAACATGTGGCTTCCTGCAGCCATTTCACCTTCTGTACCTTTTCTATATTAACTATGTATTGATTTCATAGCAAAAACAATCATTAAATTAATGATTATTCAGTGGTGAACGTTGATTATCATTAGCGAATTGGTGTATTAGGTAATTATATTGTAAAGACTAGATCCTTATTTTAACCAAAATGTTTCCAGAAACTGCAGAGCTATCAGAATTGAAATATAAATTACTTTATAATTTTGAGAAGTTACTAGACGTGGTGATAAGCCTGTATATAATTTTACATGTACTCAGCAGTGTGACCTCCCACCAGGTAGCGTCAGAAATCAATCGGGCTACCAGCAGAAGGTTGTAAGGTGGACATAGGCCAGTCGCACATCAGGGTAGTTCCAAGAGAGTAATGTTACTTTGTGATTACTTGATCTGCAATACATTATCACGTGTATATTAATAAATATTGCTCTGGCTAAGTCACAAGTAGTTCTGTAGAATCATTGCAAGACAAGATTACAGAACACAATGCGAGACATCATATTCTGCCAAGACTGTGTGGGCTAGGCAGTGGTATAATGGTATTGTTACTGGACTAGTAATCCAGAGACCCAGGTTAATGCTCTGGGGATCTGGGATCGAATCTGCCTTTGACAGATGGGGAAATTGAATAAAAGTCTTGAATTAAAAGTCTAATGATAACACTGTTGATTGTTGTAAAAACCCATCTGGTTCATTAATGTCCTTTAGGAAATCTGCTCTCCTTACGTGGCCTGGCCTACATGTGACTCCAGATCCACAGCAATGTTGTGGTTGACTTCAATGTGCCCCTGAAATAGCCTCACAAGACACGCAGTTCAAGGGCAATTGGAATGAGCAGTAAATGCTGGTCCAGCCAGTGACGCCCACCTCCCATGAATGAATACTTTTTAAGACGGCTCATTGTTCAATCTGAAGACGAGTAAGAAACTGTCTCTTTGATTGGATTTGATTTATTGTCACGTGTACCGAGGTACAATGAAAAGTATTGTTCTGCGTACAGTCCAGACAGATCGTTCCATACATGAAAAAACAAAGTGCGGATCTTGGCAGTTTGCTCAGTTCACAAAAGAATTTAATGGCTTTGTAGACGTAGATTAATATTTTAATCACCATCCGAAACATATCTAATGGTAATGTGTGCTCATCTCGACAGACACAAACGATACTGTAACTGAATTAGAGGAAATGACAGAGATTTAACTGAACCACATTTTTGAAAGATTCGGCCATAATGATGGAGAAACAGGAAAAGCCACTCGGAGATGAGGAAATCCAGGCTCAGTGCGGATTTGCTGTCACCCCTCCTTTCTTATACATGAACGGTATTTAGGCTGCAGAATGTTTCACACCAAAACACAGAGGGGTCAAATATAAGCAACACAATTCTCAATTCACTTCCATTTAACTATATTTGACTTTGTTTAAAAGCTATCTATAGTCAATCTCAACAAAGCACCATGGGATTTGTATTACCCAGTGAAATGCTTTCTTTTCTTGGTCAGTCATGTTTGCAATTCAATGGTGTATATTTCAGAGTTATTCAATTCAAAATGAAGTCAAATATAATAAAATAAAAATAAATAAAGTTTATTGTCACAAGTCAGCAAAGCTCCTAGACGCCATATTCTGGCGCCTGTTAGGGATTGTCAGCTGGTACGGGAATTGAACATGTGCTGCTGGCCTTGTTCTGTGTCACAAACCAGCTGTCTAGCCCACTGCGCTAACCAGCATAAGTACATATACTGATAAGCATTGAATAATGAAACAAATATTGAGTAAAATTGGTGGAAATTTTCTGCAGGAAGAAAAGAATGATGCATTAATGATTGAACAGCAAACATTGTCACAGTGGATATTTCCTCCTTCAATATGAGCTTATCGCCTTATAAAGTGAGACATCTGTTTTAAAGAAACAGCTGTCTTATTGTAATAAGTGACATTTTCATGTGGCAATGAGCAGAAAAAGATTTTCCTATTTTGATATGGTTTGGATATTGGCAGTTAGTTCATCCACAACAGAATTTAATGGGTTTACAGATGGAGATGACCATATTTAATCACCAGCACAAACACCAGATCGCAAGAAACTGCAGAGTGTGGTGAACTCAGCCCAACGCATCACACAAGCTTGCCACCCCCACATTGATTCTGTCAACACCTCCCACTGCCTTAGGAAGGCAGACAATATTGTCAGAGATCACTCACACCTTGGCTTTGCCCTCTTCCAGACCCTTCCATTAGGCAGAAGTCTGAAGACCCGCACATCCAGACATAGGAACAGCTTCTTCCCCACAGCTACCAGACTCCTCAACAACTCACCCTCGGACTGATTTGTTCCCTGTAAGAACACTATTGGTGACGCCCTATGCTGCTCTTGTTTGGCCCTTGTTCCGCACTGTAACCAATCACTATTTGTTGATGTACCATTTGTCAATGTACTCTGTTGATTATTCTTTTGTCTACTATGCATGTACTGTGTACGTTCCCTTGGCCGCAGAAAAATATGTTTCACTGTACTAAGGCACATGTGACAATAAATATCAATCAATCAAAGTTTCAGATAAAAGCAACTTACGGCGGATGCTTCAATCTGAAACAAAAACAGAAAATACTGGACAATCTCAGCAGCTCTGACAGCCTCTGTGGAGAGAGATGCAGCTGACGTTTTGAGTCTGGATTCTCTTTGTCAAAGCTGGAGAACTGGATAGAGGGGCAGATTTATAATACTGTGGGTGTGCTGGAGGCGTGAAGCATTGAGGCTGGATCGAGGGCCAGCGATAGGTGGAGAATGACAAAAAATACTTGAACAGAAAGAAAAAGTGAATGTAAATGGAGATAATCAAGGCGAAGAAAGGTGCTGATGGCACGTTAAGAGATTAGAATGTGTTAATGGCTGAACAAAAGTAAGCAGTGTGTCAGAGGACAATTAGGAACAGAGCAGAATGCCTAAGTGGGTTGGGGGGAGGGTGTCAGTGATGAGGGTAAAACAGATTAATGGAAGAAATGACAATAAATTGATAGAAATGAACATGTGGTGAAGGTGGAGGATAGAGTTCACAATCTGAAGTTGTTCAACTCAAAGTTAAGTCCAAAGGCTGTATTATGCTTAATCGGAGGATGAGGTGCTGTTCTTTTGCTTTGTGCTGGGATTCAGGGGAACATTGCAGCAGGCCAAGGTCGGACATGAGAGCAGGACGAAGAGTTGAAACAGCAAGCAACAGGAGGGTCTGGCTTCAGTTTGTGGATGGACCGACGATATTCTGCAAAGCTGACACCCAGTTGCCATTTAGTCTCTCCAATGTAGATTTACAGTAAGATGTCTTACAACACCAGGTTAAAGACCAACAAGTGGTTGTTTTGAATCACTAGCTTTTCGGAGCACAGCTCCTTCATCAGGTGAGTCATTCACCTGATGAAACAGCTGCGCTCCGTAAGGTAATGATTTGAAACAAACCTGTTGGACTTTAACCTGGTGTTGTTGTAAGACTTCTTACTGTGCCCACCCTAGGCCAATGCTGGCATCTCCACATCACATTAGAACACATTGGGAGCAGCAAATGCAACAGGCCAGATTGAAGGATGTCTAATAGCAATGTGTACACATAATGACAGACACAAGCGATACTGCAACTGAATCGAGGAAATGCCAGAGAATTAACTGAAGCACCTTTTTGAAAAAATGTGTCTGCATACTGGAGAAACAGGCAAAGCCATTCCGGGGGATGTGGAAATCCAGGCTGTGTGCAGATTTGCTTTCACCCCTCCTTTCATACACATTAACGGTATTTCGGATCCAGACTATGTCGCAGCAAAAACAAACAGGGATGAAATATAATCAACACATCATTCTCAATTCTCTTCCATTATAATGACATTTGACTTTATTTAAAAGCAGACTGTGGTCAATCTCAACAAAGCACCCTGGGATATTTATTATCCAATGACTCTTTTGTTGGTCAGTCATGTTTGCAATTCAATGGTGTATATTTCAGAGTTATTCAATTCAAAATGAAGACAGATACAATAAATAAATATACTGATGTTAAGCATTGAATAACAAAACAAATATTGAGTAATGTTGGTTGAATTTCACTGGAGGAAGATAAGAATGATGCATTCATGATTGAAGAGAAAGCATTGCTCCATTAGATATTTGCTGAACAAATGCTTAAGTTGAACATAAGTACTATTTCTTATCGTCTTATAAGTTGAGACATCTGTTTTAAAGGAACAGTTGTCTTCTTGTTAGCAGTGACATGGCCTCTTGGCCGAACCATTAGAAGCTGAAGGAAGACAGTTCAGTTGAATGTGGCACAGGTGCATTGGTTGCCGCATTGCCAGCTGTTTCTGTAATGTAAGATGTGGGTTGGCCTTAGGGTAGGTGGGGTGATGTCGATTTGTCTTTTCTGTATGGGTTTTTCTGTAGGGGTCTGGTGGACGGGTTCGGGCAGGGGGGAAAACGGGGAGTTCGGGGAGCTGGTGCAGGGGAATGACAATGGGAGTTTCCCTAGAGGAGGCGGGGCCGGGCAGGGCGAAAGCGCGGGCTTTCTGCGGGTTTCCCACGCTGGGAGATGGTGGGGGCGGGGTCGGGGCTGAGAAGCGTGGGTCGTTGCTGGCTGTTTTCCCGCGCAAGAGCGGGGGGGGGGAGGAGGACCCATTGACGGGCACGATGGAGGAGGGGTAGTCCCCCGTGGGGAGGAGTTGGAGGTAGGGCGGGAGTCGCCGGGGTCAGCAGAAGTTAGCTGGCTCATGGGAGTACTATGGAGGGAAGGGCGCGGCTAGGAGGGGTCCTAGCCGGGGGGGGGGTACCGGGTTGCTGCTGAAACGGTCAGGAAGGAGCTGGAGGACGCAGGGGATGCTGGAGGGGGGAGTTGCCGCCATGGGAAACTGGCAGAGCGGGGGACGCTGGCCGGGGGTGGGCAAGGGATGGGGTATGGCTAATCGGCAGGGGAGGGGGGCAGGGAGCCCTCTGATCCATCTGATAACCTGGAATGTGAGGGGGCTGAATGGGCCGGTCAAACGGGCCCAGGTATTTGCGCACCTGAAGGGGCTGAAGGCGGATGTGGCCATGCTCCAGGAGACACACCTGAGAGTGGTGGACCAGGTTCGGCTGAGGAAGGGATGGGTGGGCCAAGTATTTCACTCAGGGCTGGATGAGAAGAGTAGGGGGGTGGCGATCCTGGTGGGGAAGAAGGTGTCGTTTGAGGCATTAAATGTGGTGGCTGACAGTGGCGGGAGATATGTGATGGTGAGTGGTAAGCTGCAGGGGGAGCGGGTGGTGTTGGTGAATGTTTACGCCCCAAATTGGGACAATGCGGGGTTTATGCGGCGTATGTTGGGCCGCATTCCGGACCTGGAGGTGGGGGGCCTGATCATGGGGGGGGACTTCAACACGGTACTGGATCCCCCATTGGATTGATCCAAGTCCCGGACGGGTAGGAGGCCGGCGGCGGCTAAGGTGTTGAGGGGATTTATGGACCAGATGGGGGGGGGGGTCCCTGGAGGCTTGCGAGGCCAAGGGCCAGGGAGTACTCGTTTTTCTCCCACGTACATAAGGCCTACTCGAGGATTGATTTTTTTGTCCTGAGCAGGGGGTTGGTTTCGAGGGTGGAGGATGTGGAATACTCCGCCATTGCCATTTCAGATCATGCCCCACACTGGGTGGACCTCGGGCTGGGGGAAGAGAGGGACCAACGTCCGCTCTGGCGCTTGGAGGTGGGGCTGCTGGCAGATGAGGAGATGACCGGGAGGGTTCGGGGGTGTATTGAGAGGTACCTTGAGGCCAATGACAACGGGGAGGTCCAAGTGGGGACGGTCTAGGAGGCATTGAAGGCGGTAATGAAGGGGGAATTGATCTCCATCCGAACCCATAGGGAGAGGGAGGAGCAGAGGGAGAGGGAGAGAGTGATAGGGGAGATGGTGCGGGTGGATAGGAGATATGCGGAGGCTCCAGAGGAGGGATTGCTGGGGGAGAGGCGTAGCCTTCAGGCCAGATTCGACCTATTGACTCCGCATGAACAGTGACCCAAGTGGGAATCAAATCCGGGACATTGATCCTGTGAAGCAACAGTGCTAACCACCTTGTCCAAATCATTAATATATGAAATGAAATGAAATGAAAATCGCTTATTGTCACGAGTAGGCTTCAATGAAGTTACTGTGAAAAGCCCCTAGTCGCCACATTCCGGCGCCTGTTCGGGGAGGCTGGTACGGGAATCGAACCGTGTTGCTGGCCTGCTTGGTCTGCTTTAAAAGCCAGCGATTTAGCCCAGTGAGCATAATGTGAACAGTTGGGGTCCTAACACACTAGTCACTGCCTGCCAATTGGAAAAATGCCCATTTATTTCAACACTTTGCTTCTTGTCTGCTAACCAGATTTCTATCCATTCCAAGATACTACCCGCAATACAATGCACTTTAACTTTACAAAAGGAATCTGCTTTGTGAGACCTTGACGAAAACCTTCTGAAAGTCAAAATAAACCATATCCACCAGTTCTTCTTGGTCAACTCTACCAGTTGCATCTTCAAAGAATTCTTGGAGATTTGCTAAACATGATTTTCCTTTTGTAAACCAATGCTAACTTTTTTTTGATTATACCACTGCTTTCCAAATGCTGTGCTATGAAATCCTTGATAATGACTCCAGCAACTTCGCTAGTACCAAGTTAGTTAGACTCACTGGTCTATAGCCCCAGTGTTCTTTCTATCTCACTTATATTAGCTTCCCTCCAATCTGTAGGAACCATTCCTGTGTCCAAACAATTTTGGAAAATGATCACCGATGGATCTACTATTTCTAGGGCCACTTCCTTAAGTACTCTGGCATGAAGATTATCTGGCCCTGGATATTTATCCACCTTCAATCCCGTTAATTTCCCCAAAACTATTTTTTCTACTCATATTAAGTAATATCCTCATATCTGCTCTGAGTGTGGGAAGGGATACACTCGGGCATCCTACGTGCTGATACACAAGCGACTTCACACTGGGGAGAGACCCTTCATTTCCTCTGAGGGAAGATTTTGACTAATTCATCTGAACTTCTGGCACACCAGAAAGCTCACACTGGGGAGAGGCCAATCAGTTGTAAGAAATTCATTCGGTCATCACTCCTCACTGCGCACCAACTTGTTCAAACTAATAATAGACCTTTTCAATGTTCTGACTGTGAAAAGAGCTTTAAAAGCAGATGTGAAATGCTGAATCCAAATGTCCACATATTGGGGAGAGGCCATTCACCGGCTCTGACTGTGGGAAGGGAGTTACCCATTCATTAACTTTCTAAGTCATCAGCGAGTTCTCACTGGGGGGGGTGATTGCTTACCTCATGTGAGAGTGGGAAGGGATTTGTTCAGTCAACAACTTGGTTAGACATCAGTGAGTTTCCAAGTTGCTGCAGTTTTGCTGTTATTGCTGCTGTTAATCACATCCATGTGAATTCTGACAGTTGCTGTTTGTTTCTGCTGATATTAATAATGGAAGTAAAGTTTAACATTCAGTTTCTATCTCAAATAATCAGCTTTCTTTTCAACCCATTTTGGTAGATTTTTGTCTTTCCCACCAGAACTCAGAAAGGACAATCTGGAGAGGATCATACATCAGGAACAGAACTTCAGGGTAGCACGGTGGTGTAGTGGTGAGCAACGCTGCCTCACAGTGCTGAGGACTCGGGTTCAATCCTGGCCCTGGGACATTGTCTGTGTGGACTTTACACATTCTCCCTGTACTTGCGTGGGTCTCACCTCCACAACCCAAAGATATGTCTGGTAGGTGAATTAGCAATGCTAAATTTCCCCTTAATTAGGAAAAATAGTTGGATACTTTAAATTTCTAAAAAAAGGAATGGAACTTGTGATGAATGGGTAATGTGCCTTTAAGATCATGCATGTAATGTCCCCTTAAGACCGGGTTTGGAACCTTGGGGCACTCCGCCTCTGGCTCCACCTCCCAGGGTTCCTGATAAAAGGTGATGTCCTGTGGGTGGCACTCAGTGAGCACTCATCTATCTGGCTGGTGAAGTTCTCTGTTTATTAAAGTCTTTGTTTTACGAGTACACTCTCTCGTGTCATAATTGAGGGTACATCAGAACTTCAGCCTGGACACAGTCCAGGAGCATGATGACCACCCACATATTGTCCCTGTTGGATAAAATCAAATACAGCATTTATTCTTCATCTAGTCATTGGACCTTTTCATTTTGTACTGTAATAATCTTTATTAGTGTCACAAGGCTTACATTAACACTGCAATGAAGTTACTGTGAAAATCCCCTAATCGCCACACTCCGGCACTTGTTCAGGTATACAGAGGGAGAATTCAGAACAACAAGCAGTCTTTCAGGACTTGTGGAAGGAAAAGGAGCACCCGGAGAAAACCCACGCAGACACGGGGAGAACGTGCAGACTCCGTACAGGCAGTGACCCAAGCTGGGAATCAAACCTGGGTCCCTGGTGCTGTGAAGCAACAGTGTTAACCACTGTGCTACCGTGCCATCCATGTTTATGCAGGTCCACATGGTAATACAGATATTGTGTTAACTTCTTCATTTCCACATGGTCAATTTAATATTTATTTCCTCCAACTAATCCAGAATATCACATGGAAATTCCCAATGAGCCTCTGGCTCCTACCTTTTTCAACAATGTTTTTAACATTACTCCATCTCCCATTGAGGAGTTTGAGTAACGGGTTCTCCCTGAAGGTGTTGTGGGCATCACCAATCTTCTCTACTTCCTGTAGCAGGGAGGATATTGAGATTTGTGGGAGGTTCTGGAGAAATCATGTCACTGGAGTATCCTAGTGTGCAGAACAATTGAATTAAGCTCTACCAGCTACTCCGTGTGCTTAGCTAAGCAGTGAATCCTTAATATCTGCTTAATACACTAGGCAATCGATCCTTCACCAGGGATGAGTGTCTGAGAAGGACCAAGTGGAAAACCGTCACGTTTCATCTCCACATCGCTTAGACATTGTTCTGACAGTACCACCTGTGCAATTGAGTTGAGAGAAATCCCAAAAAGCCAGCACAGACATGAATGGCCGAGTGACCAGCATATATAACGGGATGAATAATCTGCATCAGTGAATAGGGAGAAAACGAAAGAGAAGCCGATGATTCTGCAATTGAACCCAGAGTACTGTCAGGGGGATAGAAGCGTGGGAGAGTCGGAAAATTTGTAAAACCTCTGCTTATTTGCAGAGGAGAGCAAGTGTTTCAATCACTTTGAGGAATAACAGGGCGCCCATTCACAAAAAAGTGTGTTTTTTGGGGGGGAAAATTAGCAGATCTCAATTGCCTAACAAATTGGTTCAATGGCAAAGACCCAGCATTCCCCGCGGCTGTGAATGTGCCCGAGTCACAGCACAGAAGCCCAGTGCGCAGCCGCAGTGCGGGGCAGTATCTGGAGCATGCGCAGTGTCACTTTGCTCGGAGCCCTGCGACAGCGGGAGGGGCTTGTGCGGCCGGTGAGGCGGAGGGAGGAATGGAGCCGGGAGTCGGGGTGGGGAGGGAGCCGAGGCTTCATCAACACCCGGTGTAGGTCCCCGGGCCGGAACAAGAGTCTCCGGGTCCGGGGTTGTCGCACCGAGTCTCCTCGTAGGAACAGACCCAGGTTGTCAGCCGCCATCTTTGTCCATTGTGGAGCAAAGCGCATGCGCGGCTGTGAGGCGCCCCAGTTAGTGGGCGTGGCCTCAGGGTACCGGTGACCAGGAGAGAAAATCATTAATTTCATTCTCACTGCGCTTAAAATATGGTGATCAGCCCTGGGTTAGCAACCCCCATTGGCTGAAGGACGCATGTCTGGCAGCAGGATGAACATCAGAATTAGGTTCAGGAGGGGGCAATTCAGTAGCATCATAGCTGATCTTCACGCTACTTTCCTGCCATGTTCAATAAATCAGCTGCCCAACCCCTTGCCCCAGAACCCTTGTCTCCCGTCGAGATTAAAACTCTGTTTAAATCAGTCTTGTGTATATTCAGGGACACAGCCTCCAGTGCTCACTGGGAAAGATAATTCCAAACACTGACGGTCCTTAAGGAGAAGGAATTTTTCCTTAGTGTTAAATGGAAGGGCCCTTTTTCAAACTATGTTACCCAGTTCTGGATTCTTCCATTTGGGAAACGTCCTCCCAGCATCTATCCTGTCAAGTGCCCTCAGAATCCTTTTGTTTCAATCAGATTAGCTCTAAACTCCAGTGAGTACAGATCAAATCTGCTCAGCCTTCCCTCATGATACAAATCCCTTCATCCCAGGAGTCTGCTTAGGTAGTATCCTCTGATCTACTTCTGATGCATATATGTTCCTGTTTAGGTAATCCTGGGAGCAGGAGAGAATATTGTGAATTTCTATGCTGGACTGACAATGGTGGATGTTGTGGTCTCCTTTTTCAAGGGGTTAGAAGGCGAGAGTTTGCACACAGCAAACTCAAACCAAGAGAATGTCTCGTCTGAAATGCCAACCTTAACTGACACGACTTTTGTTAATTTATTTTTTCAGCAAGTGAGAAGATTTGAGGACCGCCAAACCTTTCTCTGATTCCAGTTCTTCTGATATATTTCCAGTTGCAGGCTCCAGGGGGAGATTTTAAATGTGAAAATTTATTGAAGGTGGCAGTATTATTGAACATTCATCTATAATTTAGAGTTTACTGTTGTGCTCTGCTTCCATGTCTCTGGGGCTGGTGTGGCTCCTTTACTGTGGCTCACAATCCATGTCCATCCATTGCTCTGTTTCAACTCTTCCCTCTCCAATCATCACTGTCATTATCTGACTTCCTCAGCCTCTAATAATGGGAGAATTGCGGCTGTTTTAAGTATTTTATTGTTATTTCTGTCACTGTGTTTAAATGAGGCTTTCATTGCTGCCCATCCCCCGGCTATTCACTGCTAATTTACCAGCTTTATCTTCCCAGGATTGTTTTTCTTGTGCTAATGTCGGTTTCGCTTCCACTGCAGAGCCTTTATTGACCATCAAATTCTGCTCCATTTTCCATTCTCCATTCATGTAATTAATTCTGCGCATCCAGAAATGTTAACTCTTTTTTTCCACAGTTCGTACCAGACCACTGAGTATTTCCAGTTCTTGCTCATTTCAGTTCCAATTTGCAGCAACAACAGTATTTGGTTTTAGTTTATTGCAGGCATTGCTCACAGCACAAATCTTGAAACAGAGATGGACCATTTAAGAACTGATTTATGTTGATTGCTGTTGGTGGGAAAGGTGCTCCCATTGCACATCCTCCTTTGGGGGTCGGCTTGGAGTGTGTTAGCAAATGCACTCCAAACCGATGGATAACAATGGAATGGATGAGAGTTTCAGGAGCAGATGAGCTGAGATGAGGGTGGATTCGGAGTTACTGGAGTGGAAATAGATTGTATGAGAGATGACATAAAATCGTAGTAACCATTCGGCCCATCGAGGAAGCACCGACCCTCCAAATGAGCACCCTCCCTTGGCCCATTCAGCTCTATACCCCATAACCTAATATCCAAATCCCTGGACACCAAAAGGCAATTTAACATGGCCATTCCACCTAACCTGCACATCTTTGCCTGTCAGAGGAAACCCATGCAGATATAGGGTGAACGTGCAAACTCCACACAGACCATAAGACATAGGAGCAGAATTAGTCAATTTGGCCCATTGAGTCTGCTCCCCCATTCAATCATGGCTGGCAGTTACCCAAGACCGGAATCGAAGCTGAGTTCCTGCCGCTTTGAGGCAGCAGTACTACTCCCTGTGCCACTGTGTTATGTGGTTGGGGTGAAACACAACATTGAGATTGTGAACAATCTGGTTATTCTTTAGAGAGTTGCTTAGGAGAGGAATGCAGTTAGTGGCTGGAGAGTGGAGTTTGTGGAGCTTTTTTTTGGACTACTTTCCCCAATATTTCAATGGGGAAATTTCTCTTCATCCAGTATTGGGTGTCAGACAAATCAGGATGTTGTGTTGCTGGGAGAGGATCCTGGAGTTGACAGTATTCACATACACATGATACTCAGGCCCTTCCAGGTAATCTGAGGATTTGGGATACTCTGTCAGAGTTCTGGTTATGATATTGTTATGGGCCAGGGTTTAGAAAATTCCAGATTATATCATGGAGTTCACCTGAACTGCAACTGTTTATTCATTTTGGTTATGATGAGCACAGGGGCTGCCTTTCAAGTGTTAGCACTTTTAATCAAAAACAAAGTTTATTCTACGAATTCAGTTAACATTTCTATAAACACACACAGCATTTTATCAACTGCAAACATAAATACCCCACACAGCTACAGTCCTCTCTATATATAACTCATAATAACTTCCCTTTCAACTGTTTCTATTTGATAACATCCAATAAAACCAGAAAACCCCTTTTTACCAAAACAGTAGGTTTTGAATTCTTCACAGAAAACAGCGACCACTTTTAAATTATCAAGTGACCTTTTAACACGCAGAGAGAGAGACCAAAGAAAAGTTATTTGTCTGAATCCAGCTTCCAACAGTGTAAACCGAAAGTAAAACCACAGCCAGCTTCCAGCTCAAAACGAATGTAAAAACCAGAGCCACAGCCCAGCTCCACCCACACAATGACATCACTGAAGCCATTTGATAATACACCCATTTCTTAAAGTGACATTACCATGAAGGGACACAACCATGAAAATATAGATATGAAAAATTACTCCCCCTTGCACCTACCTCTTTCTCTCTCCCATAGAGGGCAGAGTCTTGTGTCGGCCCAGCCGGGTGACAGGTTCTCTGCCCTGAAGGACATTAGTGAACCAGTTGCGTTTTTTTGACAATCCAGCAGTTTACATGGTCACTTTCTTTTATTGCCGGCCCTTCAAATTCGTTCAGCTCAATTTCACAACCTGTCTTTGTGTTTTTGTGGGTTCTCTCTCACTCCCTTTTTCTGTTTTTAAATCCATTTCACAGGGTATTAGAAGGGGAGGATTCTGAAACCAAACATTCACATCAGGATCTGATGGAGCTGCTCAGTTAACAAGAACTTCATTATCATTTTGATTTTGAAAGACTGTTGAAGGAAAAAGGGTTGTTCACAGTGGATGAAACCGTTCTCTGTGTGGACGAGGCTTCAGCTGATCATCTGGCTTCACGACCTACCAAAGTAGATACACTGAGGAGGAACCGTGGAAATCAGGAGACTGTGAGGAGCGATTCAGTTATTCATCTGAGCTGGAAACTCATCGATGCAGTCGCACCGGAGAGAGGCCGTTCACCTGCTCTGTGTGTTCAACAGGATTCAGTCCATCATCCAATCTGACAAATTCACACTGGGAAGATTGTTGAAATATTGCTCCGTAGTGGTACGGGTTTCATCCGGTCATCCCACCGTCTGATATATAAATAAATCCACACTCAGGAGTTATTATTTTACTTGTCCAGACTACAGGAAGAGCTATAAAGGTTCCAGGGAAGTGATATACATCCACGTGTTAACACTTACGAAAGACCGTTCACGTGCTCTCACTGTGGGGCTGGGTTCAGCCGATTATCTGATCTTAATGTTCTCCCCAGCGAGTTCACACTGAGGAGAAAGTTGTTCAGAGTCTTGGGAGAGACTAACTCAGACATCCCATCTCATGGAACACCAGCGAGTTCAGACTGAGGAGAGACCATTCATCTGCTCCGAGTGTGGGAAAGGATTCACTCAGTCATCCAACCTGCTGCAACACCAGCGAGTTCACACTGACAACAGACCTTTTAAATGTCCAGACTGTAGGAAATGCTTTAAACGTTCCGAGGCATTGATGTCCCATCAAAGTGTTCACACGGAGGAGAGACCATTCAGGTGCTCTCACTGTGATATGGGATTCAGACGATCATCTGAACTCCTGGTACACCAGAGAGTTCACACGGGGGAGAGACCGTACAGCTGCTCAGAGTGTGGGAAGAGATTCATTCAGTCTTCCCAATTCAAGGCACACAGGCTAGTTCACACTGGGGAGAGGCCATTCACCTGTACCGAGTGTGGGAAGGGATTCACTCGGTCATCCAACCTGCTGACACACCAGCAAGTTCACTCTGACGAGAGACCGTACAAATGCCCAGACTGCTCGAACTGCTATAAAAGTACCAGGGAACTGATGCGCCATCAGCATATTCACACTGACGAGAGACCGTTCAGATGCTCTCAATGTGGGACTGGGTTCAGGCGATCATCTCACCTCACTGTACACCAGCGAGTTCACACGGGAGAGAAGCCGTTCACCTGCACTAAATGTGGGAAGGGATTCACTCAGTCATCCAACCTGCTGACACACCTGAGAGTTCACAGTGGGGAGAGGCCGTTCACCTGCTCCAAGTGTGGGAAAGGATTCTCTCAGTCATCGATCCTTCTGCGACACCGGCGAGTTCATCAGTGATTGCAGGAGTTGGATTTTGTTGTTAATCACATCCAGGACTGAAGTATATTCATTGATAATAAACCCCAGTCCAGTTATAAGTGTTAATATTCTGCACTGAAGTCAAATAAAAAAGCGTTGACGCTTTGTGTTAAACACAGTGAATTTTGTGTTTTTAATATCCCTCAAACAAGCTCCTTCCTTTTGTTCCCCATTTCAATCAGCTGCTTTCCTCACTGCCGCTAACTGCCTCTAATGTTTCTCCTTGTTTGCGCCCTGAACTCGCATCATCCTCCAGTCGCTCTCCTATCTCCCATCAGTCGGTCACTGAGCTTGTCTTCTACATGAGGCCCACCTCCTATTCCCAATAAACCGCTGACCATTTAACTTCTCTATGTTAGCCCAGTTGAGATGGACCCACTCCTTTGCTGCGTCGTGATGGCTGGAGGACCAGCTACCAGCCAGGTCCTCCCAGCTCCAACCTCCATTTCCAATTGGCTGGAACTCCTGTCAATCACGGCCGGGCTTGGCTCTAACTTGCTCTGGTCTCCCGCTCTGCCCTTAATGTCGTGATGAACGGAATCAGTGAGGTCTGACTCTGGTGATGTCCATTAGGACTGGGCGGCTTTGAAATATTCAATTATATTGATCTTTTCCTGATTTCCTCAATGGCCACCCACCAGCGCCCCCCCCCCCCCCCCCCCCCCCCCCCAGATCTACTACCACTTTAGATGATGTCTTTCCCCAATTAAGGGCCAATTTAGTGTGGCCAATCCAACTACTTTACACATCTTTGGGTTGTGAGGGTGAAACCCACGTGGACACAGGGAGAATGTGCAAACTCCACACCGACAGTGACCCAGGGCCAGGATCGAACCCAGGTCCTCGGCACCGTGAGGCAGCAGTGCTAACCAATGTGGCACCATTTGAAATTGTGCTGAATGAATCTGATCATTTATGGGGCTGGCAGTGGGAAAAAGTGACCATGAAAACTGCTGGATTGTCACAAAAACCCAACTGGTTCATTGATGTCCTTAAATGAGGGGGATCTGCCACCCAGTCTGGGCCCACACAGGATTCTGGCCCATATGTGGGAGAAGAGGACAATAGATAGAATGGACAGTGGGGAGAAGCAAGGGGTGAAGGAGAAGGATTTTATATATCTGTTGAGAGAACTTTGACAACTCTTGGACCTAACCATCCAGAAGGACCAGGGTACCAGGTGTATGTTAAAACCATCACCTCCAAGTTTTCTCCAACTCACACAACATGAAATGAAAATGTAAATCGCTTATTGTCACAAGTAGGCTTCAATGAAGTTACTGTGAAAAGCCCCTAGTCGTCACATTCCGGCACCTGTTCGGGGAGGCTGGAACAGGAATTGAACCGTGCTGCTGGCCTGCCTTGGTCTGCTTTAAAAGCCAGCGATTTAGCCCAGTGTGCTAAACCAATATCCAGTCCTGGATGAGCAGACATTTCCTCCAAATAAATATTGGGAAAACCAAAGCCACTGTCTTCAGTCCCTTCTATAAACTCCACACCCTATCCAATGACTCCATCCCTCACCCTGGTAACTGTCTGAGTCTGAACCCGACTGTTCACAATCACGGCAAAATATTACAATCCAAACTGAGCTACGAACCACGTTATCACCATTTTCATCTCAGTAACATCGCCCAACTCTATCTGAGTCTCAGCTCATCTGCCTCTGAGACTGCCATCCATTCCTTTGATACCTCTGGACTTAACTCTCCTAACGACTCACGGCTGGCCTCCCGCTATCACTCAACCCAGTAGAGCAGTGTTCTTCAAACTCGGGGGCGCGACCCGCGGGTGGGTCACAGGCGGGTGTCGGGAAGGTCGCGGAGCAGTCCTTCACGGCGCTCCCGATTGCGCAAATCCCCGCGCAGCAGCCAGCTTTTAATAACGCCGGCAGCAAGCGGCTTTTAAAATGGCCGCGAACATGTAAAAAAAATTTGGCCGCAAAACTATGCGCATGCGCAGTGCGGCCGCTATTTTTTTAAACGGTCGCAGCTTAATCGCTCACTTCACTTCATTGTTCCTTGATTACCTGGAGTAATTTTAAAAGGTGCAATGAAGTAAGTAGTTTATGTCTGTAATGTTCCTGACTCCATCTATATGAGAATATAAGGAATGCAAATCATGATTAGTCATACTCATTCTTGCATTACCTTTTTCACAATGGTATTTCCATGCTCATCTGTGTACGGTTCCTCTGTAACCGTGTTTTATTCATTTATTTCATTTATTTAATTTTTATTTTTTTCATTTATTTTATTCATTTAATTTTTTTTACAAGCACGGGGGGGGGGGGGGGGTATTCATTTATTTTATTCATTTAATTTTTTATTATTTTTTACAAGTTCGGGGGGGATTTATTTAATAACATTTTACGGAAGAAATGCAGAACTTTGGACAGATGGAGACTCCGTACTTTCCGACACCGGAAGGCTTCACCTTCATCCAACAGGTTCCATTGGAGGAGCGTGTTCGAGGGCCAAAGGGACCCAAAACCATTTCCTCCATTTTTATCAGCAGCAAACAAGGTAAGAGAAAATGGTGGGTCACGCAGGTCGGCCGGCGTGGGTCGCGAAGGTCGACTGAGTTGGATCGCGAAGGTCGGCCGGGTTGGGTCCCGAAGGTTGGCCGGTTGGGTAAAAATGGGTCCCTGGAAAAAAAGTTTGAAGAACACTGCAGTGGAGAAATTCACAATATTCTCTCCTTCTGCTGTCTGGTCTGGATCACCTCACATGCTCCCTGTTGCACATTTCCTCTCGTCATCAGCAGCCCCTCGATTCGAGGATGACGTCTACTCAGGGTCTGTGTTTCAGCCATGGGTCTTCATGTGAATGAACAGACCTGCAGGTTTTGGACACATTAGGCAGGACATCCCTTGAGGGAATGGGAGCCAGAGAGCAGGATTTTCTTCATTTTCTTTCCTTCTCTGCTGCTGTTCTGCCTCATCAATAAGACATTTTGGTCTCTGCAAGCCAGGGTAATGGAGGATTAAATTACCCAGAATAAAGAATAAGGCTTGATTGACAGATTATCTCTGTTCTGAACAATGGGTAACAAGCTGTTAGTTTGGTGTTTGTTCCTGGGGTGGCACAATGGTTAGCATTGCTGCATCACAGAGCCAGGGCCCCAGGTTCAATTCTGGCCTTGGATGACTGCATGGAAGCTGAATGGCCCCATTCTGCACTGCAGGGATTCTGTGATATGATCAAGCTCCCCAGTCATTGAAAATATTGCCGGTGGCGACCATGGGAGTGAGTGCTCGCATGTTTGTAAGCTCCCGCTCATGATGGCCTTTATGCCAGTTTGTCACAGGAATTTTGTCAGAAAAAGGTGCAGAAGTAAAAGGAGAAGAGAGTGACCCCTAGTTTATAGAGCTGCGGTCCAGAAGTGCCCAGAAAAATGTGAACCAGTTGGTTGTGGTGAGTGAGGAGTGGATAACACTCGTGGAGATGGCAGATGTCCAGGGCCTGGCGGCTCAGTGGTCAATGGGCCAGTTGGTGAGCTTCCTGAACGAGAAGTTCACCCAACTGCGGAAGTGCGGAGGACCTGGCCCGGGCAGTGGACTCGATCAAGGCGGTGGTTGACAATGTGGAGACGAGACTGGAGGCCCAGTGACAGGCGATCCAGAGGCAATTTAGCATGGCCAAGCCACCTAACCCGCACGTCTTTGGACTGTGGGAGGAAACCGGAGCACCCAGAGGAAACCCACGCACACACGGGGAGGACGTGCAGACTCTGCACAGACAGTGACCCAGCCGGGAACTGAACCTGGGACCCTAGAGCTGTGAAGCATTTATGCTAACCACCATGCTACCATGCTGCCCCTGGGTGTGTCTGGGCTGAGGGGATTTTGGCAGGGATTCTCAGATGTCATGTCAGAGGTCCTGGAAGGGAGGGTAACTCCGACGCCAGAGGTGGCAATATTTGGAGTGTCGGAAGATCCTGGAGCCCTGGGGAGAGGGGGTTTGTGGGGGAGGCCGATGTTTTGGCCTTTGCTTCCCTGTTGGCCCGGAGACGGATTTTGCTGGGATGGAGGGACTCGGAGCTTCCAGAGTTGGGGTTTGGGTCAGTGACATGGCACGGTTTCTTAGACTAGAGAAAATTAAGTTCGCCTCCAGGGGTTCATTACAGGGGATCGCTCAGAGGTGACAGCCGTTCATCAACTGCTTCAAGGAAAATTGACCATCAGCAGGGGTGGGGGTGAGGGGGGGAAAGAGAGGCATGGAAGTGACGTACAAGGGCAGGGAATCTAATATATGGGTAGTTAGGGTGTAAGGATGGGGGCGGGGAGTTGGGTGTGCTATTGTGGTTTTTTGCGTGTGCTGGATCTCTCTGTTTAGAATGTTAAAAATGTTAAAACTATAAATGCCTCAATAAAATATTTTCTAAAAAAAATATTGCCCCAAACAAAGATGGCGGCTGCACATGCGTCCTGCTGCACATTGCCCCGATTAAAGATGACGATCTTTAACACGCCCAGCTCGATTCAAATAGCGGACTGGGAAGTTCTTTGTGATTGCACGACGTGTTTTAAAAAAAAACACCAGTCATCCAGCAAATCAATCGGTGCCTGCTTTCCGCATTTTTCGCTGACCGATCGCGTATCAAATAAATTCCTGTCGCCATTACCACATCGCTATGATGCGTCGTGCGCATGCTTCAGTCACAGTCCGGCCCCACCCGTCATTCACTCCGATTGGTTGGAGGACCAGCCACTCCTGCTCAGTCCCCCAGCCCCGCCCCCTATTTCTATTGGTCCTGAGCTGCCGTCAATCACTCCCCGGGCATTGTGATGTGGAGCATGCGCAGTGAGGCTCATGTTGAGGGGCCGACGTTTGTTTGTCTCATCTTCAGGCGGGAAGCAGCTACTGAGGGAGTTGATGCACTTGTTTCATTGATAAAATTCACGAGATAAGAGGAGGATTCCATTAAAGTGGAAAATAATAAATGTAACTCCTTTATTCACATGGGAGGGGGACAGATAGCTGGAAACTACAGGCTAGTTAGCCTAATATCAGTCATAGGGAACATATTAGAAGCTATTATTAAATATGTTATGTCAGAGGGCAGCATATTGGCGCAGTGGTTAGCACTGGGACTGTGGCACTGAGGACCAGTAAGACTGCTAAAAAGATACAACCTAAATATTCAGTGATGGAAAAAACTAATCACCTGTACTCCTTACCTGTTGAGACTCCAGTAAGTTTGCATTTAACTGGAAATTTATTTTGCCGTTAATTACAACCAAGAAAATGAAATGAAAATCTCTTATTGTCACGAGTAGGCTTCAATGAAGTTACTGTGAAAAGCCCCTAGTCGCCACATTCCGGCGCCTTTCCGGGGAAGCTGGTACGGGAACAACAGACAGAACAATGCTGGAGGGTTTGTGTATTTTGTTGCTGTATTCATTGATTTAATAATTTTATATATTGTCCCGAGGGCTCCAACCGAACGCAGATCACATCACATAATTTTCCATTAAGAGGCATAGTCCTTTGGGGGTGAGGGTGAAGCTATGCCAAAATGTGGCAATCTTTAGGGTACCAGAGAAGCCATGCAACTATCAGGAGTCCACACTGCGCATGGGGAAGAGGGCCGACTCCCTAGCTTTCGCTTCCCTAATTGCACACCGAAGAATCCTGCTCGGCTGGCGATCAGCGGCACCACCCACAGCTGCAGAATGGCTGGCTGACCTTTCGGAATTTCACCACCCGGAGAGGATCAAATACGCCATCCGAGGGTCGGAGGATGGCTTCCTTACTGCATGGGGGCAATTTATTAGTCTGTTCAAAAACCTGTTTGAGACCAACAACAGCCAGTCGAGGGGGAACTAGAAGGATTGGAGGGGGAAAAAACAAGTCAAGGAGGAACACCAGGGATGCACAAACAAGGGGGTGGGGGGGGGGGGGGGGAGGGAAGAAGGCAGAGAGTCTGAGACCAACAAAGAGGGACAACACGGGGGAAGGGGGACAACATGGGGGAAGGGGGGCAACCCCCCCAGCCCACTTGCTGAAGCCAACAAAGGGAGAATAGAAAGGAAGGGGGGACAACAAGGAGGACAGGGAGCACCCCCCCCCCCCCAATTGGCCAGGTAGTATAGCAAGTGGTGTGGGCGGGGTGCGATGGGGAGGGGTTAGGGTAAGGGGGGCTGGGGGGAGGGGCCGGGGGAGAGCACGCCAAACTAGATGGCAGAAATCTGTAAATAAAAGTAATGCAAGACCAAGCCTTTTTTCTTTACACTGTAAATAAACAGGAACGCCAATGTACATAATGTCGAAAATGCAAATAACAAGATTTTTTAAAAAGACACATAGCCCTTCAGTGTATCTTCACAGCGAAGCAGCACGTGCCCTATCTTTGCTTAAATAAAAGCAGCACACTGAAGATGATGGAAATCGGAAATAAAAATAAAAAATGCTGCATCAAATCAGCAGGCCTGGCAGCATCTGTGGAGAAAGAAACAGCGTTAACGTTTTGGGCCCACATGACATTTCTGTTAATGGGTCTCTCCACAGATGCTGCCAGATGTCAGATGCTCCAACAATTACATGCGCATTGTGGGCTCCGACAGTCACATGCGCAGTGTCAGCCCCACTAGCCCCACTAGAATTTTCCAAATTCCCCACTTGTGAATGCCGTTCCGTTGTCCGACACCAATACCTCCGGAAGTCCATGCTGTGCTTGCCGTGTTTACCCGGTGGACGTCCAACCATTTGGAGTGGGCGTCCACTATCACCAAAAACATTGAGCCCATGAAAGGGCTGGCGTGGTCAATATGCAGGCGGGTCCACGGTCTGCCTGGCCATTCCCACGGGTGCAATGGCGCCGCTGGTGGCACTCTTTGCCCCTGTTGGCACTCCTGGCACCGACATACCAAGGCTGCTATGTCTGTGTCCAAACCTGGCCACCAAACGTAGCTTCGAGCTGGCATCTTCATTTTAGACACCCCTGGGTGTCCGTGATGTAACTCAGTTAAGATTGCCTGACGGCCCTGAGCTGGGACGATTACCCGGGCTCCCCATAATAGGATACCGTCTTCTACGGTTATTTGGTTCCTTCTGCTCCAGTATGGGTGCATCTGGGGCTCCACTGGTCTTTCCTGTTCCCCTGTTAGCAGTAAATGCTTCATCTTGGCTAAAGCTGGGTCTTTTTGCGTCCACAACCGAATATGTTGTGAGTCGACTGGTAGGGTGTCCAAAAAATTTAGAGTAATTACTGTCTCCTCTACTTTTGGTATTTGCGGCGGAGTGTCCAGGAGGGCAAGTCTGCTCAAAGCATCTGCATGTGCTACTCGCATTCCTGGTCTGTGCTCCAGAACGTATCTATATGCCGCCAGTAGCAACGCCCAGCGTTGGATTCTAGCTGATGCAATCGGGGGTATTGACTTGTCTTCTTTTAATAACCCTAATAATGGCTTATGGTCCGTCACTATGGTGAATTTCCGCCCGTACAGATACTGGTGAAATTTTTTTACTGCGAATATCACCGCCAGTCCTTCCTTCTCGATTTGGGCGTACTTCCTCTCAGCCATCGCCAAGGTCCTCGAAGCATAGGCTATTGGCCGTTCTTCCCCATTCCTTCCTCTATGGGCTAAGACGGCTTCTGCCCAGTAGGGGGATGCATCACAAGTGACCACCAACTCCTTCCTTGGGTCATACTGCTCTAGGACATTTTCGGATGACAGCTGTTCCTTAATGTCCCTAAATGCTCGGTTTTGGCGGGTGGACCATTTCCATTCTTGCCCCTTTTTTAGTAGCTGGTGGAGGGGTTCTAGGATGGATCCCCCATTTTCAATAAATTTTCCATAATAGGTTACCAACCCTAGAAATGATCGTAACTCCTGGACCGCGGTGCGAGCTGGGGCTTCTTTTATTGCCCTTACTCTGTCTTCTAATGGACGTAAGCCTGACTCGTCTACTTTATATCCCAGGTACGTCACTTGTGGGGCCAGAAAAACACATTTTTCCCTTTTTAGCCGTACGCCTGCCTTTGCGAAACGCCTGAGCACTTCCTCCAGGTTCCTTAAGTGTTCCCTGTTTGTCCTACCCGTGATTAAGACATTGTCCAAATAAATCGCCACCTGCGGTAGTCCCTGCAGAATATTTTCCATCGTACGCTGGAATATAGCGCAGGCTGATGACACTCCAAAAGGTAGCCTAGTATAACGAAAAAGGCCCTTCAGGGTGTTGATCGTAGCGAACTTCTGGGAGCCCTTGTCCAGTTTTAACTGCAGGTAGGCGTGGCTCATGTGTAGTTTCGTGAACAAAAGCCCACCTGCCAGTGTGGCATATAGGTCGTCTATTTTCGGGATTGGGTATTTGTCCAGCAGTGCGTATTTGTTTACTGTCTGTTTGAAATCTCCACAGAGACGTATCGAGCCATCTGGCTTCAAAATTGGTACCACCGGCGCTGCCCATTCCGAAAACTGTACTGGTCTGATAATGCCGTCGCGCCGTAACCTTTCTATTTCGTCATCTACTTTCTTCCTTAATGCAAAAGGTACCGGCCTTGCCTTACAAAATTTCAGAAGGGCTTCTGGGTCCACGTGCAAAGTTGCTTTGGCGCCTATGATTTCCGCCAAACATTCCTGGAAGACCTCCGGGTATTTTTGGAGTACTCCACTCAACTGCCCGCTTCCACTCTGGAAAATTTTCATCCAATCTAATTTTAGGTCTTTCAGCCAGTTCCGTCCAATTAAGCTCGGTCCGGAGCCCTCTACTATCGTCAACGGTAATCTGAGCAATTGTTTCTCATATTCCACAGGTACATGAGTCGTGCCTAGAACTTCCAGGGGTTCCCCCGTGTAGGTTTTAAGTTTCGTCGATGTTTTTGTTAGGGTTAGTGGCTGGAGTCCATCTTTGATTTTTCTAAATGCTGCCACTCCCATTACTGATACGGCTGCACCCGTGTCTATTTCCATTATTGTCGGCCCGTTCACCCGTGGGGTAATCCTAATGGGTTCTGCTTTCTTCGTTGTAATATTATATAATTGTTCCCCTTCGGAGGAGGATGGGGCGTCTAGGTTGTGTACTTCCCTGCGTCCCCACCTGCTATTCCTCTTTTGCCACCTCCTTCTAGGGTTTCTGTCGTTGTTACCCCACTCTGTCTAGTGCCAACAACGGTCCTTCTCTGTTGGGGGAGCCTCAGCCGGTACTTCCCTCTGTCTCCAGTTAGTCCTGGCAGATTTGGGGGCAGTTCTGGGGTGCGAAGAGCTGTAGGCCAGATAGCTGTGGGAGTCAGTGGGCTTGTAGTGGATATTAGTGGATAGTCTATTGCCGGAAATGGAGACAGAAAGATCAAGGAAGGGAAGGGAAGTGTCTGAGATGGACCAGGTGAAAGTGATGGAGGAGTGGAAATTGGAAGCAAAGTTGATGAATTTTCCAGATCTGGACTTGTATTGTCTTCTTTGGTACACAGTCCTCGACACACTTACTGATGAAATCTGTGACGGTGGTTGCGTCATCCCTTAATAATAATAATTTAACAATACGGGTATTCCCCAATCGGAAACCCTGGCTCCATCGAAAGGTCCAAGCCTGACGACCTTGACCTATATTAGAAATCCAGATACGATGTACGGAAAGCCATCAGGGACGCCAAAAGACAATACCAGATCAAACTAGAGTCCCAGGGCAACAACACAAACCCAAGATGTCTATGGCAGGGCTTACATGAGATCACAGGCTACAAAGCATGGCCAGGCGGAATCTCTGGGGCTGGAGCATCGCTCCCCAATGAACTGAACAAGTTCTATGCCCACTTTGAACAGTCAGCCAATACATCAGTGTCACCTGCCCAAACAGCCTTGGACATACCCATACCCACTATTACAGCCTCAGAGGTAAGAGCTGCCTTCTTGAAAATAAACCCACGGAAAGCAACGGGCCCCGACGGAGCCCCTGGGCGAGCACTCAGAGCCTGCACTGACCAGCTGGTGAGTGTATTCGCAGATATCTTCAACACCTCACTTCTCCGCTCCAAGGTCCCTACCTGCTTCAAGAAGACCATCATAATACCAGTACCAAAGAAGAACAAGGTAGCCTGCCTCAACACCCTCTGACTGGTGGCATTGACGTCTGTTATCATGAAATGCTTTGAATGGCTAGTCATGAGATGGATCAAAGCCAGCCTCCCAGATGGTTTTGATCCATTGTAGTTCACCTACTACGGCAACTGATCCACAACAGATGCTCTTGGACATCTCAAAAACAAGGACACCTATGTCAGACTGCTGTTCATAGACTACAGCTCCACCTTCAACACCATTATCCCAACAAGGCTAATAACTAAACTCTGTAACCTTGGACTTGACCCCTCCCTGTGCAACTCACCAACAGACCGTAATCGGTTAGGATAGGGAACAACACCCTCTTCACAATAGTCCTCAATAAAAGCCCAGCATGGATGTGTGCTCAGTCCTCTGGTGTACTCCCTACACACACACGACTGTGTGGCAAGATTCAACTCCAATTCAACCTATAAGTTTGCAGATGATACGACTGTGCTGGGTCGTATCTCAAACAACGACAAATCAGACCACAGAAGGGAGATAGATCACTTGGTTACATGGTGTACTGAAAACAACCTCTCTGTAAAAATTGTAAAGACCAAGGAACCGATCATTGACTTCAGGAAGTGCAGCATGCCCGCACACCCCCCCCCCCCCCCCCCCCCCCCGGTTCCCCTCTACATCAATGGCTTTGAAGTAGAGATGATCGATAGCTTTAAATTCTTGGGGGTCACCATCACCAGCAGTCTGACCTGGTTCACTCACATTGATACAACAGTCAAGAAAGCCTAACAATGTCTCTACTTTCTACAGAAGCTAAAGAAATTCAGCATGTCTGCATCAACTCTCACAAACATCGACAGATGTGCCATAAAGAGCATCCTATCGGGCTGCATTACAGCTTGGTATGGCAACTGTTCGGCCCAAGATCACAAGGAACTGCGGAGTGTGGTGAACTCAGCCGAACACATCACACAAGCTTGCCATCCTCCCATTGATTCTGTATTCAGCTCCCGCTGCCTCAGAAAGGCAGACAGCATAGTCAGAGGCCTCTCATACCCAGGCTTTACCGTCTTCCAGACCCTTCCAACAGCCAGAAGGTACAGAAATCTGAAGATCTGCACATCCAGACATAGGAACAGCTTCTTTCCCACAGCTATTAGACTCCTCAATGACTCTCCCTTGGACTGATCTGTTCCCTGTAAGAACACTATTCACGACACCCTATGCTGCTCTTGTTTGGCCCTTATTCCGCACTGTAACCAATCACTATTTGTTGATGTACCATTGTCAATGTGCTCTATCGATTATTCTTTTGATACTATGTACGTACTGTGTACGTTCCCTTGGCTGCAGAAAAATACTTTTCACTGTACTTTGGTGCATGTGGCAATAAATATCAATTGATCAATCAATAAATATCAATCAATCAATCAGAAGAGGAAATAGTAAAAAAATTTCAAAAGCTCTGCATGGTCGCACAGGAGAACTTTGAGATGTGGAGCATAGCAGATCACTAATACACAATTTATGAGATTTTTAAATTAATTTATCTCAAATGATAACAAATATATGTTGTATTCACTGTTTGATGTTTTAATGGTGCGAATCTTACCCAGCATCCCTCGCAGATGTGAATGTGCCCCATTCACTCCACAGGAGCCCAGTGCGCAGGCGTTGTGGTGTATCCGGCGCATGCGCACCGTCACTTTGTTCGGAACCCTGCGAGTGCGGAGGGGTATTTTTGGGCGGGTGAGTCAGTGGGGCGGAGGGAGGAATGGAGCCAGGAGTAGGGAGGGAGCGGAGGCTTTATAAACACCGGTATAGGCCCCAGGGTCGGAATAAGAGCCTGCGGGTCCCGAGTTTGCATCTGCGGGTCTTTTATCCGGGACCAGGCCCAGATCCACCGCCGCCATCTTCGATCAGCGAGGAGCAGAGCGCATGCGCGGACCTCCTGACATCTTTGATCAGAGAATCCCTGGAATGTAGAATGAGGCCATTCAGCCCATCAAGACTGCACCGCCCCTTCGAAAGAGCATCCTACCGAGCCCCACTCTTTACCCTATCCCCACCTGACCTGTGGAAGGAAACCGGAGCAGCATGAGGAAACCCACACAGAAACGGGGAGAATATGCAAACTCCACACAGTTACCCAAGCCCGGAATTGAACCCAGGTCAATGGCGCTGTGAGGCAGCAATGGTTCTAGTGACCAGGAGAGAAAATGTATGACCCATTGATTGAAAGGTCAGGCTTACAGGCACCCTCTTTAGAGGAGGGGTAGGTGCTTCAGGGTGCATCTGCGGCCTTCTGAATAACTGAAGAATAAGATAATCAGAATTAGCAGCAGGAGAAGGCCATTCGAACTATTGAGGCTGCTCTGCCATTCAATAACCACCTGGCTCATCTGATCATTAACTCAATTTTCCGCCTGTCCTTAACCCTTGACTCCCTTGTAGGTAAAATGGTGTGCATGTAACATAGCCTTGAATATACTCCGTGGCCCAGCCTCCACTGCTTACTGGGGGACACTGGTCCTCTGAGAGAAGCAATTTATCTTGGTCTCTGTCTTAAGCCCTTATTTTGCAGTTCTGGATTCTCCATTGAGGGCAAACATCCTTTCAGCACTTACCCTGTAAACTGCCTCAAATACTTATATGCTTCAGTAAGATCGCCTCTCATTTATCTAAAATCCGTTACACACCTTGCCCAACATTTGCTCATGAAACCAACTCCTAGCCAGGAATCAGCTCAGTGAATTTTGTCTGAACTGCTTCCAATTAAGTATATACCATCTTAAGGGTAGCACAGTGGCTGTCACTGTAGCTTCACAGTGCCAGGGTCCCAGGTTTGGTTCCCCGCTGGGTCACTGTGGAGTCTGCACGTTCTCCTTGCGTCTGCGTGGCATTCATCCGGGTGCTCCAGTTTTATCCCACAGTCCAAAGATGTGCAGGTTAGGTGGATTGGTCATGGTAAATTGCCCTTAGTGTCCAAAAAGGTTAGGAAGGGTTATTGAGTTACGGGGATAGGATGGAAGTGAGGGCTAACGTGGGTCGGTGCAGACTCAACTGGCCGAATGGCCTCTTGCACTGTACTATGTTCTACACCAGGAAACAGAAGGAGAGAATGTTATGAATTTGCATCCTGGACTGACAGATTCTGAAAACTCCTTTTACAGGAGGTTAGAATGGGAGTATTTGCAGAGCAATCTCAAATCAAGAAAAAATGTTTAAAGCACGGTGGCACAGTGGGTTAGCCCTGCTGCCTCACGGCGCCGAGGTGCCAGGTTCGATCCCAGCTCTGGGTCACTGTCCGTGCGGAGTTTGCACATTCTCCCCGTCTTTGCGTGGGTTTAGCCCCCACAACCCAAAAATGTGCAGTGTAGGTGGATTGGCCATGCTAAATTGCCCCTTAATTTGAAAAGTATGAATTGGGTACTCTAAATGTATATTAAAAAAAAAAGAAAAAATGTTTCTCTCTTAATTCATAACCACAATTGACACATGACTCTGGTAATCTCCTTTTACAGGGAGTTAGAAGAGTTGAAGACTGTGATTTTTCTCTGATTTCAGTGCTGCTGAATTCTATCGAGCTGCTGCTTCAGCAGCAGGGTTTAAATTTGTAAACTGTGAAATTGTTCCAGAGGTGAGTATTATTGAGCAATCATCTTTAATTTACAGTTTTTAGTGTTGTGCTTTGTTATTTGTGCTCTGGTTCCAGGGCTCTGGGTGGGTTTGGCTCCTTTTATAAACAAAGAACAATACAGCACAGGAACAGGCCCTTCAGCTCTCCAAGCCTGCGCCAATCACGTGTTGTTTCTAGAACAAACGTCTGTATCCTTCTATACCCCGTCTGTTCATGGCTCTATCCAGATAAGTCTTAAAGGTCGCTGATGTATCTGCCTCAACCACTTCACTTGGCAGTGCATTCCAGGCCACCTCCACCCTCGCACATCCCTCGCACATCTCCACTGAACCTATCCCCTCCTCACCTTGAACTTGTGCCCCCTTGTAATTGTCGTTCCTGCCCTGGGAAAAAGCAACTTTTCACCCTATCTATATCCCTCGTAAATTTATAAACTTCTATCGGCTCGCCTCTCAGCCTCTGTCTCTCACGGGAGAACAATTCCAGTTTATTCAAACTCTCCTCATCGCTACTGTGGATCTGAATCCATATTTCACCCATTGTTCTTTTATGCCTCTGCCCTCCCTGATCACCCTCTGCCATTGTTTAACTTCTTATACCTCTGATAGTAGATTTATTATTTTATTTTATTATTATTTTTTACTGGGGCGGCATGCGGCGCAGTGGTCAGCACTGGGACTGCGGCGCTGAGGACCCGGGTTCGAATCCCGGCCCTGGGTCACTGTCCGTGTGGAGTTTGCACATTCTCCCCGTGTTTGCGTGGGTTTAACCACCACAACCCAAAGATGTGCAGGTTAGGTGGATTGGCCACACTAAATTGCCCCTTAATTTGGAAAAAAAATAATTGGGTACTCTAAATTAAAAAAAACAAAATTATTATTTTTAAATTTTCAAACTAAGGGGCAATTTAGCATGGCCATTCCACCGACCCTGCACATCTTTGGGTGTTCTGGAGGTGAGACCCATCCACTGAGAGACTGCGCTAACTCCACACAGACAATGAACCGGGGCCGGGATCAAACCTGGGTTCTCGGCTCCATGACGTAGATAGTAGATTTATTTAACCATGTTTGGTATTTTACTGTTGTTTCTTCCAATGTGTCTGAATGAAGTTTTCACTGCTGCCAATCCCTCGGCTGTGTGCTGCTGATTTACCATCTTTATCTTCCCATGTTCAGGAATTGTTTTTCCTGCATCAGTGATCATTTCTGCCCTGCTCATCAGCTGATATTAACCATCAAATTCTGCTCCATATTTATTCCCTGTAATTGAAGGTACGAGATTACTATCAGACCAGCCCTGATCTAAGTGGTGGGGCAGATTTGATGGGGCTGAATGACGACTTCTGCTCCTTGTTCGTATGTTTGTCTTGATTGTGCCACCCTGAGATGTGAACTCTGTTTCTCCTGCCACAGTTACTCGCTGACATGTTGAGTATTTTCAGCATTTGCTCTTCTTATTTCAGATTTTCAGCAACAACAGTATTTTGCTATCATTTTCCTGTTAGGGCTACTCACAAAACCGTATCTAGAAGCAGAGATGGGCCAATTAAGAACTAATTGTGATCAGGGAGGGTGTTTAAGAATTAGAGCACAGAACATACAGTGCAGAAGGAGCCAATTCGGCCCATCAAGTCTGCACCGACCCATTAAGCCCTCACTTCCACCCTATCCCAGTAACCTAATAACCCCTCCTAACCTTTTTGGTGTCTGAGGGTAATTTATCATGGCCAATCCAGGACCGGACCATGTAAGGAATGATGGTTTGTTTTATTGCAGAACTGTTAATAAAGTCAGCAAAAGACAATCTGTTGTTGGGAGTTTGATTCTCTGGAGTCTGAAGCCACAAGATTCAATGTTTGGAGTCAACAAAATGAACAAGGAAACACATCAGGGCCCAAAACTCCAGCTGGATATCTGGTTGTGTAGGTTAATCTTTGGCCTCTGGTTACAGTCCTTTTTCACAGAATCAGTGAATGATTACATTACAGATGGAGGCCATTCAGCCCATCGTACCCATCACTGTCTGTGTGGAGTCTGCACGTTCTCTCCGTGTCTGTGTGGGTTTCCTCCGGGTGCTCCTGTTTCCTCCCACAAGTCCCGAAAGACGTGCTGTGAGGTGAATTGGACATTCTGAATTCTCCCTCTGTGACCCGGACAGGCGCCGGAATGTGGCGACTGGGGGATTCTCACAGTAACTTCATTGCAGTGTTAATGTAAGCCTGCTTGTGACAGTAAAGATTATTATTATATGCTGTCTCATCCCACTGCCCTTCTTTAACTTCCCTGCAGCTTTTTTACTTTCCAGGGTCTTGTCCAATTCCCTTTGGTTTGTTGTATCAGTTTGGCTGGAGTGGAAATGCTGGAGAAGCTGCTGTGTTTAACCTGGTACTGAGCAATAATTTCAGATGTAAAATTGTCAAGGGAGGTACAGGGAATGGCACTAAATCATTATCCTCATTTGGAGAATTTGGTGCAGACACAATAGGCCTTCTGCACCCTAACAATTCAGTGATTGGGTGATCAAGAATAGTTTGCTCTCTGGTCAGCTCTAGATTCTGCTGCTCTAAGAAACTGTCCCAAAAACACTCTGCGAGCTCATCTGCTTGGCTACCTTTACCAATCAGATTTGCCCATTCTACATGGAGAATAAAATCACCCATGATTATTGCCATACTTTTCTCACGAGCCATTATTCCTCCCTGTATTTTCCCTTCTACAGTGTGGTTACTGTTAGGGGGGCCTTGAAACTACTCCCACAAGCAACTGCCTACCTCTATCATTTCTTATCACTTACCAATCCGATTGCATACCTTGATCTCCAGAACTAAGGTCATCTCTCTCTATTGTGCTCATGTCATCCTTAATTAGCAGAGTTGCCCCTCTGCATATTCCCAGCTTCCTGTCCTTCTGAAAAGTGACGCAGCCTTGAATAGTCAGGTCCCAGCCTTTGTCATCTTGCAGCCGTGTCTCTGTAATGACTATCAGATCACAGTACCTGGAGTACTGGGCACACTTAGTCTCCTTAACGAAGGAGGGTGATTCTTGTATTGGGAGCAGTTTAGAGAGGATCGTCGGGCTGATTCCTGGGATGAATGTGTTGTGTTGTGAGGAAAGGTTGGGGCTGGACTCATTGGAGTTCAGAGGTGACCATATTGAAACATAAGATTCTGAGGTAACATGATAGGGGACATGAAGAGAGGATGTTTCTCCTCGTGGGGAATTCTGGAACGAGTGGGAAGATTGTCAAAATAAAGGGTCCCCATTTCTGATGGAGAAAAGGAGAAATGTTGTGGGGGTGGGTGTATGTGTATGGGGGGGAGGGGCAGGGGGTGAATGGAGCTGATTGTTGGTGCTGCTAACCGCTGACTAAAGCCATTTTCCTTGCATTAGCCTTTGGGTCATCCCGGTCTGTTGCTCCTTCTAGTTCCAGTCAGAATTCTGGGGGGAAATGGAAGTTACAAGTGTTGGCTACAGATAGAGGGGTGGCACAGTGGTTCGCACTGCTGCCGACAGCGGCAGGGTCTCGGGTTCGATTTCAGCCTTGGGTGACTGTTTGTGTGGAATTTGCACATTCTCCCCATGTCTGTGTGGGTTTCCTCCAGGTGCCCTTGTTTCCCCCTCACAGTCCAAAGAAGTGCCAGTTAGGTGGCTCGGCCATGATAAAATTGCCCCCAAGAGTCCAGGGATGTACAGGTTAGGTGGGGTTATTGGGAAAGGGTGGGGGAATATGCCTAGATAGGGTGCTCTTTCAGAGGGTCAGTGCAGACCCGATGGGCTGAATGGTCTCCTTCAGCACTGCAGGAATTGTATATTCTATTCTATGGAAATTTACAGCTTTTGGAGAACAAGAGAGGAAAGCATGTTCCACAGCAACTAGAATTGTTCTGAATTTCTGAGCTATACTGACAGTGATGACATTTGTAAACTCCTTTCACAGGACATTCAAAGTGGAGGATTTGCAGTAAGAAATCTCAAACTTCACATCCAAGATCTGACAGAGTAACTCAATTTGTTGGGAAAACAATCAGCCGTTTTACCATCAGTGTGACTGGAAAAGCTCCGAGACACGGACACTTGCTCCATGGAGAAACCTTGGAAATGTGTGGATTGTGGGAAAAGATTCACTTTCCCATCTCGGCTAGAAAATCATCGACGCACTCACACCGGGGAGAGGCCGTTCATCTGCTCTCAGTGTGGGAAGGGATTCACTACTTCGCCTGACTTGCTGAGACACCAGCGAGTTCACACTGGAGAGAGGCAATATACCTGCTCTGTGTGCGGGGAAGGATTCAGAGATTCATCCTATCTGCTCACCCACCAGCGAGTTCACACCAGGGAGAAACCGTTCACCTGCTCCATGTGTGGGAAGGGATTTGGAGATTCATCCAACCTGCTGAGACACCAGCGAGTTCACACCGGGGTGAAGCCATTCACCTGCTCCATGTGTGGGAAAGGATTCAGAGATTCATTCTGCCTGCTGACTCACCAGCGAGTTCACACTGGAGAGAGACCATTCACCTGCTCTGACTGTGGGAAAGGATTCAGAGATTCATCCAACCTACTGATTCATCAGCGAATTCACACTGGGGAGAAGCCGTTTACTGCTCCATGTGTGGGAAAGGATTCAGAGATTCATCCCACCGGCAGAGACACGTAGAAAATAGAAGCAGGAGGAGGCCATTCGGCCCTTCGAGCCTGTTCCGCCATTCAATATGATCATGGCTGATCATCAAGTTCAATACTCTGAATTTGCCTTTCCCCCATCTCCCTTGATCCCTTTAGCCCCAAGAGCTATATCTAATTCCTTCTTGAAATTACACCAGTGAGTTCACACCGGGGTGAGTTCATTCACCTGCTCCATGTATGGGAAAGGATTCACTCAGTCATCCAACCAGCTGACACACGGGGGAGTTCACACTGGGGAGCTACCCCTCCACATATTCCCAGCTTCCTGTCCTTCTGAAAAGTGGTGTAGCCTTGAATAGTCAAGTGTACAGAGAGAGAGAGACCATTTACTTGTTCTAACTGTGGGAAGGGATTCATTCAGTCATCCAACCTGCTGAGGCCCCCAGCGAGTTGACAAGTGATTACAGGATTGGATTCTGCTGTTTTGCTGCTGTTCATCGCATCCAGGACTGGTTGAAGTGGGAGGGTTTTAGAGTTCTAGTCATAGAGCAAATAAAAGGACCTTCAGCCCATCACGCGGCGCCGGTCAAAAAACAACCACGGAACCATTCAGATTCCATTTTCCAGCATTTGGCCCTTGGCCGTGTATGTCCTGGGATCGCAAGTGCACATCTAAATACTTCTTAAAGGGTCCTTGCCTCCACTACACTTTCAGGCAGCGAGCTCCAAGCCGTTCATCATGTATTCCCTTGCCTTGTTTTTACTGCCAAAGTGCATCACCTCAAACGTATCCAGATTGAATCCCATTTTCCACTGATCCACCATCTGACCAGCCGTCTATAACCTCCTATAATCGAAGGCTTTCTTCCTCACTGTTTAGTACCCCAGCAATTTGTCATATCGTCCGCAAACTTACTGATCAATCATCATAGAATCATACAATTCACAGTGCAGAAGGAGTCTGCACCAGCCCTTGGAAAGAGCACCCTTCTTAAGCCCACCCCTCCACCCTATCCCCATAACCCAGTAATCCCAACAAACCTTTTGGACATGAAGGGGCAATTTAGCATGGCCAATCCACCTAACCCGCACATCTTTGGACTGTAGGAGGAAACTGGAGCACCCGGGGGAAACCAAGAAGACACTGGGAGAGCGTGCAAACTTCATACGGACAGTAACCCGAGGCCAGAATTGAACCCGTGACCCTGTAGCTGCGAGGCAGCAGTGCTAGCCACCGTGCCGCCCTACAATCCTACATTCATATATAAATCATAAACCACAAACAGCAACAGCCGCAACACTGCTCCCTGAGGGACCCCTACTGGACGTATGCTTCATAAAAACGCTACTCGACTTTCACCCTCTGCTTCCTGCCACTCAGCCAATTTGGGATCCCATTTTTCCTTGGATCCCATGGGCTCTTGCTTTTGCTGACAATGTCTCATGTGAGACCTTATCAAAAGCCTTGCTGAAGTCCAAATGCATTTCCCCCATATACACACCTCTTCAAAAAATTCAATTCTGTTGGTCAGACATGACCTCCCTTGAATAAAACCATGCCGACTGTTCTTGATCAATCCCTGCGTCTCCAAATGCAGATTGATCCTGTCTCTCAGAATTGTTTCCAATAGTTTCCTCACCACTGAAGTGAGCTTGACTGGCCTGTAGTTTCCTGGTCTAGCCCTTCCTTCCCTTTTTAATGATGGTACAACATTGGCTCTCCTTCGTTCCTCTGGTACCTCTCCTGTGGCCAGAAAGGAATGGAAAATTATTGCCAGCACCCCGGCTACTTCCTCCCTTGCTTCACTTAACAACCTGGGATACATTTCATCTGGCCCTGGATATTTGTCTACTTTTCAGACTGTAATAAAATTCGAGAGATTAACATAGATCTCCTCCCTGTCTATGTTAATGTCTCGAATTTTATTACAGCCCTACTCCCTGATTTCTGTACCCACACTGTCCCTCTCACGAGTGAACACTGACACAAAGTATTCATTTAGAACCCTACCTCCATCCTCCGGCTCCACACAGATTACCAATGTGCCCCTTAATGGGCCCTACTCTTTCCCCAGTTATCATTTTACCCTTCATGTATTTGGAAAACAACTTCGGATTTTCATTTATTTTACCTGGCAGTATCCTTTAATGACTCTTTTTGCTCTTCTAATTTCCCTTTTAAGTTATCTCTTGCACACTCCAGGGCTTCTGCTGTTTGTAACCCTTGATATCAGCCATAAGTCTCCCTTTTTCTCCTGATCCAATGCTGTATATCCCTCGATACCCAGGGTTCACTGGATTTGTTGGTGCCACCATTTTTCTTGATGGGAATATGTCCTTGTACTCTCACTATTTATTCTTGAATGTGCCCCAGTGTTCTGTCTGAAAGTGTCTGATCCCAGTCCACTCTGGCCAAATCAGATCTGATCTTATTAAAATCAGCCTTCCCTCAGTTTAGAATTTGATCTCAGGCCCATCCTTGTCCTTGGACTGGCCGCTCTTCCAATTTTCATTCCAGTGGACTGACTCTCTGTGAGCGAGGGCACATTTCCACTGCAATGATCTGCAAAGGCAGGTGTTGTACATTAATTTTATCCTGTTTAATAAATATTCTCTTTCCTCTCACTACAGGTGCCTTGTCTTGTGTTTTATCCGTCCTCATTCCGAGTGTTGGCCGCACTCTGGACTGATTTCTCCGCTGCTCTCACTGCCTGTCCCATCGAGAGGCCAGTCCACATTCTGATATTATCCACCCAGGCCATCTTGGGGCCTTCCTTGGACACGGTTTCCAGGTGTTTTTCCTGGCATTACCTCCTTTTCCTAACACCCCCTTCCTATTGGTAACACAGGTCCAAAATACATGAGCTTCCTCAACATCACTGCCTCAAACAGATTCCTCAAACACCAGCTTTCTCCAGCACCCACTCATTCATCCACTTTGCCGTCCATGACACAGGCAATATCCGTCTGAGTCCTTTCATTTCAAACACTTTTATTGGAGTCTCGTTGCTCTTCTTTTTTTAAAATTCAATTTTAAGGAGCAATTTAGCGTGGCCAATCCACCTACCCTGCACATCTTTGGGTTGTGGGGGTGAAACCCACGCAGACACGGGGAGACTGTGCAAACTCCACATGGACAGTGACCCAGAGCCGGGATCGAACCTGGGATCTCGGCGCCGTCAGGCAGCAGTGCTAACCACTGCGCCACAGTGCTGCCCCTGTCGTCACTCTTATGGTGAGCTTCCACAGCTGCACATTGTCACCGGCCACACAAGGGCTTCCAGAAGGTGAATGTTCATTGTTACTCAGATGCTGCGACTGATCCACACTCTTTCAGTGAGATCACAACAACCTGACCCTTACGACTGACCTGAATTTATTTGGTAGACTCTGCATCTACCATTACAAGCAGATCTCAAATAAATACATTTGTCTCTGTTCCATTGAGTCTACAGCACAGGGCCGGGCCAGTTGGCTCAATTGGTCTGTGTCAGTATTTATGCTCCACGTGAGCCTCCACCCACCCCTCTTCATCTCCCCGCATCAGCATCTCCTATTCCTTTCTCCCTCATGTATGTTTATAACTTCCATTTTAATCCATCTTGCCGCAAGGCAAGAACTATAGCTGGGGGAAAGGCAATTATGATGCTATTCGGCAAGATTTAGGATGTATAGGATGGGGAAGGAAACTGCAGGGGATGGGTACAATCGAAATGTGGAGCTTTTTCAAGGAACAGCTACTGCGTGTCCTTGATAAGTATCAGGCAGGGAGGAAGTTGTCGAGCAAGGGAACCATGGTTTACTAAGGAAGTTGAAGCACTTGTCAAGAGGAAGAAGAAGGCTTATGTAAGGATGAGACATGAAGGCTCAGTTAGGGCACTTGAGAGTTACAAGTTAGCCAGGAAGGACCTAAAGGGAGAGTTAAGAAGAGCGAGGAGAGGACACGAAAAGTCGTTGGTGGATAGGATCAAGGAAAACCCTAAGGCTTTCTATAGGTATATCAGGAACAAAAGAATGACGAGTAAGATTAGGGCCAATCAAGGAGAGTAGTGGAAAGTTGTGTGTGGAATCAGGAGATAGGGGAAGCGTTAAATGGATATTTTTCATCAGTATTTACACTGGAGAAAGACAATGTTGTCGAGGAGAATACTCGGGTTCATTCGACCAGGCTAGATGGAATTGAGGTTCATAAGGAGGAGGTGTTAGCAATTTTGGAAAGTGTAAAAATAGATATGTTTCCTGGGTCAGATGAGATTTATCCTAGGATTCTCTGGGAAGCCAGGGAGGAGATTGCAGAGCCTTTGTCCTTGATCTTTATGTCGTCTTTGTCGAAAGGAATAGTGCCGGAAGACTGGAGGATAGCAAATGTTGTCCCCTTGTTCAAGAAGAGGAGTAGAGACAACCCTGGTAATTATAGACCTGTGAGCCTTACTTCGGTTGTGGGTAAAATGTTGGAAAAGGTTATAAGAGATAGGGTTTATAATCATCTTGAAAAGAACAAATTGATTAGCGATAGTCAACACGGTTTTGTGAAGGGTAGGTCATGCCTCACAAACCTTATTGAGTTTTTTGAGAAGGTGACCAAACTGGTGGATGAGGGTAAAGCGGTTGATGTGGTGTATATGGATTTCAGTAAGGCGTTTGATAAGGTTCCACAGGGTAGCTATTGCAGAAAATAAGGAAGCATGGGATTGAAGGTGATTTAGCGGTTTGGATCAGTAATTGGCTAGCTGAAAGAAGACAGAGGGTGGTGGTTGATGGCAAATGTTCATCCTGGAGTTCAGTTACTAGTGGTGTACCACAAGGATCTGTTTTGGGGCCACTGCTGTTTGTCATTTTTATAAATGACCTGGAAGAGGGTGTAGAAGGATGGGTTAGTAAATTTGCAGATGACACGAAGGTCGGTGGAGTTGTGGATAGTGCTGAAGGATGTTATAGGATACAGAGGGACATAGATAAGCTGCAGAGCTGGGCTGAGAGGTGGCAGATAGAGTTTAATGCGGAAAAGTGTGAGGTGGTTCACTTTGGAAGGAGTAACAGGAATGCAGAGTACTGGGCTAATGGCAAGATTCTTGGTAGTGTAGATGAACAGAGAGATCTCGGCATCCAGGTACATAAATCCCTGAAAGTTGCCACCCAGGTTAATAGGGCTGTTAAGAAGGCATATGGTGTGCTAGCCTTTATCAGTAGGGGGATTGAATTTCGGAGCCACAAGGTCATGCTGCAGCTGTACATAACTCTGGTGCGGCCGCACCTGGAGTACTGCGTGCAGTTCTGGTCACCACATTATAGGAAGGATGTGGAAGCTTTGGAAAGGGTTCAGAGGAGATTTACTAGGATGTTGCCTGGTATAGAGGGAAGGTCTTACGAGGAAAGGCTCAGGGACTTGAGGTTGTTTTCATTAGAGAGGAGAAGGTGAGAGGTGACTTAATAGAGACATATAAGATAGTCAGAGGATTAGATAGGGTGGACAGTGAGAGTCTCTTTCCTCGTGTGGTGATGACCAACACAAGGGGGCATAGCTTTAAATTGAGGGATGGTAAATATAGGACAGATGTTAGAGGCTGTTTCTTTACTCAGAGAGTAGTAGGGGTGTCAATTTCAGCGGCCGGCTCACTTTGATCCGGAGAGGGAAGCTGCTCTCTCACTGAAACAATCAGCCGGCCGCTGAAATTGACACTGCCGGCTGCTCTCTCCCTCCAATCCAACTTTTAAGTTGTTAAAAATGCAGCAGTGCTTGTTTTAATTAGATCCACGATGGTCTGACCTCTCCCCCCGCCCCCCGTAGACTCACAATGGGAAGCGCATGCATAGATTTTAAAATAAATTTAAAACCCCCATCGTGGATATCCACGGCGTGGATGCAACGCGGGTGGCTGTCTTGGACCCCAACACCCGCATTATAAAGGGGGACTACTGTATTCACACCCCACCATCTGGCCTGGGTTTGCAAAATCCTTCCAACTGTCCTGGCTAGAGACAATTCACATCTCTTTAACCTGATATCATCCCTCTCTCCAGTCACACCATCTGGACCTGTAAAGACTTAATTACCTGCAAAGACTCGCATTCAAAGTACCATCTTGCATCATTGAATTTTTTTATATATGTGTTTGTGGAACCCACCTCTTCATTCACCTGTGGAAGGAGCTGCGCTCCGAAAGCTAGTGCTTCTAAACAAACCTGTTGGACTTTAACCTGGTGTTGTAAGACTTCTTACTGTGTCCAACGCCAGCATCTCTACATCATAAATGAGAAGCATTTAATGCTTCCCTCAGTTTCGAACCTTTTGCGTGTTAGCTGACTGTAATAACCTCTATGCTACAGAAACAGCTGGCAGCACAGTACCCAATGGCCCTGTGCAACGTTCAACTGCACAGTCTTGCTGCAGCTTTCAATGGTTCAGCTGGGAGGCTGATTGCATGAAGACAACTGTTTCTTTAAAACAGATGTCTCAACTTGTAAGACCATAAGATATAGAACTTATATTGAACTTTTAGCATTTATTCAGCAAATATCTAACAGAATAATGCTCTCTGTTCAATCATTAATGCATCATTCTTATCTTCCTACAGAAATTTTCCACCAATTTTACTCAGTATGTTTCGTTATTCAATGTTGAACATCTGTATTTATTATATATGACTTCATTTTGAATTGAATAACTCTCGAGTCTTCACTCTGAATAACTCTGAAATATACACCATTGAATTGCAAACATTTTTTAAAAAAGTTTTTTTTATTGAGTTTTCATATTTTATATATGACAAATTACAAGTTATTAGAGAGAGAGAAAAAAAAAGGAAAACACAAAAATTTAACATGAATATTTACAGGTAAGCATCTTCATAACAATAATTGTGGCCGCCCCCTTTAGCCAGCATACATATTTTACATTCCCCAATATGGCCGAGGCACATGTTTATAGGCATTTATTTATAGTTTGGTTTTGGGCCTTGGCTTGCCATCAAACCCCCATACCGAGCCCGTAGCCCCCCCTCCCCCCGGCTACCTTCCCCCGATTCCCGTCCATTTTCCCCTGGTTCTTGGCCACCCGACTATTCTTCCTCATGTACGTTGGCCACAAACAGGTCCCGGAACAGTTGCATGAATGGCTCCCAAGTTCTGTGGAAGCCGTCGTCCGACCCTCGGATGGCGAATTTGATTTTCTCCATTTGGAGAGATTCCGAGAGGTCGGACAGCCAGTCTGCAGCTCTGGGTGGTGCTGCTGACCGCCAGCCAAACAGGATTCTACGGCGGGCAATCAGGGAGGCAAAGGCAAGGGCGTCCGCCCTCCTCCCCAGGAATAGATCTGGCTGGTCTGAAACCCCGAAGACCGCCACTATCGGGCATGGCTCCACCCTCACCCCCACCACTTTGGACATAGCCTCGAAGAAGGCTGTCCAGTACTCCACAAGTCTGGGGCAAGACCAGAACATGTGGGCGTGGTTGGCCGGGCCTCTCTGGCACCGCTCACATTTGTCCTCCACCTCCGGGAAGAACCTACTCATACGGTTTCTCGTTAAGTGGGCTCTATGTACCACTTTTAGTTGCGTCAGGCTGAGCCTTGCGCACGTGGAGGTGGAGTTGACCCTATGCAGTGCTTCGCTCCAGAGTCCCCACCCTATCTCCATCCCCAGGTCGTCCTCCCATTTCCTTCTTGTTGCGTCCAGTACGGTGTCGTCCCTATCTACCAGTCGGTCATACATGTCACTACAGTTCCCTTTCTCTAGGATACTTGCGTCCAGTAGGTCTTCCAGTAGTGTCTGTCGTGGCGGTTGTGGGTACGTCCTTGTCTCCTTTCGTAGGAAGTTTTTGAGCTGCAGGTACCGTAGCTTGTTCCCCCCAGCTAGCTGAAATTTCTCTGTCAGTTCGTCCAGTGTTGCGATCCTGTCGTCCGTGTATAGGTCCCTGACTGTCAGTGTCCCCCCGTCCTGCCTCCACCTTTTGAAGGTGGCGTCAGTCAGTGCTGGTTTGAACCTATGGTTGTTGCAGATGGGAGCCTTGTCCGACATTTTGTACAGGCCAAATTGCTGCCGCAGTTGGTTCCAGGATTGGAGGGTGGCTGTCACCACTGGGCTGGTGGAGTGTTTTTTGGGTGGGGATGGGAGTGCTGCCATGGCGAGGGCCCGGAGGGAGGTTCCCATGCAGGAGGCCTCCTCCGCACGTACCCACTCGGCTTCTGGCTCCTGGATCCATCCCCTTACTCGCTCGGCTGTTGCCGCCCAGTGGTAGAATTGTAGATTCGGGAGGGCTAGCCCCCCCCTGGATTTTGTTTTTTGTATGACCTTCTTTGGGATCCTAGCATTTTTACCCCCCCATACGAACGCCATGATATGTTTGTCCAGCGCTTTGAAAAAGGCCTTGGGGATGTAGATCGGAATGGATCTAAACAGGAAAAGGAACCTGGGCAGTACGTTCATTTTGATCGTCTGGACTCTGCCCGCGAGGGAGAGCGGGAGTGTGTTCCATCTTTGCAGGTCCTTTTTAACTTCCTCCGTCAGGCTGGTGAGGTTCCATTTGTGGATCCCTTTCCAGTCATGGGCTATTTGGATCCCCAGGTAGCGGAATTTATTTCGGGCTTGTTTGAACGGCAGCCCCTTTAGTGCTGCCCCCCCCCCCCCCCTCCCCCCCCCCCTTGCGGGTGTACTGGGAAGATCTCACTTTTGCTCATGTTGAGTTTGTAGCCCGAGAAGGCTCCAAACTCTTTCAGGAGCGCTATGATTCCGTCCATGCTGCTTTGTGGGTCCGAGATATAGAGGAGCAGATCGTCCGCATAGAGTGAGACTCTGTGCTCTCTACCTCCCCATCGGATCCCCCTCCAATTTTTTGCTGCCCTGAGCGCGATTGCTAGCGGTTCGATTGCTAGTGCGAACAGCAGCGGGGACAGTGGGCATCCTTGTCTGGTGCCCCTGTGCAGCTGGAAGTATTGGGAGTTGGTATTGTTGGTCCGTACACTCGCCATGGGAGCGTTGTATAGGAGCTTTACCCAAGCGGTGAACCCTGTTCCAAGCCCGAACCACTCCAGTACCTCTATGAGGTATTTCCATTCGAATCTGTCGAAGGCCTTTTCTGCGTCCAGGGAGACGATCACCTCTTGTGTTCTCTCCCCGGAGGGGGTCATTATCACGTTCAGCAGGCGCCTGATGTTCGCGGTAAGCTGTCTACCTTTGACGAAGCCCGTCTGGTCCTCTGTGACCACCTCAGGTACACAGTCTTCTAGCCTTTTGGCTAGGATTTTGGCCAGTATTTTGGCGTCTGCGTTCAGCAGAGATATGGGTCTGTATGACCCACATTCCATTGGGTCTTTGTCTTTCTTAGGTATCAGCGAGATTGAGGCCTGTGCTAACGTGGGTGGCAGTGTGCCCCTAGCTAGCGAGTCTGTGAACATCTCCCGCAGGTGCGGGGCCAGCGCTGTCGCGAATTTTTTGTAGAAGTCCGCCGGGAATCCGTCCGGTCCCGGCGCCTTCCCCGTCTGCATGGAGCTAATGCTCTCCATGATCTCTCCCAGTGCTAGTGGTGCTTCCAGATCCCGTTTTCTGCCCTCTCCCACGACTGGTATGTCCAGTCCATCAAGAAACCGGTTCATCCCAGCCTTCCCCGTTGGGGGCTCCGAGGTGTACAGCTCTTGGTAGAAGGCCTTGAAGGTTTCGTTAATCCTCTCTGGTTCTGTTTCCCACGTGCCTCTGGTACCTCTGATTTGCGCAATTTCTCTGCTGGCTGCCTGCTTTCTCAGCTGGTGTGCCAACAGGCGGCTGGCTTTGTCTCCGTGTTCGTACAGGGCCCCGCGTGCCTGGCGGAGTTGGTGTACTGCTTTCCTGGTGGAGAGCAGGTCAAAGTTCCTTTGTAATTCTTTTCTCTCCGCCAGGAGCTCTACGGTCGGGGCCTCGGAGTATTTACGGTCTACCTCCAGTATGGAGTCGACCAGCTTCTGCCTAGCCACCCTTTCCTCCCTATCTCTTTGCGCTTTGTAGGCAATGATTTCCCCTCTTAGTACGGCCTTAAGCGCTTCCCAGAACGTGGAGGATGAGACCTCCCCGTTCTGGTTGTTCTCCGTGTATTCCGCTATGGCCCGCGCTATCCTTTCGCTGAAGGCCTTGTCAGCTAGTAAGGCACCGTCCAGCCTCCATGTGGGGCGCTGGGCCCTTCCCGTCTCCAGCCGCACGTCCATGTAGTGTGGGGCGTGGTCTGATATCACAATTGCGGAGTATTCCACCTTGTCTATCCCTGGAAGCACCGTTTTCCCCACCACAAAGAAGTCAATTCTGGTGTACACATTGTGTACTGGGGAGAAGAAAGAGAATTCTTTCTCCCCCAGGTGGGCGAATCTCCAGGGGTCCACTGCTCCCATCTTCTCCATATAGTGACTGAGTTCCCTTGCCATGTTTGAGGTTTTCCCCGTTCTGGGGTTTGATCTGTCCGTCTTTGGATCCTGTACACAGTTGAAGTCCCCCCCCCATGATTAGTCGGTGCGTCGCTATGTCCGGGATTTCTGCCATGGTCTTTTGGATGAAGCTCGTGTCGTCCCAGTTGGGCGCGTACACGTTGACTAGAACTACCGGCGCCCCATCCAGGGCTCCGCTGACCATGACATACCGCCCCCCTGGGTCTGTAACCGTCTTTGTCGCCCTAAACCTTGTCCTCTTGCCGATCAGGATCGCCACCCCCCTGGCCCTTGTCCCGTAACAGGAATGATAGGTTTGTCCCACCCAGCCCTTTCTTACCCGCAGTTGGTCCTGCTCCCTCAGGTGCGTCTCTTGGAGGAAGACTATGTCGGCCCTCATATTTCTGAGGTGGGTGAGGACTCTAGATCTCTTCACTGGGCCGTTAAGTCCCCTTACGTTCCAGGTGACTATCCTGGTGGGGGGCTTCTGCCCCCTCGTTCCTGTGGGATTAACCATATTTGTCTGGTGGACGAGCCCCTGCCCTCCGGGTTTTCCCTTTGTTAGGGGGCCGTCCAGGATGGCCACTATCACTGCTCTCCCCATGCGGTCGGGTCTCTGCGCTCCGGGGTTTCCCCATGTCCCGGGGGCACCCGCCATGGCCGTCCACTGTGTGTCCGCCACGCGGGTAGTCCCCTGCACTCCGGGGGCCCCTTTGCTCACAGACCGTACTGGGTGGGTGCTTGCAGCGGTTCCCTGTTTCGAGCCCTTGTTTGTGGCACTTTGTGGCCCTGGTCCTTTTCTGGCCTCTTTTGTCCCTTTGTATTCAGCAGGGGGATGGGAACCTAAATTGTAGTCCCAGTGTACAGGATGTTGAGAGTAGTGAGGTCAGGGATAGGGTTAAAAGTTCGAAAGAGGGCACCGGCAAGCAGGACGCTGGTTTGAAGTGTGTCTACTTCAACGCCAGGAGCATCCGGAATAAGGTGGGTGAGCTTGCAGCATGGGTTGGTACCTGGGATCTCGATGTTGTGGCGATTTCGGAGACATGGGTAGAGCAGGGACAGGAATGGTTGTTGCAGGTTCCAGGATTTAGATGTTTCTGTAAGAACAGAGAAGATGGTAAAAGAGGGGGGGGTGTGGCATTGTTAATCAAGGAAAGTATTACGGCGGTAGAAAGGACGCTTGAGGACTCGTCTACTGAGGCAGTATGGGCCGAGGTTAGGAACAGTAGAGGAGAGGTCACCCTGTTGGGAGTTGTCTATAGACCTCCGAATAGTCCCAGAGATGTAGAGGAAAGGATTGCAAAGATGATTCTTGACAGGAGCAAGAGTAACAGGGTAGTTGTTATGGGGGACTTTAACTTTCCAAATATTGACTGGAAATACTATAGTTCGAGTACTATAGATGGGTCAGTTTTTGTGCAGTGTGTGCAGGAGGGTTTTCTGACACAGTATGTAGACAGGCCAACAAGGGGCGAGGCCACATTGGATTTGGTACTGGGTAATGAACCCGGCCAGGTGTTAGATTTAGATGTAGGTGAGCACTTTGGTGATAGTGATCACAACTCGGTTATGTTTACTTTAGCAATGGGCAGGGATAGGTATATACCGCAAGGCAAGAATTATAGCTGGGGGAAAGGCAATTATGATGCTATTCGGCAAGATTTAGGAGGTATAGGATGGGGAAGGAAACTGCAGGGGATGGGTACAATCGAAATGTGGAGCTTTTTCAAGGAACAGCTACTGCGTGTCCTTGATAAGTATGTACCAGTCAGGCAGGGAGGAAGTTGTCGAGCAAGGGAGCCGTGGTTTACTAAGGAAGTTGAAGCACTTGTCAAGAGGAAGAAGAAGGCTTATGTTAGGATGAGACATGAAGGCTCAGTTAGGGCACTTGAGAGTTACAAGTTAGCCAGGAAGGACCTAAAGGGAGAGTTAAGAAGAGCGAGGAGAGGACACGAAAAGTCGTTGGCGGATAGGATCAAGGAAAACCCTAAGGCTTTCTATAGGTATATCAGGAACAAAAGAATGACTCGAGTAAGATTAGGGCCAATCAAGGATAGTAGTGGAAAGTTGTGTGTGGAATCAGAGGAGATAGGGGAAGCATTAAATGGATATTTTTCGTCAGTGTTTACACTGGAGAAAGACAATGTTGTCGAGGAGAACACTCAGGTTCAGTCGACCAGGCTAGATGGAATTGAGGTTCAAAAGGAGGAGGTGTTAGCAATTTTAGAAAATGTCAAAATAGATAAGTCCCCTGGGCCAGATGGGATTATCCTAGGATTCTCTGGGAAGCCAGGGAGGAGATTGCAGAGCCTTTGTCCTTGATCTTTATGTCGTCTTTGTCGACAGGAATAGTGCCGGAAGACTGGAGGATAGCAAATGTTGTCCCCTTGTTCAAGAAGGGGAGTAGAGACAACCCTGGTAATTATAGACCTGTGAGCCTTACTTCGGTTGTGGGTAAAATGTTGGAAAAGGTTATAAGAGATAGGGTTTATAATCATCTTGAAAAGAACAAGTTGATTAGCGATACTCAACACGGTTTTGTGAGGGGTAGGTCATGTCTCACAAACCTTATTGAGTTTTTTGAGAAGGTGACCAAACAGGTGGATCAGGGTAAAGCTGTTGATGTGGTGTATATGGATTTTAGTAAGGCGTTTGATAAGGTTCCCCACGGTAGGCTATTGCAGAAAATAAGGAAGTATGGAATTGAAGGTGATTTAGCGGTTTGGATCAGTAATTGGCTAGCTGAAAGAAGACAGAGGGTGGTGGTTGATGGCAAATGTTCATCCTGGAGTTCAGTTACTAGTGGTGTACCGCAAGGATCTGTTTTGGGGCCACTGCTGTTTGTCATTTTTATAAATGACCTGGAAGAGGGTGTAGAAGGATGGGTTAGTAAATTTGCAGATGACACGAAGGTCGGTGGAGTTGTGGATAGTGCTGAAGGATGTTATAGGATACAGAGGGACATAGATAAGCTGCAGAGCTGGGCTGAGAGGTGGCAGATGGAGTTTAATGCGGAAAAGTGTGAGGTGGTTCACTTTGGAAGGAGTAACAGGAATGCAGAGTACTGGGCTAATGGCAAGATTCTTGGTAGTGTAGATGAACAGAGAGATCTCGGCATCCAGGTACATAAATCCCTGAAAGTTGCCACCCAGGTTAATAGGGCTGTTAAGAAGGCATATGGTGTGCTAGCCTTTATAAGCAGGGGGATTGAGTTTCGGAACCACAAGGTCATGCTGCAGCTGTACATAACTCTGGTGCGGCCACACCTGGAGTACTGCGTGCAGTTCTGGTCACCACATTATAGGAAGGATGTGGAAGCTTTGGAAAGGGTTCAGAGGAGATTTACTAGGATGTTGCCTGGTATGGAGGGAAGGTCTTACGAGGAAAGGCTCAGGGAATTGAGGTTGTTTTCGTTAGAGAGGAGAAGGCTGAGAGGTGACTTAATAGAGACATATAAGATAGTCAGAGGGTTAGATAGGGTGGACAGTGAGAGTCTTTTTCCTCGGATGGTGATGACCAACACGAGGGGACATAGCTTTAAATTGAGGGGTGAGAGATATAGGACAGATGTCAGAGGCAGTTTCTTTACTCAGAGAGTAGTAGGGGTGTGGAACGCCCTGCCTGCAATAGTAGTAGACTCGCCAACTTTAAGGGTATTTAAGTGGTCACTGGATAGACATATGGATGAATATGGAATAGTGTAGGTCAGATAGGCTTCAGATGGTTTCACAGGTCGGCGCAACATCGAGGGCCGAAGGGCCCGTACTGCGCTGTAGTGTTCTATGTTCTATGTCCCTGCGTTTCCCCTCCCTGGTCTCTCGCACCCCGAGTGCCCCCCCCCCCCCGCTCTCTCCCTTTTCCCCCCTCCCCTGTATACCCCTCCTTTGCCCCTCCATCCCCTATTCCTGTCCCCATTTGCTCTCCCGACTTTGATGGGTGATCCCCCCCCTCCCCTGCCTGGCGCCTTCCCCCCTGTTGGGGGTGCGCTGCGGCCCTGCTTTGTTGCGTGCCCCCGTCGCTAGCTTTCCTGCTAGCACAGTGGCTCCCCTCTCGGAGGTTGCTGTCCCGCTTCTCCTCTCCCTTCTCCAATACTCCCGTTCCCTCGTGCTGGGGCCTGGCCTCCCACCTGGAGCGGTCCCTTGGGCAGTGGGTTGTTTTTTGTTCTGGGTGTTCCTGCCGCGGGGGAGGGGGCTGGCTTTGCCTCGCCCCTCCCCACCCCCCCGTCAGCATGTCGTTTCTCCTTGCCATGGGCCCCTTGTCCCTACCTCCCATGGCGTTTTTCCAGCCCGTGCTCCTCGACGAACCTATTCGCCTCAGCAGGGGCTGTAAAGAAATATTCCTTGTTTTGGTATGTGACCCAGAGTTTTGCTGGGTACAGCATACCAAAACGCACTTTGCTCTTGTAGAGGGCTGCTTTCGCTTTGTTGAACTCAGCCCTTCTCTTAGTTATGTCCGCTCCAAGATCCTCGTAGACTCGGATGGCGTGCCCTTTCCATTTGCAGGCTCTATTTTCCTTGGCCCAGCGCAGGATTGTCTCCCTATCCCGGTACCGGTGCAGTTTGGCTATGACTGCTCTCGGTTGTTCCCCTGCCTTGGGCTTCGGGTGCAGTGACCGATGAGCTCTGTCCATTTCCGGTGGGGTGGGAAAGGTGTCCCCCCCCACTAAGGAGCCCAGCAACGCAGCCACGAATGTTGTGGGGTTTCTGCCCTCGACCCCCTCTGGCAGGCCCACTATCTTAACATTTTGCCTTCGCGAGCTGTTTTCCTGGTCGTCTACCCTGCCCTTCAGGCTCCCCTGTGCTGCACCCAGTCTCGCCACTTCCCTCTCCAGGGCCGTGACCCGGTCGCTCATGTCGGTCGCTGCTTTCTCCAGCTCTTTAATGGTTGCCTCATGGGCTGCCAGTTTCTCCCCTTGGGCATCCACTTTCTCCTCCAATCTGGTCAGAGCCTGCTGCACCCCTGACATGGCCCTGGTCACTGCTGTCTGTACTGCGGCCTCTGTGTCTGCTTTCAGCTCTGCCTTGATCGCCTGCAGCTGCTCCCTCAGCACCTCGGCAAAGGCTGCCTTCCAGTTCCAGCCCCCCTCTAACCCCAGGGGAGAGGGCACCTGTCTGTCTGGCTCTTTTTGATGCGGCGATACATCCTTCCCGCCGCTTCGTGTGCTGACTCGTTCACCCGAGCTAACTTGCCCTTTGCCCCGTCCACTTCTGGTGCCCCCTTTCTCTTGGCCCCCTTGTGTCATTTTTTTCTCCCCCTTCCCTTTCATCTTTTCTTCTTCCCTTGTTTTTCTTTCCCCCCCTTTTCCGCACCCTATTTTTATTTTATTATTTTTTTTTTTAATTTATTTCCCCCCCCCCTTCTTTCCTTTACCCCTTTATTTTATTTATTTATTTCTTAATTATTTTCTCTCCTCCTCCCCGCTTTTATGCAACTCCTCTCCGATGGACTTACTTTTGCTGTGAGCGAGTGTATAAAGAGAGAAAATAGTATATACTCCCCCCCTTTCTCTTTACCAGTTTTCTTTGGCACCCCGCGGCCTCCTGGTCGCTGCCTCCGGCTTGGCCCCCCCTTCGGTCCCGCACCGCTCCTGGCCTGCGTTTGGGGGGGGAAGAGGGCCTGCCGCTGCCGCACCACTCCTGGCCTGCGTTGGGGGGGGGGGGGTTTGGACCGGGTTGGACCTGCCGCTGCCAAGCCCCTCTGCCGCCGCTGCCGCCGAGACCCGCTGCCGCCGCCGCTGCCGCCGAGACCCGCTGCCGCCGCCGCTGCTGCCGAGCCCCGCTGCCGCCGCTGCCGATGCTCCTCCGCCGACCGGCCTGCCCGGGGGGGTCCCTTCCCTGCTCTCTGCCGCTTGCGGGAGCCCCTCTCCCTGCGACCGCTTCGCTCGCCGACCGGAAGTCGAATCTGTTGAATTGCAAACATGACTGACCAAGAAAAGAAAGTGTTTCACTGGGTAATACAAATCCCATGATGCTTTGTTGAGATTGACCACAGACAGCTTTCAAACAAAGTCAAATATCATTAAATGGAAGTGAATTGAGAATTATGTATTGTTTAAATTTGACCCCTCTGTGTTTTGGTGTGAAACATTCTGCAGCCTAAATACCGTTCATGTATAAGAAAGGAGAACTGACAGCAAATCCGCACTGAGCCTGGATTTCCTCATCTCCCTGAGTGGCTTTTCCTGTTTCTCCATCATTAAGGCCGAATCTTTCAAAAATGTGGTTCAGTTCAATCTCTGCCATTTCCTCAAATTCAGTTACAGTATCGTTTGTGTCTGTCTATATGAGCACACATTACCATTAGATATGTTTTGGATGGTGATTAAAATGTTAATCTGTGTCTACAATGCCATTAAATTCTTTTGTGAACTGATCAAACTGCCAAGATCCGCACTTTGTTTTTTCATGTATGGAATGATCTGTCTGGACTGTACGCAGAACAATAGAACATAGAACAGTACAGCACAGAACAGGCCCTTCGGCCTTCGATGTTGTGCCGAGCAATGATCACCCTACTCAAATCCACGTATCCACCCTATACCCGTAACCCAACAACCCCCCCCCTTAATCTTACTTTTATTAGGACACTACGGGCAATTTAGCATGGCCAATCCACCTAACCCGCACATCTTTGTACTGTGGGAGGAAACCGGAGCACCCGGAGGAAACCCACGCGCACACGGGGAGGACGTGCAGACTCCGCACAGACAGTGACCCAGCCGGGAATCGAACCTGGGACCCTGGAGCTGTGAAGCATTTATGCTAACCACCATGCTACCGTGCTGCCCCTTTTCATTCAATACTTTTCACTCTATCTCAGTACACGCGACAATAATTCAAATCCAATCAGAGACAGTTTCTTACTAATCTTCAGATTGAACAATGAGCTGCCTTAAACCTTATTCATTCATGGGAGGTGGGCGTCACTGCCTGGATCAGCATTTACTGCTCATTCCATTGCCCTTGAACTGTGTGTCTTGTGAGGCTATTTCAGAGGGCACTTACAAATCAACCACAACATTGCTGTGGATCTGGAGTCACATGTAGGCCAGGCCACGTAAGGAGAGCAGATTTCCTAAAGGACATTAATTAACCAGATGGGTTTTTACAACAATCAACAATGTCATCATTAGTCTTTTAATGTAAAACTTTTATTCAATTTCAACATCTGTCACAGGGAGATTCGATCCCAGATCCCGAGAGCATTAACCTGGGTCTCTGGATTACTAGCCCAGTAACAATACCATTACACCACTGCCCAGCCCACATATTCTTGGCAGAATATGTTGTCTTGTAACTTCTCAAAATTATAAAGTAATTTATTTTTTCAAACAAATTCTCATAGCTCTGCAGTTTCTGGAAACATTTTGGTCGATAGTGTTATTTCTTAAAATAAAGATCTAGTCTTTACTAAATAATAACCCAATACACCAATTCGCTCATGATAATCAACGTTCACGACTGAATAATCATGAATTTAATTATTATTTTTGTTCTGAAATCAATACATAGTTAATATGGAAAAGGTACAGAAGGTGAAATGGCTGCAGGAAGCCACATGTTAGAGGTATAAAAGGGCTTCCTTGACCTTGTTACTAATGACAGTGAATACACTATGAAAATAACAATTTAAAAACTAAATGTGATTACATATGCGCACTTACAGCTTCCTACATTACAACAGTGAATATGTTTCGAAAGTACTCCATTGAGCAGCACGGTAGCACAGTGGTTACCACTGTGGCTTCACAGCATCAGTGTCCAAGGTTCCATTCCCACTTGGGTCAGTGTCTATGCGGAGTATGCATGTCTCCCTCTTTCCGCATCGGTTTCCTTCCTCCCACTAATCCCAAAAGACGTGCTGTTAGGTAATCTGGACATTCTGAATTCTCCCTCCGTGTATCCGAACAGGCCCTGGAATGTGGTGACTAGGGACTTTTCAAAGTAACGTCATTGCTATGTAAACCTACTTGTGACAATAAAGATTTTTATTATTATCTGGGTCACTGTCAGTGTGGAGTTTTGCACATTCTCCCCATCTCTGCGTGGGTTTCGCCCCCGCAATCCAAAGATGTGCACAGTAGCTGGATTGGCCACGCTAAAAAGCTTTTCATTTCATACTTTAAAGAGTTGATTTTGGTCTTTCTTTGGGTGGGATTTATAAGTTCCGTTGGATGCTTTTTACTATTTTGTTTCCTTTTGTACGATATTGTACTATTTGATACTTGTATTTTGGGCTGTTTGATGTTCATGTCGTGCTTGTTATAAATTAAAACATTTCCATCAAAATATTTTAGAAAAGGAAAAAAGTGAACCTGTTTGCAAAGTTTGTAAAAAAAAAAAAGGGGCTGGTTCAGCACATTGGGCTAAATAGCTGGCTTTGAAAGCAGACCAAGGCAGGCCAGCAGCACGGTTCAATTCCCGTTTAAGCCTCCCCGAACAGGCGCTGGAATGTGGCGACTAGGGGCTTTTCACAGTAACTTCATTTGAAGCCTACTTGTGACAATAAGCAATTTTCATTTTTCATTTCAAATTGCCCCTTAACTGGAAAAACCTACAACCTACTTGTGACAATAAAGATTTTTATTATTATCTGGGTCACTGTCAGTGTGGAGTTTTGCACATTCTCCCCATCTCTGCGTGGGTTTCGCCCCCGCAATCCAAAGATGTGCACAGTAGCTGGATTGGCCACGCTAAAAAGCTTTTCATTTCATACTTTAAAGAGTTGATTTTGGTCTTTCTTTGGGTGGGATTTATAAGTTCCGTTGGATGCTTTTTACTATTTTGTTTCCTTTTGTACGATATTGTACTATTTGATACTTGTATTTTGGGCTGTTTGATGTTCATGTCGTGCTTGTTATAAATTAAAACATTTCCATCAAAATATTTTAGAAAAGGAAAAAAGTGAACCTGTTTGCAAAGTTTGTAAAAAAAAAAGGGGCTGGTTCAGCACATTGGGCTAAATAGCTGGCTTTGAAAGCAGACCAAGGCAGGCCAGCAGCACGGTTCAATTCCCGTTAAAGCCTCCCCGAACAGGCGCTGGGATGTGGCGACTAGGGGCTTTTCACAGTAACTTCATTTGAAGCCTACTTGTGACAATAAGCAATTTTCATTTTTCATTTCAAATTGCCCTTAACTGGAAAAAAAAATTGGGTACTCTAAATTTATTTTTTAAAAGATTTTTATTATTATAATTCGCTTTTAAACACTTTAGGAGGTCCAGTGGTCGTGAGAGATTTTATAGAAATGTACAATTGTTCTAATTGTCTGCAAACTAGGATAAAGATTGAGTCTTAATTTTGTATAATAACCACGCCATTTTTAATACTTTCTGAAATTCCAGACACACTATATGCACAATTATTTGTTGTAAAACACAGCGAGTTGTTGTGATTTGGAATGCACTGTCTATAAATGGTGCTGCAATCTCATTGGACTGTAACTTCCAAAAGGGAATTTGGTACATTCTGAAAAAGAAAACAAAAATCGAACTCTGGGATTAAATGGGTCGCTGTACAAAGAGCTGGCACGGGAAAACTGGGCCAAATAGACTCTGTGCTCTAGGAGCCTTGTGTACGTGTAGAGGGAGTGGTAATGACCTGGAACCTACTGCCTACGAGAGTAGGAGATGCAGAGATGACACAAGGATTTCAGTCGGAAATTGGACAGGCACTGAGAGAAATAAACCCTCAGGGATTTGGGGATAGAACGGGGCAATGGACTGGTTTGCTCCACAGAGAGCCAATATGATCTCAAAGGGCTGAATGATCCCATTTCTCACCCTCCAGATGCTGTGATCTCTGGAGAGAAATTCAGCTGCTCCAGTCACTCCAACTAACTGGAGTCCCTCATTTCTGGTGCCATTCTTGTAAATGTTCTCTACACCCTCACTAAGAACTTCACATCTTTCCTAAAGTGTGAAGCCCGTATATAATGGTCCATTCTGGAGGGATAGAATTGAAAAGCATAGAGGAAATGTTCAACTTGTTTCGACCCAGTGTCAGACTACACTGGGAGCTCTGTCAACATTGGTGATCTCCATTTAGAAAAAGGAAATAGAGACACTGGAGAAGGTGTAACAAAGATTCATAATATACAGAACTGAGAGCATTTAACACTCAGGAAAGGCTGGGGCTGCTTTTTTCTGGAAAAGAGAAGACTGATGGATGACCTGATGCAAATCTATAAGACTATGAAGGGATTCAATAATCCAGTAGGAATTTCAGTAGAAACCTCTTTATCCAGCGAGTGATGAGAATGTGGAACTCACTACCACAGCAAGTGGTTGAGGTGAACAGCATGAATCCATTGAACGTAAAACTAGATACATACCTGAGGGAGAAAGAATAGGAGATGCTGATGTGGGAGATGTAGAGGGGTGGGTGGAGGCTCATGTGGAGCATAAATACTGACACAGACCATGGCTAACCTCAGCCAGTATGGGAATTTAACTTGTGCTGTTGGTGTCACTCACACAAACCAGCCATCCAGTCAACTGAGCTAACCGATCCCCGTGTAAATCTGTAATAATTCCTTAAATATTAGTGATTGCCTGTCTCCCACCATAGTATTTAATGTAGTTTCCCAGTGCACCTCAGACAACATGCTCTCATACCTTGATAGTTTTCTTCTGTGAGAAACACCAAGATAAATTAAACAAAAGAACCATGTAACCACCATAACCCATCTTCATGGCAATGTGGCATGATTTTTGGGGTTTCCAAACAGAAATGGTCATGAAATAATCTTCTAACCTCCAAACTCCCTTTCACTCTTTGATCCTTGTGAAATGTGCAACCAGATATTTGCAAGAAGGCTCAGAGAGAATCAGCCCACTGGACGCGAAGCCGGAAGACCGGCCCATTGACCAGCAGAATGAACAAAATGCAGTCCTGAATGTAATTGAGGACAGAAACAATACCAACGGAATCCAATCCCTGTAATCAGTTGTGAACTTATTGGTGTCTCAGAAAGTGCGATGAATTACAAAATCCCTTTGCACATTGAGAGCAGGTGGACGGCCTCTCCCCAATGTGAACTCCCTGGTGTGACTGCAGACTGGATAACCAGGTGAATTGTGTAAATAGACATAAACAGGTGTGAGATAATCAGGATTATAGAGACATGGCTGCAGGATGACCAGGGATGGGAACTGAATATATTCCGTATTTAGGAAGGACAGACAAAAAGGAAAAGTGCAGTGGTAGTACTGGATAATAATAATAATAATAATCTTTATTCTTGTCACAAGTAGGCTTACATTAACACTGTCCGGGTACACTGAGGGAGGATTTGGAATGTTCAATTCGCCTAACAGCACATCTTTTGGGACTTGTGGGAGGAAACCGAATCACCGGGAGGGAACCCACGCAGACACGGGGAGAACGTGCAGACTCAGCACAGACAGTGACCCAAGCAAGGAATCGAACCTGGGATCCTGGCACTGTGAAGCAAAAGTGCTCACTCCTGTGCTGATAAATCCCCAGAGCCTGATAATCTGCATCCCAAAGTACTTAAATAAATGGCTCTACATAGTGGATGCATTGGTGAATATCTTCTAGGATTTGATAGACTCTTGACCAGTTCCTGCAGATTGGAGGGTGGCTTTCGTAACTCCACTATTTAAAAAGGGAGTTAGAGAGAAAACAGGGAATTATAGACCAGTAAGCCTGACATCGGCAGTGGGGGAAATTCTCTAATCCGTTGTCAAATATTTTATAGCAAAGCACTTAGAAAACAGTGGCAGAATCGGAGAGTCAGCATGGATTTATGAAGGGGAAATCAAGCTGGACAAATCTACTGGAATTCTTCGAGGGTGTAACTGGTAGAGTTGATGAGGGGGAGCCAGTGGATGTGGTATATTTGGACTTTCAGATGGTTTTCGACAAAAGTCCCGCACAAGAGATTAGTGTGTAAAATTAAAGCACATGGGATTAGGGGTAGTGTATTGGGATGGATAGAAAACTGGTTGGCAGACAGGAAACAAAGAGTAGGAATTAATGGGTCTTTTTCAAATTGGCAGGCAGTGATTAGCGGGGTACCAGAGGTATCGGTGCAAGGACCCCACATATTCACAAGATACATTAATTAAATATGTTTTTCAAATTTAAAGTACCCAATTCCTTTTTTCCAGTTAAGGGGCAATTTAGCGCGGCCAATTCACCTACCCAGCACATCATTGGATTATGGGGGTTAGAACACACAGACACAGGGAAAACTTGTCTCCACACGCACTGTGATCCGGGGCCAGGATTGAACCCTGGTCCTCAGCTCCGTGATACAGCAGTGCTAACCACTGCACCACCCTATATATATTAACGATTTAGATGAGGGAACAAAATGCAATATCTCCAAATTTGCATATGACAAGTTGCGTGGGAGGGTGAGCCATGAGGAGATTGCAGAGATCCTTCAGAGTGATTTGGACTAGTTGAGTGAGTGGGCAAATGAATGGCAGATACAGTATAATTTGGAAAAATGCAAGGTTACCCACTGTGGTAGCGAAAATGCGAAACTGAATGGTCATAAATTAAGAGAAGGGAATGTGCAACGAGACCTGTGTATCCTCGTACATCAGTCACTGAAAGTCAGATGCAGGTACAGCAGGCGGTAAAAAAGGGAAATGACATGCTAGCCTTCACTACGAGCGGATTCGAGTACAGGAGCAGGAATATCTTGCTGCAGTTACACAGGGCCTTCGTGAGGTCATACCTGGAATATTGTGTGGAGTTTGGATCTCCTTATCCGAGGAAGGATGTTCTTGCTGTAGAGGGAGTGCAGCGAAGGTTTACCAGACTGATTCCTGGGATGGTGGGACTGACGTTTGAGAGACTGTATCAGTTAGGATTGTATTCGCTGGAGTTCAGTAGAATATGGGGGGGGGGATCTCATAGAAACCTGTAATATTCTAACAGGACTTGACAGGGAGATGCAGGAAAGATTTTCCCGATGGTGGGAGTGTACAGAAGCATAGGTCGCAGTCTGAGGATACGGGGTATATCATTTAGGACAGAGATGAGGAGAAATGTCTTCAACCAGAGTGGTGAGAATTTGTCACCACAGGAAATAGTTGAGGTCACTATTGATTGATATTTATTGTCACATGTACCGAAGTACAGTGAAAAGTATTTTTCTACGGCCAAGGGAACGTACGCAGTACGTACACAGTAGACAAAAGAATAATCGACAGAGTACATTGACAACGGTGTATCAACAAATAATAATTGGTTATAATGCGGATCAAGGCCAAACAAGAGCAGCATAGGGTATGTTTTCAAGAAGCAGTTAGATTTGGCACTTGGGCCAAAGGGGATCAAAGGAGAAAACGGAATTAAGCTGTTGGATAAGCCATGATCATAATGGATGGTGGAGCAGGTGTGAAGGGCTAAATGGCCTCTTCCTGCTCCTATTTTCTATGTTTCTATGTAATCCCTTCCCACACTAAGAGCAGGTGAACGGCCTCTCCCCAGTGTGAATTCGCTGGTGTGTCTGCAGGGCGGATAAATCACTGAATCCCTTCCCACACTGAGAGCAGGTGAATGGTCTCTCCCCAGTGTGAACTCGTTGATGTCTTTGCAGGGTGAATGAAGCACGGAATCCCTTCCCACACTGAAAACAGGTGAATGGCCTCTCCCCAGTGTGAATTCGCTGGTGTGTCTGCAGGGTCGATAAATCACTGTATCCCTTCCCACACTCAGAGCAGGTGAATGGCCTCTCCCCAGTGTGAACTCGCTGATGTCTCTGCAGGGTTGATGAATAAATGAATCCCTTCCCACATTGAGAGCAGGTGAATGGCCTCTCCCCAGTGTGAATTCGCTGATGTTTCCGCAGGGTTGATGAATAAATGAATCCCTTCCCACATTGAGAGCAGGTGAATGGCCTCTCCCCAGTGTGAACAAGCTGGTGTGACTGCAGACTGGATAACAGAGTGAATCCCTGCCCACACTGAGAGCAGGTGAACGGCTTCTCCTCAGTGTGAACTCGCTGGTGTGCCTGCAGGCTGGATAACTGAGTGAATCTCTGCCCACACTGAGAGCAGGTGAATGGCTTCTCCCCAGTGTGAACTCGCTGGTGTGCCTGCAGGTGAGGTAACTGAGTGAATCCCTTCCCACACTGGGAGCAGGTGAATGGCCTCTCCCCAGTATGACTGCGTCGATGAATCTCCAGCAGAGATGGGAAACAGTATCCCTTCCCACAGTCCCCACATTTCCACGGTTTCTCCATGTTCTGGGTCTCCTCGTATCTCCCCAGATTGGACAATCAGTGGAAGCCTTGTCTACACACAGAACATGTGCACTGTCTCTCCTCGCTGTGAATGGTGTGATACTTTTTCAGGCTGTGTAACTGGTTAAAGCTCTTTCCACAGTCAGTTCACTGGAACACTCTCACTCGGGTGTGTGTGTTTTGTGGGTCTCAGTGCTTTTCCAGTCACACTGATGTATCCACAGTTGAAGCCGACAGATTGGACAAACATTTCTCCTTCTCGCCGATGATATTCAGAGCCCGATGATATTCAGATCAGAAGGAGTCGAGTGAGTTTGTCACATTGCAACGTGATGTTTGAGATTTCTGTCTATAATTTCTCCTCTTCCAATATCCTTTAAAACCAATTTGCAAAAGTCATCATTGTTGGAGCAGAGTGGAAATTCAGAACAGACAATTTGAGTTCCTACGGAACATTATTTCCTCTCTTGTTCTCCAAAAGCTGTAAATCTCCATCCCACACAATCTCCCTCCATTCTCACTCTGCTGTATCTAATATCCACCCTCCCAATTCTCCTGAAGGTGCTGATTCATGTTGATTGACAGATCAAAGCTCAGCTCACTGCTTCCTGACCAGGACACAGAGATTAGAATAGGAGGAAGAGTAGGCCATTCGGCCCACCAAGTCTGTTCAACCATTCAACCTTGGCCGATCTACCTCAGCACCATTTTCCCACACGATCCCCATATCCCTCAATATCTAGAAACCTATAAATATTTGGCTTGAACATACCTGATGACTGAGGCTCCACATTCCTCTAGAGTACAGAATTCCAAAGCTTCCCCACATCCTCGAGTGAAGAGATCCCTCCTCATCTCAGCTTTCTCTCTATTTTCCAACCTGTTCCCCATAACCTTAACTCCATTGTCAATAAAATATCTGTCAAAATTGTGCTTCAATATATTTAATGATCCCCAGATACAACTGGTCCCTGTGGAAGAGAAATCCAAAGACTAACAACCCTCTGAGGGAAGAGATGACTGGAAATCTATAATGTAGCTACAGTCTTAAAATACAAGGCAAGAAATAATCATAAATTTACTTTATTACAGAGCCTTAAGTAATATATTTAATCTGTGCCATACAACAACACGAGACATATCTCGGTCCATTATTAATCTACTGTTCCCTGAAATGTCAACCATCTCCTGGGGAACCCACCACTTTAATTGAGACCATCTTTTTTAAAAATATATTCAGAATAACCAATTATTTTTTCCAATTGAGGGGCAATTTAGTGTGGCCAATCCAGCTGCCCTGCACATCTTTGGGGTGAGACACATGCAGACACGGGGAGAATGTGCAACCGCCACATGGACAGTGACCCGGGTCCCAAACTGGAATATGCTAAATTATACTAAATGGTTAGCACTGTTGCTTCACAGCACCAGGGCCCCAGGTTCGATTCCCGGCTTGGGTCACTGTCTGTGCGGAGTCTGCACGTTCCCCACGTCTGCGTGGATTTCCTGCAGGTGCTCCGATTTCCTCCCACAATTCCCAAAAGTCGTGCTTGTTAGGTGAATTGGGCATTCTGAATTCTCCCTCTGTGTACCCGAACAGGCGCCGGAATGTGGGAACTAAGGGCTTTTCACAGTAACTACATTGCAGTGTTGATGTAAGCCTACTTGTGACAATAAAGGTTATGGTCGTTGGTGCGTGAGGCAGCAGTGCTAACCGCTGTGCCACAATGCGACCAGGGACCATCGTTTTAGTCAAATAAATGGGTAAACCTGTTCAGGAGATTGGTTTGAGAAGTTGGAAACACTTTGTGGAGCTGCGAATCTTCTTGAAAAAGCTTTTCCCCAAATTATAGTAATATAATAATCATTATTAAAAATCCATCACTGGACTAATCCAGTTTGATGGACAAGTTGTCTCCATTCTGAACAATGGGGAACAAGCTCCTCCCACTCATTGAAACATCGCCCCGACAAAGATGAGAAACGCGCATGCGCCCTGATGCACATCCAATAAAGATGGCGGCTGTTAACCCGAGCCGACGATGAGGAGCTGCAGGTCCGCTCAGAACAAAATTAGTCAAGTGAGCTCTTTTCCGAGGATTGCGGCTCACAACACCTTTACATAACGTTTCCGCCCACCCCCGCAATCTCTCGCTCCCTCCATATTGTTACTTGCTTCATACCAATTTCAGATCTGAAGGAAACACCCCAACACCCTCTGCGTCGCCGCTACCCACACTGCGCATGCTTCAATCACAGCGGGCCCCGCCTCTCATTCTCTCCGATTGGTTGATCAGCCACTCAAGGTCGGTCCTCCAGACCCGCCCCTCTCAGCCTATTGGTCGGGAGCTGCCGTCAATCTCCCGGGCATTGTGACGGTTACAGATGGTGAGAGCGGCCATAGGCTCAGGCTAACTGGCTGATTGTTCCTGTCTCTGTCCCTCCCCTCCCCACTCCTGCTGCCCTCTGACCTCCCACCCCTCTGCCTGAGGTGGGACCACCTGGGACTGCAGACCCTGCCCTCTGTCCTCCCGCCCCTCTGCCTGAGGTGGGAGTGGGACCGCCTGGGAATGCAGACCCTGCCCTCTGTCCTCCCATCCCTCTGCCTGAGGTGGGAGTGGGACCAGCTGGGACTGCAGACCCTGCCCTCTGTCCTCCCGCCCCTCTGCCTGAGGTGGGACCACCTGGGACTGCAGACTCTGTCCTCCCACCCCTCTGCCTGAGGTGGGAGTGGGACTACCTGGGGTTGCTGTGAAGACCAAGGGTTCTGTTTTGGCCCCAACAGGGCTGAAGAGCGCCGTCCGCCCACCTTTTCACCGGCTGTGGGGCAGCCTGGGTCATTGCTTTAGGCCCCTCCAGGGCTGAAGAACGGTGCCCCGCTCATAGTCGCCACCTGCTGTTGCCCTGCAGCACCTTCCCTTGTGGCACCAGCTGTTGCGGTGCCACATCCATTCCCCCCCTCCCCCTACCACCCTGAACCTGGATACAGGGCCCGGTTGTCCCAGGTGTGGGCATGGGCAGCACCCCAGGGGCATTCCCCTCTGCCGGGGGGCAGGGTGGCCAAGGACCACCTATGCAGGGGCAGCAGCCTCTCAACCCTCCGCTGCCCCTTTGCCCTTCCGCCTATTGACACGGCAATTTGGGGCTTGATGGCCAAGGTAACACCTCCATAACGTGGTCAAACAGGTTGATTGTCAACCTGTAAACCCTTTCAACACACGGCATTGGGAACGAGAGAGATTCCTGGGCAGTTGGTAAGAAAGTGGGATCGTCTTCCATCTAGTCGCCACATTACCAGAAGGATGTGGATGCTTTAGAGAGGGTGCAGAGGAGGTTCACCAGGACGTTGCCTGGTATGGAGGGTGCTAGCTATGAAGAAAGGTGGAGTAGATTAGGATTGTTTTTGTTGGAAAGGCGGGAGGTTGAGGAGGGACCTGATTGAGGTCTACAAAATTATGAGAGGTATGGACAGGGTGGATAGCAACAAGCTTTTGCCAAGAGTGGGGGTGTCAATTACAAGGGGTCACGATTTCAAGGTGAGAGGGGGAAAGTTTAAGGGAGATTTGCGTGGAAATTTTTTACGCAGAGGGTGGTGGGTGCCTGGAACGCTTTGCCAGCGGAGGTGGTAGAGGCGGGCACGATAGCATCATTTAAGATGCATCTAGACAGACATATGAACGGACGGGGAACAGAGGGAGGTAGATCCTTGGAAAATAGGCAACAGGTTTAGATAGAGGATCTGGATCGGCGAAGGCTGGGAGGGCCGAAGGGCCTGTTCCTGTGCTGTAATTTTCTTTGGTCTTTGTATCACCGTCCATGACTAGCTCCAGACTACAGCACGCATGTAAAAGTGCATGGGGTCACAGCAACCTGGGGCTCCGAGTGAACTGTAACACACCGCCACAAAATTTTGATGCTGTGGAGAGGGATTCGGGAGGGGATTTTAATCCAAACGGTTATTTACACTGAGTGGTGGGTGTGTGGAATGCACTGCCAGCGGAGGTGGTGGAGTCAGAGTCATTAGGCACATTGAGCGACTCTTGGACAGGCACATGGACAGCAGTAAATTGAAGGGGTGTAGGTTAGGTTGATCTTAGATTAGGATAAGTGGTCGGCACAACATTGTGGGCTGAAGGGTCTGTACTGTGCTGTATTCTATGTTCTAAGTGCTGTGCCCACCCCACCATGACCATCGAGGCGTGCACTCGTGTGATGGCCGGGGTCGTGGGACCCTCGTAGCCGCCTCGTGGATGTACGGCAAGGCTGTGTTTTTCCTGCGGGCCGAGCAGGCGGTCCACCGTGTCCTGGAAAGGGGGCTCACGGTGGGCGGGACACACGTGGTAGTAGACCCGCTGGAGGCCACCGCCGAACGTGTCGTTCTTTCCAACGTCCCGCCCTGACTCCCCACCGAGCTCCTCCCCCATCTCAACCTACTGGGGGAGGTTTGGTCCGGGGTGGTGCCGCTAAAGCTCGGCCTTCGGGAGGGTGGTCTGGGGAGGGGGAGAGGGAGCCTCCACTGGACCAGAGATGGCCTGAAAAGGCCAGACGAAAGACGGCACGCTGGTCGGACCAGGCCCATCCAGACCCTGTCAAAACTACTGATCTCGTGCCCGCCCAGACCAACTCCGAGAATGCAGCCTTACCTCGGGACGCCGCCGCCGCACCGCAACAATCTGAGGGGTCCGGAGAGACCACCACACGTGCTCCGGAGGGCGGTGTAGACCCTGTGTACAGCCCTTAGCTGGAGGCTGTTCCGGCCTCGCCACAATCCCAGATGGCCCGGGGCCGGGTGGCGACGCGACCCCCGAGAACTTGTTCCGTCCGATGCAGTTTTACTCACCGGTCACCTCGTTTTGTTCATCGGCGGTGGCCAGCAGCAGCCCCCAGTGCCCTTACATATTCAGGTCGTGGGCGGGCGACGGAAAGGAAGGCTCCCCGCTCGCAACACCCAAGCAGACGGTGCCAGGGAGCCCAGGTTCCATCCCGGAGCTGTTCCTGGGGTCTTCCGGGGTCTCTCCGAGAGCCCGGCATTGACGCGGAGTCAGGGTCGGAGGCGCCACCGTCCACAGACCCTGAATTGCTGGGGAGCCTGTGAGGAACCTGTCTGAGGGTGATCCTGGGGGCGGGATCGACTCGGGCCAAGGGCTAGCCGATGGACCGTTTTCCCGCCACACTCCATGTGGCGGGGGACTCGAGCCAGGCGGTGACACTCGGAGGAGGACAGCTGCTCGTTGACGGGTGAGGAGGAGGATTTAGTCCCTCTCTGCAGCAAGGCAGAGGGCGCCCTTACGTCCGGCACCGAGTCTCCCCTCATCCCCTCTGGGAACTCCGAGCGTTTTTGAAAAAGCATCACGGTCACCAGGACTGTGTGCGGCTAGCCCTGGACAGCTGGCGAAATCTGGGGCTGCACCTCAAGACCACCAACGTCTATGCCAGAGAGGCACGGGAATTCGATCAGGACCAGGGGGGCAGCACCAAGCTGTCCTGTTCCTCGCGGGGCTCCTGAGGGAGTGGATTGGGCGGCAACCCTCTACCTCCTGCGAGTTCCGGGTGGTTGGTGAAGGATACACGCTACAACTGACATGGAGGTAACCATAGCCAGCCTCAACATCCATGGCAGCAAGGACGCGCTTCACCATTTCCAGTGCTTCGCTGTCCTCCGGGACGGAAAGTGCGTGGTGTGCTTCCTGCAAGAAACCCACACCATTCCGGGGGACGAAGCTAAGTGGCAATGGGATCTTCATAAGTCACTTGGCCCCACGATCGGGCAGCGTGGCTATCTTGTTGGCTCCACATTTTCAGCCCGAGATCTTGAGGGTCAAGGATACAGTGCCAGGCTGTCTGTTGCATTTAACAGTCCGCGACGGAGACGTGGTGCTTCACTTTGTGAATGTATACGCTCCCCGGGCCGGGCCGCAGCAGACGACTTTATTTGACAAAGTGTCCACTCTTCTTGGCACCATCCCTGTGGGCGAGTGCATCGCCTTCGGAGGGGATTTCAATTGCACCCTCCAGGACAAGAACCGTGGTAGAGTCCAGCGGAACATGCAGGCGGTGGTGAAGTTGAGGGACCTGGTCAGCTTGGTGGATGTCTGGCGAACTCTCCATCCTGAATCGCGGGTGTACATGTTTGTGCGCCCTCTGTTCGGCACGTCCAGAATCGACCGTCTTTACATTTCTAAGACTTACTTGCCCAGTGTTCCGACGGCCTCTGTGGAGCAGGTGCTGTGCTTCGATCACCACCTGGTGTGAGCGGGGCTCACTCCTACCCGCACTCAGACACGGTCCGCGTACTGGCACTTTAACAATGTGCTGCTGGAGAACGAGTGGTTCCTGGATTCATTACGCCGCTTCTGGGCCGGCTGGAGAAGGAAGCGGGGTGACTTCCCCTCCTTGAGGCGATGGTGGAACGTGGGCAAGACTCACGTCGTGCCTTCTGTCAGGGGTACACGAAGGGGTCTACTGCCGGGCGGAAATCCAAGATCACCAAATTGGCTGAAGAAGTCTTTGATCTGGAGTCACGTCTTGCTCAGCCCGATTTGGACCCGGCCCTGGGGCTGGTGTACAGAGAGAAGAAGGGTACACTGCGGGACCTGCAACTTGTCGGGTCCCACGGCGCGTACGTGAGGGCGCGGATCAGTCTTCTGCGGCATCCCCTTCTTCTACTCACTGGGGTTTCTTCGCTGCTGGCCGACGACGGGTCCCTCGTCTCGGATCCGGAGGGGGTCAGAACTCCAGTCAGGAACTTTTATTCTGATCTCTTGTGGCCATCTAAAATGGTCCACCATGATCCACCCTGACCAGTCCTACGTCGTCCCAGACCACACCATTTACGATAATCGCTTTGCGTCAGGACTGCCCTTTGTCCGGCCAACTTCTTTCTCTGTGTGGAGCCTTTCCTGCGCCTCCTGCGGAGGAGGTTGTCGGGGTTCGTTCTGCGCGAGCCGGGCATGGTGGTGGTCCTTTCGGCTGACGCTGATGACGTGCTCCTCATGTTCACTGACCCCGGTGACCTGCGGAGGATGCGAGAGTGCCAGGCTGTTTTCTCTGTCGCGTCTTCTGCTAGGAGCAACTGGGCTAAGTGTTCCGGACTCCTGGTCTGTGGCAAATGACCCCCCCACCCCCGCAGAGGAGTTCAGACCCTTCAGCTGGAGCCTGACCAACATCCTCTACTTGGGAGTCTATCTTTGCCCGGCAGAGGAAGCCTGGTCGGCAAACTGGCAGGAACTGGAGACCAAGGTCACCACTTGCCTAGGCCGCTAGACAGGACTGCTCTGAGTGCTGTCCTACAGGGGTCGAGTTCTCGTCATAAACCAGCTGGTTGCCTCCATGCTGTGGTATCGGCTGGTCACTTTGACCCCTCCCCCTGACTTTGTCACACGCAGCCAGAGAACTCTGATTCGGTTCTTCTGGGACAATGGATTGCAGAGGGTCGCTGCAGAGGTCTTGAGTCTCCCGATTGCGGAGGGCTACAGGCGCTGGTATGCCAATGCACCCAGATCGCGACTCTACGTCTTCAGACTCTGCAGCGATACCTGTACGTTGAGCCTCCTCCACGATGGTGTGCCCTGGCGACGTATTTCTTCCGCCAGGTTCACGGCTTGAACTACAACGTGCAACTCCTGTTCGTCGACCAGCAGGGTCTTCGGAGTTCTTTGTTGGCACTTCCCGTCTTGTACCAGGACCTTCTCAAAGTCTGGAACATGATCGCGATGCCCCACAGCTCTCCCCTGTTAGGAGTGGTGGCTCTCGTAAGGGAGCCGCTGCTCAGGAATCCGTACCTCTGCCAATATCCATTCCGGTGGCTGTCAGAGTGGAGGGCTGTGGATGCCGCGGTGACCAGGATTGGGGACATGCTGGGTGTTGGAGGGGTGGGCTGGATGATGCCCTATGTGTTAGCCGAGCGCAGAGTGGTGTCCGTCCAGTGCGTGGCCAAAGCCATCCGAGGCCTCCACTGGAAATCCCTCTACGGAGGCATCCTCCCTATAAAACCTGGGGACCTGGGGTGGAGGGTGCTGCACAAGGCATTGCCGTGAACCAGTAGGTTAAGCCACTACACGGCCTCCCCAGAGACCTGCCACTTTTGCGACCTGTCGGAGACCGAGGAGCACGTTTATGTTGTCTGTCCAAGGCTGCACTCTCTTTTTGGTTTCTTGACAGTTGTTGAGGTTTTCTTTGCACTTCAGCCCCAAGCTCCTGATCTACGGAGATCCGGTACGAAAGGGGGTGGGGAAGGCAGTGGACCTTCTCGTGAGCTGCTCCTGGGCCTGGCCAAACCTGCTAATAGGTCCAGGCAGCGGGCGACCGAGGGGGGTCATCCGACCTGTCTGCCCATCTTCCGCAGCCTTGTTCGCGACCGGGTGTTCCTGGAGCGGAGGCATGCGGTGTCCACGGGCACACTTGAGGCGTTCCGTGATTTGATGGGTTTTGTTAAGTTTCCGTTTCCTTTCTGATTCCTTTTGGGCTGTGCTCCGGTTGCTTTCTTTTTGGAGCACCCCCCTTTTGATTTTGTCCCTCAGTTTTGTTCTTTTACTTAGTTGTCACGCCGTACTTTACGCCAGAATAGGCAGCGGATGCAGGGTTATATTCCTGCTGCGTGTAGATAAACGGAGCAGGTCATCACTAACAAAACTCGTATAAAAAACACAAAACATTAAAAAATATTATTCTCTGTCCTAATCAAATTATAGTCGTTAAACCCTATAAACCACAGGGGTCTCAGACAATAATAGTGGCGATAGGGCCCAGAGGAGAAACAGGAAAGTCTCACTCACTTGGAGAGTAGCAAACAGTGTCTGTTCCCATAATAGGTCAGGCTGCAGTGTGCGAGTGAATGTATATTGGATCCAATGTAGAATCATGGATTCCCTACAGTGCTGATTGAGGCCATTCGGCCTATCGAGTCTGCACTGACCCTCTGAAAGATCATCCTACCTGGGCCAATCTCCCACTCTATCCTCACAACCCCTCCCATGGACAATTTAGCATAGCTAATCTACCTAAACCTGCACATATTTGGACCGTGGGAGGAAACCAGAGCACCCACAGGAACTCTGTGCAGACACAGGAAGAATGTACAAACTCCACACAGATAGTGACCCAAGGTGGGAATTGAACCCAGGTTTCTGGCGCTGTGAAGCAACAGTGTTAACCACTGTACCGGCCATTACTCTATCACAGTTATTAGACAATACCTGTCTGATATTCCAATTCCAGTGTGTGTTACTCTGTCACTGTTATTATTAGACAATAATAGGAGGACAAGGTGAAAAGGAGCAAAGATATTTTGAAGTTTCTGTGTTGTGGTATCACTGGGAGGTGTGTGATAAAATAGGAATTGAAACATTATAACAGAGACACGTGTGACTGACTCCACCTGACTGAGAGCTGTTCTACACAAGGAGAGAGCAATGAGGACATGTGGAATTCCAGAGATTTCTGATATCGGAGGTCATAGAATCCTGACACTGCAGAAGGAGGCCATTCGGCCCATCGAGACTGCAGTGACCCTCTGAAAGCTCATGCCACCCAAACCCACTTCCCTGGCCTATCCCTGTAACCCCTTAACCTGACCTACACATCCCTGGACACTAAGGGGCAATTTAGCATGGCCAATCCACCTAACCTTCACACCTTTGGACTGTGGGAGGAAACCGGAGCACCAGAGGAAATCCACGCAGAGACGGGGAGAAAATGAAAACTCCGCACAGTCACAAGAGGCTGGAATTGAACCCAGGTCCCTCGCACTATGAGGCAGCAGGGCTAGCCACTGTGCACCACCCACTGCCTGATACGATTATCACTCTCAAAAGCTCATTTATAACCATTATTTCTAGGGTCTTACATCAATCACTTATTCAACTGTCCATCAGTCAGGGACAGATATTCAAGTGAAAACCTCCTATTTCCATCGGACATCCATGAAGTCAGGTTGTGGCTCATCGCTTGCTCGGACGTCCTACATGTCGGTCTTGAGATCACAAATACACCAAGATTGTCTTGTTTCAGACCTGTGCAAGACACATGTACTTGGCAGAGACAACAGGCTAACAATGTCCTGTATTTGTCAATCCTGGAAACGTTCCCAATGAGAGAGGAAGAGAATGAAATAGTCCTATAACAGTCAACACATTTCTGAAGATTTTATTGTGTTATTACAGTCCTTTTTTTACAGATCTCCCCACTCCAAGAGGGAATATCCTTATTAACGTCTCACAAGTAATTTCTGGCTAACCTCGCAATTGTAAGCTATTTCTAAGCATGTATTCTTAATTACTTGATTTCATACCGTAGATAACTTAGCAATGCTGCCAGAATGATCAGAATCAGCAACACAATCGCTTCAGCTGTGACCAATAATAAATGTAAAACCTTTTGATAGAAAAATTTGATAAGTATCAACTTCGATTCATCCTCCCCACCTGCAGATCATCTCCCACAATTCCAAATTACTGGCACGTTGTAAATATATCTGGTTCAAACAGAACTTCATGCACAGACTTTAAAGATTCTCCAGCATGGGGCGGCATGGCGGCACAGTGGTTAGCACTGCTGCCTCATAGCACCAGTGATCCGGGTTCGATTCCGACCTCGGGGAAACTCTCTGTGTGGAGTTTGAATTTTCTCCCCATGTGTGAGTGGGTTTCCTCCGGGTGCTCCGGTTTCCTCCCACAGTCCAAAGATGTGGAGGTTAGGTGAATTGGTCATGCTAAATTGCCCCTTAGGGTGGAATTGCAGGAATAGGACGGAGGATTGAGCCGAGGTAGCGTAGTCGTTCAAAGTGTTGGTGCAGACTCGATGGGCCGAATGGCCTCCTTCTTCACTGTAGAGATTCTGTGATGGTGACCTGCCTCCACCTTGTGGATATTTTCTAACTGATTCTGAACCCTCTTCAACTCAATTGGTTCTTTCTAAATATGCTTAGAAAAGGGCAGCACTGTGGCGCAGTGGGTTAGCCCTGCTGCCTCACGGCACCGAGGTCCCAGGTTCAATCCCAGCTCTGGGTCACTGTCCGTGTGGAGTTTGCACATTCTCTCCGTATCTGCATGGGTTTCACCCCCACAATCCAAAGATGTGCAAAGGTAGGTGGATTGAACATGCTAAATTGCCCCTTAATTGGAAAAAAAAATGAATTGGGTACACCAAATTTATAACAAAAAAATAAAATTAAAATAAAAATATGCTTAGAAATCTTATTGAGGATATACTCATCATCCCCGTAACCCTCTTCTCCAATCCCCAGTACGTCTCTAAGCCCCGCATAGTCTGTTTTCTCTGTCAGACTATCTATCAGTCGTTTCCGGTAATATGTCAATGGCATTGTCTACCCCAGGCTTCACTCAGGAATGTCTCCATTCACGTTTAACTGTGATCCCACTCCTAACACCACTTGTAGCATTCAGGTCCACAAGTCACAGAATATTCTAAAAGGGGGTTGAGCTCAAAAGCGATTTTCAAGTAGTTCATTGATAAGTAACAGTTTAAATATGATGCAGCAGTTAAATGGTCAGGAAAAACACATGACCCATGACAGGTGGTAACAGTAAACCCGTCGCAGAATCACAGAATAACAGTGCAGAAGAGGCCCTTCGGTCCATCGAGACTGCACCAACGCATGAAAAACATCTGACCTGCCTACCTAATCGCATTTACCAGCACTTGGCCCATAGCCTTGAATGTTATGACATGCCAGTCTTCATCCAGGTACTTTTTAAAGGATATGAGGCAACCCGTCTCTCCCGCCCTCCCAGGCAGTGCATTCCAGACCGTCACCATCCTCCGGGTGAAAATGTTTTTCTTCTAATCCCCCCTACACCTCCTGTCCCTCACCTTGAACCTGTGTGCTCTTGCAACTGACCCTTCACCTAAGAGGAACAGCTGTTCCCTATCCACCTTGTCCATGCCACTCATAATCTTATCCACTTCGATCACGTCGCCCCTCAGTCTTCTCTGCTCCAGCGAAAACAACCCAGGCCTAGCCCCCTCACTTCATAACTTAAATGTCCCATCCCAGGCAACATTCTGGTGAATCGCCTCTGCACTCGCTCCAGTGCAATTACATCCTTACTATAATGTGACAACCAGAATGGCAGTATTCCAGCTGTGGCCTCACCAAAGTTATGTACAACTCCAACCTGGCCTCCCTGCTTTTGTAATCTATGCCTCAATTGATAAAGGCAAGTGTTCCATCTGCCTTTTTCACCAGCCTATTTACCTGCCCGGAGGACCAACGGACGGATGAGTGAGTTCTGGTCTCTGTAGCTGGTGACGGCATTCTCCTCTGAACAGCTACTTGGTGTGAGCCAGAGTGTCGTGTTGGCCTAAAGTCAGTGTCGATCACTTCAAAATCTATTTGCTCTTGAGAGCCTGTTTCAACATTCACAGACAGACAACTGCTTTAGGCTCTGTGTCCTGAGATCCAATCGTATCAGGGGTTAGAAATCTCTTGTTTCAGGGCCCTGCTAGAGTTATACCCTTGGCAGAGGGAACAGGTCTGTCCTGTGTTCATCACCCAGAAAGCTGCTGGGGAAGCTTTCTTTATGAGAGTGAGCTATTTCTGTAAATATTCCATAAATCGCAAAAGATATTATATGGTTTTTAGATAGCCATTTCTTATAGTTGTTACTTGGATTCAACTTGTCTCTATTCCCATGCCGAAGGATTTCTGTATCAGATGGGAGGATAACATTCGGGAATGCTCGATTCTCCACCAATTCCCGTCTCACTGGCCAATAACAGAGGTGTCTCTGTGTGTAATGTACAGGTCAGTAAGAATTGTCACAAGGATTAATCAGCACTTTCTAATTGAAGATGTTAATCAGCAGAACTTTCAGACACTCAATTATAGAGTTTCACACAAAATATCAATTTTGAGATTGAAGTAAAAGTCCAGAATCTTGTTGTGAACTAATTTCTGATGGGACTTCCTGGATTATGGGGAAAGATCATAGACAGCGTTTCCAGAAGTGACACTGCAGCCCCGAGAACACAATCAGCTATGGATCCAGAATAATAAAGTCTAGCCCAGTAAAACAGTGGATTAATATTAGCAGAAACAAACCCCATCTGTCAGAACTAATGTGATTCGGGCCTGGTTGTCAATAACAGCAGCAATAATAGCAGAATCCAATCCCTGAGTCACTTGTGACGTCGCTGGTGTTTCAGCAGTTGGGATGAATCAATGAATCCCTTGCCACACTCAGAGCAGGTGAACGGCCTTTCCCCAGTATGAACCCGTTCATGTCTCAGCAGTTGGCATGAATCAGTGAATCCCTTCCCACACATGGAGCAGGTGAATGGCCTCTCCCCAGTGTGAGCGCGCTGGTGTACAATGAGACTGCCCGAGTGCCTGAAGCTCCTTCCACAGTCAGGGCAACTGAATGGTTTCTCCCCAGTATGAACTCGCTGGTGTTTCAGCAGGGTGGATGAAAGCCTAAAGCTCATTCCACAGGAGGTGCAGCTGAATGGTTTCTCCCCAGTGTGAACTCGCTGGTGTGCCACTAGGTTAGATGAATTAACGAATCCCTTTGCACATACAGAGCAGGTGAATGGCCTCTCCCCAGTGTGAACTCGCTGGTGTAATGCTAGATTGTATGACTGAATGAATCCTTTCCCACAGACAGAGCAGGTGTACGGCCTCTCTCCAGTGTGAACTCGCTGGTGTAACGCTAGGTTAGATGACTGAGTGAAATCTTTCCCACATAAAGAGCAGCTGAAGGGCCTCTCCCCGGTGTGGACGCGTCGATGAGTTTCCAGCTTGGATGGGCAAGTGAATGCCTTCCCACAGTCCCCACATATCCATGTTTTTTCAATGATGTCGGTGTCATCTTGTCTCTCCATGTTGGACTATCAGTTGAAATCTTGTCCACACACAGAACGTGTATGGTTTCTCCTCACTGTGAATGGTGTAATGTTTTTTCAGGCTGTGTAACTGGTTAAACCTCTTTCCACAGTCAGTTTACGAGAACACTCTCACTCAATGTGTGTCTGGGTCTCGATGCTTTTCCAGTCACACTGATGTTTTAAATATTTACACACCGGCAGATCAGACAAACATTTCTCTTTCCATATTCAAAGTCTGAGAATGTCCAAGTCCTGTTGACTCTGAAGACCTTGAAGTGAAGTTTGGTTTCATTTTCCTTTGCACAAATCCTCTCCTAATATCCTGTAAAAGGAATTTTCAACGGTCACAATTGTCAGTCCAGGATAGAAATTCAGAATTAACAGTTTTAGTTTCATTTTTTTGTCTTGTTCCCCCAAAGCTGTAAATCCCCATCCCACACACCCTCCTCCCTGGTCTGAAATCCAAATAAAGTGTCAGATAATTCTTTCTTTCCTCTTTGAACAAATTTATACAACTAACGTAACAACATGTTTGATAATTCACTTCAATGCTGTCTTGTGACAAACATTGATCTGAATCACCCTGACCGACCAGGCAGAATAACAGACTTGTGTTTAGAACTAACTGTGTGGAGATTTAATGAGCAATCATGAAGGTGGTTTCTCCAAACCTCCCAGGATTTCTGTCCTTGCTGTACTACTCCAACTAAGTTAAGCCTGATATCAGTCTCAGGGCCTATTCTGATTCCTGGTTCTCTTCCTGTTGCCTAATTAACTCAAATTAAATATTGAGAAAACTGAAGCCACTGTTTTCAGTCCCTACTCCAATCCCCATTCCCAAAATACCGAATCCACCCCTCTCCCTGGTAACAGTCCCATTGCAACCTCAGTGTCACATTTGATCCCAAGATGAGATTCTGATCTCATATCTATGCCATCACTAAGACTGCCTGTTTCCACTTACTGACTCAATGCATCTGGTTCTAAAGCCAATTCATGCTTCTGTATGCTGCAGACTTGACTGTTCCAATACATTCCTGGTTGCTCTCTCACATTCTCCCATAAACTTGAAGTCACCCAAACATCTGCAAACATAATTCACAGTAATTTATTTTCCCCGTTAACCCCTCTGCTTCCTGACTTGCATTGGCTCCCAGTCAATTCCCACCCGTTTTCAAATCCCTCCATGGCCTCATCTCTCCCTCACTGGAATCTCTTCCAGCCCCATAACCCGCTGAGATATCTGCACACCTCAAATCCTGGCCACTTGTGCACTCTCTAGTGTGCCACTTGCGGCCATGGTTTTAAGTTCCCTCGGCCCCAAGCACTGGATTCCCTCCCAAAACCTCCCCGTCTCCACATCAATTTCCCCCTTTAAGACTCAATTTAAAACTCACCTCTTTAATCAGGTTTTTGGTCACCTGTCCTAATATCTCCTTTTGTGTCTGGGTGTCTCACTTTGTTTTATAATGTTCCTGCGAAGTTGACTGGGATGATTTATGATGTTAAAGGTGTTATATAAATAGAAGTTGTTGTTGTTGACTGTAATCCTGACCTCCTGTTTTACAATATCCCATTGGGGGTTTCACAACAAACTCGATCTCTGATGTTTTGCCCCCTGCGGGTTTGCAGCCTCTAAAAAGCCGTTAACTCAGGCCTGTCACCGGGAGCAGGCCGCAGCTGTCCCCCCGCTCGATGCAAACCCGGGCCCGGAAACTTCTTATTGGGGTTTGGAGCCTCCACCGGGTTTCAGTGAAACCTCCCGGCCGAGCCCAGCGTCGGTACTGCGCATGCTCCAGTTCACAATGGACGGGAATGATTGACGGCACCTCTGGACCAATAGAATGCAACGGGTGAGTCTGGAGGACCGAACGGACGCTTCTGGTCCTCCAACCAATCGGAGTGAACGAGGGGCGGGACTGAGCCCGGAGGGCCCCGAACAGAGCCGTTCATTGCTCAGGATTGAGGCGGTTGCGTTGAAAGTTTTGGCTGTGACACGCCGTCGGGTGAGTCCTCAGGGAGGAATAGAGCCAGCGTGAGAGTGGGGAGGCTTCATAAACACCCCGCGCAGGCCTGAAACCTCCAATGCGGCTGAGATACGGCATTTGAACCGGCGAGAGCTGCTCGGGCTTTTCCCCGACACAGGCCCGAGTTCACGGCCGCCATCTTCCTCGGGCGACTGTGTTTGGCCTGGCGCATGCGCAGACATTGAGCCCAAGGCTCTGCCCCATCCATTCACTCTGATTGGTTGGAAGACCAGCCGCTCGAGTTCGTCCCATTGGTCAGTACCTGCTGTCAATCACTCCCGGGCATTGTGAGCTGGAGGAAACCCTTCAGAATCATTGGCAGCTCCCTGGTTTGCAGCTGAGGTGCTTGTTTGCTTCACGTGCGGCCTTCTTGGTGGAACAGCCGGGAGTGGGCGGTGCTTGAGGATTCCAGTGACCAGGAGAGAAAATGGTGATTCATTGGTTTTATACTCACTGTGGTCAGAGGGAGTTGAGATCTGAACCCGGCCAGAATGGAGGGAGGGGGTAAAGTGTAAGGGTTGTAATAGCGAGCATGGTTTGACGGGCTGTCCAACTCTTACGGTGTAAATGAAGGCACAGCCTGCCCTGGAAGACCATGTGAGTGGTGGGTGGGATTCCACCAAAGCTGAGGCTAGGCCGTGTGGGGGCAGTTTCTGCCAGAGTTGCTGGAACACAGACAGTAAAGAACAGGGTTCTATTCCTTGACAAAGGTCCAATTTGTTGGACAAACAGCATCCATGCAGCCTGGGACAGTGGACTCAAATACAGGACTATCCTGCAAAATAATTAGTAAACCTGAGATCTGCATTCCAGCACAGGGAGGTGGGAGAATGTATGGGATTAGGATTTATTGCTTTGCAGGTGCAAGTGAGGAAAACGTGCTTCATGGAAAATAAAATTGTCTTCAGAATTTCTTTCCTGTATTTAAATTTGTGTAAACTCCCTTTCCAGGGCATTAGAATGGGTGGATTTACAAACAGGAAGCTCACATTGAACATCACAGCATGATCTGACAGAGTCACTGATTCACCACGGCGTGAATATCATCAGTCTTTGAATTTGGAAGGAGAAATGTTTGCATGTTGTGTCGGGGTAGCACCAATTGAAACATCAGTGTGACAGGAAAAAAATGAAGACGGACTGGAGAAAGAGCTTTAACCACTGAAACAGCCTGTAAAAAAAAAAAATCACAGTGGGGACAAACCGTACACATGTTCTGTGTGTGTGGACAAAGCTTCAACTGATTGTCCAAACTGGAGAGACCCAGGGAAACTGATACCATGGAGAAACCATGGAAATGTGAGGAGTGCAATAAAGGATTCAATTCTTCATCCCGGCTGGAAATCCATCGACGTGTTCACACTGGGGAAAGGCCGTTCAACTGTTCAATATGTGAGAGAGGATTCACTCAGTTATCTGGCCTTCGGTTACACCAGCGAGTTCACGCTGAGAAGACGCCATTCAGCTGCACAACCTGTGGAGAGAAATTCAAGTCCTTATCCATCCTCACTGAACACCAGAGAATTCACACGGGTCAGAAACCATTCATTTGCTTTGTGTGTGGGGAGGGATTCACTCAGATAGTCACCCTCCAATCACATCACCAAATGCACACAAACCAGGACCCATTCAGGTGCATCACCTGTGGAGAGGGTTTCAGTGACTCAGCTGACCTCAGTGAGCACCAACGCACTCACACTGGCAAGAAGCCGTACACCTGCTCAGTGTGTGGGAAGGGATTCCCTTGGTCATCCCAGCTGCTGACACATCAGTGGGATCACACCGGGGGAAGACGGTTCACCTGCTCCTTGTGCGGAGCGGGATTCACTCAGTCACAACACCTGCTGAGACACCAGCGAGTTCACAAGTGAGTGCAGGGATTGGAATCTGCTGTTTGGCTGCTGCTAATCACATCCAGGATTGATAGTCTGACAATATCTGGTTTGATTCTGCTGATGTTGACAATCCCTATAACTGGCTGCAGTTTAATATTCTGGAGATGTCACTGATTATCAGGGCTTCAATGTCTCTTTTTTTAAAAGCACCACCTGTGATCTTTCTCTTTAATTCAAGAACTCTCAACAGAAACTTGTTTAAAATAAATATGAACTTTCTACTTCAATCTTAAATTTGAATGTGATGCAAAATCTGCAGTTCAGTGTCTGAAATGTTCTGCTAATTAACATCTGCTAATTAACATCTCCAATGAGAAACTCTTCATTTATCTTTCCTGATCATTCTTGCTGACTTCTTCAGAGTGGCATGTCCATTATGCAATGAAATTCCTAACAGGCACGTCAACAGTGATATTGATGAAGTTTGGAAATCGCTGAGTTGAATCATTTCTGACACAGCAGCAGCAACATTTGGTAAAGGTGGAACCCACAACAAAGACTTGTTTGAGACCCACTCAGCAGAGATGACATTTGTACCTGATGTACAACAGCTAGAACACTTGAAAGTAACCAGGACAGATGTGTAAAAGACGCTGAGGTACTGTGGAAATAAACATTGGATCAGCCGACATCAATAATTCCAAATTACCTGTGACAATGGAAATAGATGTGCTAAGTTTGATGTGACTAAGGGCGCTTTGTCCTACAGTCACCAAAGTTGCTGCCCTGAAATTGTCAGATTGTGAAGTTCTTACTGACCAAAACAAACCGATGTCCCGCTGGATTGAACATGACTGAGCTGTCCTCCCATGAGATAGACATCTCCCAGTCTCTGATTGTCTTGCAGATTCCTGACATGGTTGAGTTGGAACAGGAACCCTTGTCATTTGAGCTGGAAAAGCCCATTGATCGCTGAGCAAGCAGAAAGGCACCCGGCAAGGATGGAGTTCCAGCTGAACTGCTCAAACACAGAAAGTCCCATCGACTGTCACGCCTTCCTGACCGCCTCATCCTCTGTTGTGAGGTTGTCGGCTGCTCCTCATTTCGGGGGTGACATCTGCTCAGAGTCACGTGTTTCTCTTATTTGTCTTCATGTGACTGGAGTAGGTGACTCTCCAGCCGCAGATCTTGGAAACCTTGGGGCAGGGTGTCCCATGTATAGCGGGATTCGGTGAACAGGATTTGCTCCCTCTTTGCCTCTTCGTTAAGGTTTTGGAACTCAAGCGTGATACAGCTCGATGGACAAGTTTGTTGCTATAGTAACTGATTAGGAGAAAACTCTTCCCAATCATCAGGTCAATCCTTCTTACATAATGTTGATTAGATAGGGTTGATTGTGCGTCTCGGTGCATGTTGGTCTGTCAGACCTGACATTAAATGACTGAATCTGAAGTCTGTCACTGAGTTCTCTCTGATGGGATGGAGAATCGGGGTGGGGGTAAAAATGCCTCCGGGACAGTGATGGATGGGAATGGGTACAAAATGAACCTGGGCTACACCAGGTAATGGTGAGAACCATGAAATCATCACAAACTGTCGCAGTATCGTATTAGAAAACTAACAAATGACTTGGATGAAGGGAGGGTGAGATGGCTATCAAATTTGCTGATAACACAAAGATAGGTCGAGATAATAAGAACAATCGCTTATTGTCACAAGTAGTCTTCAATGAAGTTACTGTGAAAAGCCCCATGGGATGTAAATTATGACGAGGGCGTAAGCTAAACCTTTCCACTGATAGCCCGGTGACAATTTGAATGAACACCTTTGCCTTTTAAAGATTTTGTTTTATCTCATTTGTTATCTTTCAAACCAAGCGTTTGAGAACCGGAGATTTGGGAGTTATCTCCAAACTGATTGCATTGATTGCAAGAGCAGCACGGTGGTATTGTGGATAGCACAATTGCTTCACAGCTCCAGGGTCCCAGGTTCGATTCCGGCTTGGGTCACTGTCTGTGCGGAGTCTGCACATCCTCCCCGTGTGTGCGTGAGTTTCCTCCGGGTGCTCCGGTTTCCTCCCACAGTCCAAAGATGTGCAGGTTAGGTGCATTGACCATGATAAATTGCCCTTAGTGTTAGGTGGGGTTACTGGGTTATGGGGATAGGGTGGAGGTGTTGACCTTGGGTAGGGTGCTCTTTCCAAGAGCCGGTACAGACTCGATGGGCCGAATGGCCTCCTTCTGCACTGTAAATTCTATGTAATTCTAACTTCTGTCACTGATGTGAAAATACCATATTATGCGAACAATAAGAACATTTTCCCCTTCTTAGAGGGGCCAATAGCCAGGGGCACCTATTTAAGGTCAGGTACACGACATTTTGTGGGGATTTGAGGAAAATCTTTTTCACCCAGAGGAATGTGGGAACCTGGAACTCGCTGCCTGAAAGGGTGGTAGAGACAGGAACCTTCAACATTTAAGAAGTACTTAAATGAGCATCTGAAATGCCGTTGCATCCAAGGCTGCGGACAAATGGGATTAGAATAGATGGGTGTTTGATGGCCAGCACAGACACAATGGGCCGAAGAGCCTCTTCCTATGCTGTAAAACGCTATGACACTATGACAGACAGCAGAGCTTAGGCACAATGGGTCTTTTTGAGGTTGGCAAGATGTATTGAGTGGCGTGCCACAAGGTTTCACCCCCACAATCCAAAGCTGTGCAGGGTAGGTGAATTGGCCATGCTAAATTGCCCCTTAATTGGAAAAAATGAATTGGGTACTCTAAATTTATAAAAGGAAAATAGAGGGATACAGCACTCGAAAGTGCTGAGAGTTTAGGGTCAAGGGTGGTATCATGACCAGTTCAGGCTTTGAGGGTCAAAGGGCCTGTTCCTGTAATGTACTGTTCTTTGTTTGTTCTCACCTTTAATGTGTAAATCAAACATCGCACATTCAATCTGGTTGAAATTGAAATCCTCACAGCAAGTTTAACAGGAGCCTGCAGATTGATGAAACTGTTACACTGTCTTTGTGCTCCTGTAATGTTCTGTATTTAACAGGAGTCTGCAGGCTGATGAGACTCTGTTACACTGTCAGTGTGCTCCTGTACTGCTCTGTATTTAATAGGAGTTTGCAGACTGATGGGACTGTGTTACACTGTCAGTGTGCTCCTGTACTGCTCTGTATTTAACAGGAGTCTGCCAGACTGATGGGAATGGCAGAGCAGACTCGATGGGCCGAGTGGTCTACATTTGCTCCTAAGTCTTATGGTCTGAGGAGAAGTGAGCTCTGAATCCACTGTATTATCTCTGTTCTCCAGATCAGGTAACTAATTTTAAATATAATGGAATTTTAATCAAGAAACCTGTTCAGAGCCCAAAGGCTGAATTGTCGTGTAACGGACATCATAAAATTCAAACATTGACAAAGGAATCAAGCTAAAACAATGGAAATCTGACAATCATGTGATAACAACAATTAACTCATTAATTAGGTAACAGGGAAGTGGCGGACGGAATATTACAAGAAGGAATATTGATTTAAAATTATATTACAATTGGAGTTTGCAGTCTCCCGTGTTTGCGTGGGTTTCACCCCCACAACCCAAAGATGTGCAGGGTAGGTGGATTGGCCACGCTAAATTGCCCCTTAATTGGAAAAGATGAATTGAGTACTCTAAATTTTAAAAAGGAAAAAAAAAAGAAAATTACATTACAGTTACAAACCAATACACCATTTGCCCCCTCTTTTTTTTCCAATACACCATTCCTATATTGCAGGCTTTGCAGTAGATTAACATTTGTTGTCACTTGTACCAAGGTACAGTGAAAAGTATTGTTCTGCGTACAGTCCAGTCAGATCGTCCATACATGAAAAACATAGGACATACAGTAGATACACAACGTAAATACATAGACCTGGACATCGGCTAAAGCATACAAAGTATGGTGCTACACCAGTGAAGATGTGGGAAGAGATCATTTCAGTCCACAAAAGGGCTTTTTAGGAGTCTGGCACCAGCAGGTAAGAAGCTGTTTATGAATCTGTCAGAGCGAGTTCTCAGACTTTTGCGTCTTCTGCCTGAAGGAAGAGGTTGGAAGAGAGAATATCCCGGATGGGAGGGATCTTTAATTATGCTGCCCATTTCCCAAGGCAGCGGGAGGTGTAGACAGAGTCAATGGGTGGGAGGCAGGTTCGCGTGATGTCCTGGGCTGTGTTCACCACTCTCTGCAGTTAAAATCACTACAGTGCAGAAGGAGGCCATTCAGCCCATCGAGTCTTCACCGAGCCTCTGAAATAACACTCCACCTAAGCCCGTTTCCCTTCCCTATCCCCATAACTCCTAACCTAAGCATCTTTTCTGGGCACAAAGGGGCAATTTAGCATGGCTAATCCACCTAAGAAATGATCTTGGGCCGATCAGTTACCGTACCAAGCAGCCAGATAGGATGCTTTCTGTGGTGCATCTGTAAAAAGCAGCAAGAGTCAATGAGGACATACCAAATGTCCTTCGTTTCTTGAGAAACATATGAAGTACATCTAAAGCTCATCATTTAAGTATTTCACTGATGACCAGGCACTGTGTAAGGATTTGACTCTTGTCTGTTTTATTGCAGAACTGTTAATAAAGTCAGTGAAAGACAATCTGTTGTTGGGAGTTTGATTCTCTGGTGTCTGAAGCCACAAGATTCAATGTTTAGAGTCAACAAGATGAACAAGGAAACACACCAAGGCCCAAAACTCCAGCTGGATATTCACAGGAGAATATCCTCGCACCTCGAATGGATAGGACAGAGAAAGGTCCCAATTGTAAGAAACTCAAATCATTTGTAAATATCTTTCAAATGCTGACAGGTTGCAGCTGTCAGTTTCCATCACATTGAAGTCAATGGAAGGTTAGAGAACGGTTATTCTAGAACTAAAAAACACGAGTTAGATCACAGCTAGACTACGGAGTACAGTTCTGGTCACCACATTACAGGAAGAATGTGCTTGTATTGGAGAGAGTACAGAAGAGATTTGTCTGGATGTTTCCAGGATTGGGGAATTTTAACAAGGGGGAAGATTGGATCAACTAGGATTGTTTTCTGTGGACAGAGGAGGCTGAGTGGACATTTAATTGTGGTGTATAAAATTATGAGGGTCCCAGATATAGTGGATCAGAAGACAGAAGGACCTATTTCAATAACACAGGTCAGTAACCAGGGGGCAGAGATTTAAGTATCTATTGGAAAGATTAGAGGGGAATTGAGGATTTTCTTCACCCAGGGATGGTGGGGATCTGGAACTCTGTCTGAAAGGGAGGTAGAGACAGAAACCCTCATCACATTTAAAGACACCCTGATATGGAGTGTGTGTGACCTGCAAGGCTACAGACCAAGAGATGGAAAGTGGGATTAGACTGGGTAAAGCATTTTCAGCCAACACAGACACAATGGGCTGAATGGCGTCCTCTGTGCGGTAAATGGGGACAGCACGGTAGTATTGTGGATAGCACAATCGCTTCACAGCTCCAGGGTCCCAGGTTCGATTCCCGGCTTGGGTCACTGTCTGTGCGGAGTCTGCACATCCTCCTCGTGTGTGTGTGGATTTCCTCCGGGTGCTCCGGTTTCCTCCCACAGTCCAAAGATGTGCAGGTTAGATGGATTGGCCATGCTAAATTGCCCTTAGCGTCCAAAATTGCCCTTAGTGTTGGGTGGTGTTACCGGGTTATGGGGATAGGGTGGAGGTGTTAGCCTTGGGTAGGGTGCTCTTTCCAGGAGCTGGTGCAGACTCGATGGGCCGAATGGCCTCCTTCTGCACTGTAAGTTCTATGATAATCTATGAAATATCTAGGATTCTGTGGTGACAAGTGGTCCTCACGTTTTTATTCAAGACAGACCTCGGCCCAGTCAGTTAGTCCAAGTGTTGATGTGATGGATCAAGTTAAGAGGGGTCAGGTACCAGAGCAGTGATTAAAATGGAAATATCAGTAAATATTGACCCAGTCTATCTGTATGGGGTTCCATTTTAATAACTTAGACCATTAGACATAGGAGCAGAATTTGGCCACTTGGCCCATCGAGTCCGCTCCTCCATTCAGTCATGGCTGATATTTTTCTCATCCGCCTGATCCCCTTATTGATCAATGAATGTGACCTTCTCCTGAATGTGACCCTCACACACTTTAGATTTTTTTTTCACGTGTATTATGGGTCAGGGTTGAGAGAACACCAAAGTGTATCATGAAGTTCACCTGACTTCACCTACAACTTCTTATAAATTTTGGTTATGAGGAGCACAGGGCCCACTTTCCACGTGTGATGCAACAGAGAGCTAAAGTATTTGTAAACAAAACAATGTTTTTTTTAATAAATATTTTTATTCTCATCCTTTTTCACATTTTCTCCCGAATTTACACCCACCAACAATAAACAATAATCAGCAACAGAGATGTCAATCCCCAGAACAATAACAACGATCCCATCCTCCCACCAACCCCCAAACATCAGCCGGCATTTTTACATAAACAAATGACAAAAAGGAATCAGGGATTACCCACAGTCATCCTTAATATACACAGCCACCCTCCCCACAACTCTTCCACCCCCCGCCCCCCAAACTAATGTTCGATGTTATCCAGTTCTTGAAAGTGCCTAATAAATAGTGCCCGTGACTTGTAGAACCTCTCCGAGCTTCCCCTCAGTTCAAACTTAACCTTCTCAAGAGTCAAGAATTCCAACAAGTCCCCACGCCAGGGCACAGGGTGGAGAGGCCGCTCTCCATCCCAGCAGGATCCCGCCTTCGGGCGATCAACGAGGCGAAGGCTATGATATCTGCCTCCGCACCCGTTTCCAACCCTGGCTGGTCCAATACCCCAAATATGGCCTCCCGGGGACCTGGGTCCAGTTTCACATGCACCACCTTAGAAATTACCCTAAAAACCTCATTCCAGTAATGCTTTAGCTTGGGACAGGTCCAAAACATATGAACACGGTTAGCACTCACCCCTCCCCCCCCCCACACACACACACACACTCTGCAATGCTCACACACATCTTCTACTCCTTCAAAGAATCGGCTCATCCTCGCCCTCGTATACCACCTTCAGCTGTATCAGCCCCAACCTCGCACATGAGGTGGAGGCATTCACTCTCTGGAGCACCTCACACCAGACCCCCTCCTCTATAACCTCTTCCAACTCTTCCTCCCACTTTGCTTTGATCCCTTCCAGTGGTGTCTTATCCTCATCCAAAATAGCTCCGTACACCGCTGACACTGTCCCCTTCTCCAGCCCCCTTGTCGTCAGCACCTCCTCCAGCGATGTGGAGGCCGATTCCTCTGGGAAGCTCTGTACTCCTTCCTAGCAAAATCTCGAACCTGCATGTGTCTACACGTTTCCCCCTGCTCCAGCCCATACTTCACTTCCAGCTACCTCAATCCTGCAAACCGACCCCTAAGAAACAAATCTTTTAGCGTCTTAATCCCCTTCTCTTCCCATTTCTGAAAACTTCCATCCCAGTTCCCTGGCTCAAATCTGTGGATCCCCCGAATCGGCATTTCCCTTGACCCTGCCCCCAACCTGAAGTGTTGGCGAAACTGCCTCCAGATTTTCAATGAAGCTACTATTACCGGACTCCCTGAGTATTTCCCCGGGGCTATCGGGAGTGGCGCTGTTGCTAGTGCTTTCAGTCCCGACCCTCTGCACAAACTCTCCTCCATTCTGACCCACTGGGAATCAACCCCTCTGACCCAGCTCCGCACCTTCTCCAGATTCGCCTCCCAGTAGTAATACACAGGTTCGGGAGACCCAAACCCCCTGCCTGCCTTCCCCTCTGTAGCAGCACCTTCCTCACTCTGGCCACCTTCCCTCCCCATATGAACGAGGTAATCCTTCCCTCAATCTCCCTGAAAAAAGCCTTTGGCAGGAAAATCGATAGGCATAGAAAAATAAACAGAAATCGCGGCAACACATTCATTTTAACCGCCTGTACCCGACCCGCCAGTGACAGAGGGAGACCATCCCACCTCGCCAGATCGGCTTTCACTCTCCCTACCAAACTAGTGATGCTGTACCTGCGAAGCCTCCCCCACTCCCGGGCCACCTGCACCCCCAGATACCTAAAGTGAGTCCTGCCCTACGGAATGGCAGCGCCCCCCCCCCCCACCCCTGCCCCCACCCCCGCTTGAGACACCACAAAATACTCTTGTCCAGGTTCAGCTTGTACCCCGAGAATGACCCAAATACTCGCAGTAGCTCCAATATTCCTCCTATTGACGCACTCAGTTCTGCCACATACAGCAGCAAGTCATCGGCATATAAGGACACCCTATGCTCTACTCTCCCCCCCCCCCCACTCCCCCCCCCCCGCACTATTCCTTTCCATGCTCCCGAACTTCTTAATGTGATGGCCAACGGCTCAATCGCAAGTGCAAACAGCAGGGGGGACATAGGATATCCCTGCCTCATCCTACGGCGGAGAGAAAAGTATCACATTGTTTGTGCGGACACTCGCCTTCGGCTCCTTATATAGTAGCTTTACCCAGTTCACAAATCTTGGTCCAATCCCAAACTGCTCCAGAACTGCCATCAGGTGCCCCCATTCCACCCAGTCAAACGCCTTCTCGGCGTCCAATGCCACAACCACCTCTGTTTTCTTCCCTTCCGCCGGTGCCATAACAACGTTCAAAAGCCTCCTAATGTTCGAAAACAGCTGCCTCCCTTTCACAAACCCTGTCTGATCATCACCTTCGGGAGGCACCCCTCCAGCCTACCCACCAGTATCTTCGCCAATACTTTTACGTCCACATTCAGAAGTGATATGGGCCTTTATGACCCACACTCCGTCGGATCCTTATCTTTTTTTAGCAACAGTGAAATCGATGCCTGCCCCAAGGTTTGTGGCAACATCCCCTTCCCTATTGCCTCTTCAAACATCCCCACCATCAGGGGTGCCAACTTATCCTTGATTTTTTAATAAAACAAAACAATGTTTATTCTATGAATCCAGTTAACATTTTATAAACACGCAGTAAACATCTTATCAACTACCAACACTGATACCCACCTACCCCAAAAAGATACAGTACTCTTTAGGTAATCCTTAGTAACTTTCCTAACAACATCCAAAAACCAAACACCCTTTTTCCTACAAAAACAGCAGGTTTGCATTCCTTACAGAAATAGATATTACTTTGAAATTATCAAGTGATCTGGAGACATTCTTTAGCATGTAGAGAGAGAGACCAAAATACACCTTCTTGGCTTGAAAGCAGCTCCCGAACTGAAAACCGAAAGTAAAACTCAGAGCCAAAAGCACCTTGTAGCCATGCTGGCCACGCAAAATGGACACTGAGCCAAACTAAAATGGAAGGCAGCAGGGAAAGCCTGTTTAGTAAGAACAGACAGCCTGCTCTCAACTAATTAGCATTTTGCAAACAGCAAACCAGTTTCTGGCCAGGTGCAGATCTCCAAGCAAAGGTGTTAATGGCAAAACGCTTAACATCCTGATGAGGCAGCCCAGATCCAGACACAAACAATGGCAACATTTCCATCTCAATGTAGCAGTTAATTGGTGGAGTAGGCAGAATGGCACCAGAGTAACAAATATCGAAACCAGCCCCCAACATCGAGGAAAGCCCCGCATTGGAGGATTTCGAAGGTAGCCGTTTGGAAACGTTCCAATCGGTACCAAAAGGTAGAGCCCGCCTAGAAGGGGGCAAGGACATGAGAGAGGGGTATAAAAGCAAATCCCCCACAGAGCCCCGGTCTGTTAAACCCGTGCTCCGGCTCTGACTGACATCTCGCATCCTGACTCCAGCCGTTGAGCACCAGCCGCCGAAACCGTACGTTCAACGCTCGCTACGCGATCCAAGCCCACTAGACTCCCAAGTACCAGAACGCTTGCTGAAGGCTGCAGACAAAACCAGGACGAAGGCCTCGTTCTCTGACCTTGCCTGTTCCTGTTAGATAAGTATTCTGTTTGCTTAAGTTTAGTTATAGCTTAGTCTCTTAGTGTGCATGAGTATTTATTATAACTGTATAATAAATATTGATCGTTTGAACTTTACTAATCGGTGTATCGTCTTTATTACTTTGAACTTGACCTTGGAATACTTGTGACGTTGCCTTTACGGCAACTGGCGACTCCAGAGCTAAATAATTACATAGAACAGAGCCTAGCAGTGTTAAGCACACGTCGAACTCGGAGGCGTGTTAATACACTCCAATAAACGCGTTTTACGCCCATAGTAAAACGTGCAACAACCTTCCAGGTCAAAATGAAAGTAAAAAGCAGAGCCCATCTCCACCCACACAATGACATCTCTGCAACCACTTGAGAAGACAAGCATTTCTTAAAGTGATATTCCATGACACGTGTACCAAAGTACAGTGATAAGTTGTTCTGCGCACAGTCCAGGCAAATTGTTTCATACATGAATACATAGAACATACTATAATAATTAATAATCATAGAACATACCATAAATAATGGTTATAAAAGATTTAGGAAGAGGATCTTTAGGGCAGAGCTCATAGAGAGTCACCAGCTCTGGCGCCATCTTAGGGGAAATTCTTTAAAAAATGTAAGATCCACCTGTATCCTGTTGTTTTTTTTGTGCCCGATGTCAATCAGGAAGAGGAAGAGCTGACCCGATTCCCTTGTGGTTGGCCTCCTTGGCTCGATACCAGTGTTTGGAGAAATGCTCAACTAGCTCTCCAGTTGCTTTGCTCCAGCTGCAACTAAAGGGAATCTAACCATCATCCCCTGACATTCAATGGTATTATCATAACTGAATCCCCCAATAGCAACATCCTTGGGGGGCGGGGGCCTCAGGGGGTGGGGGGCTCCAATTGACCAGAGACTGAACGGGAGCGGCCATATAACTTATCATGGCTAAGAGCAGTTCAGAGGCTAGGAATCCTGCAGCAAGTAAATCATCTGATTCCCCAAAACCTGTCCACTTCCTACTAGGCACAAGTCAGACGTGCAATGGGATACTCTCCACTTGCTGGTCACTCGTGCTTGGAATCTTGAGTGTGTTTTTAGATTATCACAACGCTCTCCATGATTTTAACCTTTTCACCCCGACTTTCAGATTAATAATGTAGGTGTGATGGTTAATTATAGCCATGATCTTGAATTGAATTGTCTTTTTAGGATTAGAGTAAAACCATTCAAAGTGGTATTCATCAAATACGGTTGGAATTACTGATTTTCTTTAACAGACACCTCTTAGGATTTTCATGGGCCCTGTTAACATCTTACATTTCTCAAGTTCCTTAACAAAAGTAAACATTCCATGTGGCTTCACAGAAACAAATGCTATCAAGCCAAAGGAATCACAGCCAAAGTACCACCTAAAAATCAACTCTGACCAAGCTTCTGCTTACCTCTTCTAATTAGGGTCTTAATGTAGAAACAGCAGAAGCCACTGTGGAAAATTAGTTTGACAATCCTGAGACAGACAGTGTCAATGAGATCCCCAGTGTCTTTGTAACCTTCTCGAGCCCCACAACCCTCCGTGTAAATATAAGTTGTTGGGGTACACTCTAAGATATACAATGTCAACCCGATTCCCCTCATCCACCAACACAGTAACTTCTTCACAAAATTCAAAGAGATGTGACCTTGTTTTTCAGAAGCCATTGAGACTCTCTAATGGCTCCTTCTCTATTCCAGTGATCAGAAACAGAATCTATAAGGCTCCTCAAGCATCTTCCCTGTGATTGAGGGGCCTGTGTTCCCTGTCTCTGATTTGGAAAGTGAGAACTATATGAGTTACCTTTCAATCTCAGGAAGCAATCCTTAAAAAAAAAATTTAGAGTACCCAATTCATTTTTTCCAACTAAGGGACAATTTAGCGTGGCCAATCCACCTAACCTGCACATCTTGGGCCGTGGGGGTGAAACCCACGCAAACACAGGCAGAATGTGCAAACTCCACCCACATGGACAGTGACCCAGGGCCAGGATCGAACTTGGGACCTCGGCACCGTGAGGCAGCAGTGCTAACCACTGCGCCACCGTGCTGACCCTCAGGAAGTAATCCTTGACTCTATTGACCTGTTGATAATGCAGCAAAGACTCAGGGCTCCTATCCAATTTCTTTACACATCCTGGCTTCACAAAATCCCTTTTGCTTCAAAATATCCTCTCATTGTTAGAACATGGGCTGAATAACCGACTCCTGCTCCTGTTTCCGATGGCTTAATTCAATCTGCGACTCCTAATTAGAATTCCAGAAAACTAAATTATTGATTCATGTTTCGGGCAGCACGGTAGCATTGTGGATAGCACAATCGCTTCACAGCTCCAGGGTCCCAGGTTCGATTCCGGCTTGGGTCACTGTCTGTGCGGAGTCTGCACATCCTCCCCGTGTGTGCGTGGGTTTCCTCCGAGTGCTCCGGTTTCCTCCCACAGTCCAAAGATGTGCAGGTTAGGTGGATTGGCCATGATAAATTGCCCTTAGTGTCCAAAATTGCCCTTAGTGTTGGGTGGGGTGACTGGGTTATGGGGATACGGTGGAGGTGTTAACCTTGGGTAGGGTGCTCTTTCCAGGAGCCGGTGCAGACTTGATGGCCTGAATGGCCATTAATAATCATAGAACTGCACTGTAAATTCTATGAAATTGAGTTTTAGAATCATAGATTTGCTACAGTGCAGAAGGAGGCCATTCAACCAATTAAATCTTCATCAACCCTCTGAAAGAGCACCCCGACTTGCCCTATCCCAGTAATCACACATAACCTGCACATCATTGTCTGCGGGAGGAAACCGGAGCACTGGGAGGAAGCCCACGCAGACATGGGGTGAAAGTGAGAAATCCAGGCAGTCACCCAAGGTCAGAATCAAACCCAGGTCCCTGGCGCAGTGAGGAAACAGTGCTAACCACTGTGGCACTGTCCCATCCCTAAGCAACATTTAAAAAAGTAATCAAATGAATTAGTGCAATTACCATAATCATTTAGAGAGAGACTGGTAGGGATTGGGAGTGATATTGTTCACTGTTTTACACTATTCTATTATTGTGACACATGAATCTGAAAGAAGGTGCACTATGCACTATCCATAATGCACCACGCGGGTGATGCCGTCATTCTCTCAGAATGGCAGAGACGGGCAGGCGCGGGAAGGCCGCTCTCAGAACGTGCCGGTCTGCGCGGGGCATGCGCAATGCGTCCGAGAAGCTGTGAGGGGAACAATGGTCGAATACCCAGGAGACCCCGCGGTGGAGAATGTCCCCACAACAGGGAACGGGAACGCATGCGCAGGTCCGCGCAGTGTTCCGAGCATGCGCAGTACCGCGCAGTGTTCCGAGCATGCGCAGTATGTGTGAAGGTGACACGTTTGTTACTTGGCTGACGGTGAGGAGCGGCGGTGCGCGGGAGGGAGGTGGATGCGGCGGGAGGGCGAGGAGGCTTCAATGACACCCGGTGTAGGCCGCAAATCCTAAACAAACAGCTGCAGGAGGCCCGTTTGAGGCGACAAGGCTTTTACGAGGTGCAGGCCCGGGTTGACGGTTATCATCTTGGTCCAGCGGCGAATTGGCTGCTTGTGCGGCCATATTGGTGACGTAACACCGAGTGGGCGGGGCTTCAGGGTTCCAGTGACCAGGAGAGAAAAAGATTGACCCATTGATTTTATTGTCAGTCTGCAGACAGGGGCTGGAGAACTGAACCCAGGCAGAGGAAAGAAATTGGGTGGAGATGGTGAGATGGGTTTAGATTTCAGCCCAGGGAGGAGGGAGAATATCTGGGACGGGGATTTACAGCTTTGGGGGAACAAGAAAGGAAAAAAATGTTCCAGAGAAACTAGAATTGTCTGTTCGGAATTTATATCCTGCACTGATAGTTTGTAAACACCTTTTACAGGGTATTAAAAGGGGAGGATTCAAAGACTGGAAACTCAAACCAAATATTACAGCAGCATCTGGCCAAATTAATGGCTTCATCAGTACCTGGATATCAATGGTCTTTGAATGTGGAAGGAGAAATGTTTCTCTGTTCTACCTGTGGGAGAAAAGTTCAACGGTCAGTGTGATTGGAAGAGCACAGAGACACACACACACATCTGAGTGACAGTGTTCCAGTATGCTGACTGTGCAAAGTGTTTGAACCAATTACACAGCCTGCTTCATTCACATACAGGAAAAAACGTTCAAGTATTCTGTGTGGACAAGTCTTCAACTGATCGTCTGAACTTGAGAGATACAAGGACACCAGTACTATGGAGAAGACATGGAAATGTGGGGACTGTGGGAAGGGATTCAATTATCGATGCCTGCTGGAAACCCACCGACGTATTCACACAGGAGAGAGACCGTTCACCTGCTCTGAGTGTGGGAAGGGATTTACTCGATCAGCTGGTTTGATGTCACACCAACGAATTCACACAGAAGACAGACCGTTCAGCTGCACTTTCTGTGGAAAGAGGTTCAGGCATTCGTCTGCCCTCACTGCACACCAATACACTCACACTGGGGAGCGACCATTCACCTGCTGCACTTGTGGGAAGGGATTCACTTGTTCTTCCGCCGTCACTGCACACCAGCGGGTTCACACTGGGGAGAGGCCATTCACCTGCTCCAAGTGTGGGAAAGGTTTCACTCAGTTATCAAACCTGCTTACACACCAGCGAGTTCACACTGGGGAGAGGCCATTCATCTGCTACAGGTGTGAGAAGGGATTCACTCAGTTATCCAGCCTGCTTACACACCAGCGAGTTCACACTGGGGAGAAGCCTTTCACCTGCTACACGTGTGGGAAGCGATTTACTCAGGTATCCAGCTTGCATACACACCAGCGGGTTCATACTGGGGAGAGGCCATTTATCTGCTCTGAATGTGGGAAAGGATTCACCTTGTCCTATCTGCTTCTGATGCACCAACAAGTTCACACTGGGGAGAGGTCATTCACCTGTTCCGTATGTGGGAAAGGATTCTCTAAGTCATCCCACCTTGTGAAACACCAGCAGATTCATACTGGGGAGAGGCCATTCACCTGCTCGGAGTGTGGGAAGGGATTCACTCAGTCATCCTACTTGCTAACACACCAGTGTGTCCATCCTGGGGAGAGATTGTTCAGCTGCTCCTGTGGGAAGGGATTCACTCAGTCAGCCAGGCTCATGTTACACCAACGAATGCACTCCAAGGGTAGACCATTCAACTGCAGATACTGTGGAAAGAGATTCATGTCTTCATCGAATCTCCATATACACAAGCGTGTTCACACCAGGGAGAGACCATTTACTTGCTCAGTGTGTGGGAAGGGATTCACTCAGACATCCAGCCTGTTCAGACATCAGCGAAGTCACACTAAGGCGAAAGTTCACAAAGGGCCGAGACCGAACATCGATGCTGTGGGAAGGGAATCACTCAGTCACGATATGAGCTGAGACATCGGAAAGTTGTCAAGTGACTGTAGAGATTGGATTTTGATGTTTATGCTGCTGTTAATGGTCTGGATTGATGGTCTAACAATATCTGGTTTGATTCTGCTGATGTTAACAAACCCTAGAACTGGCTGCAGTTTCATATTTTCAGATGTCACTGATTTTCAGAGCTACAACGTCCCATTTTAAAAGCACTACCTGTGATATTCTGCTTCATTCAACAGGAACAATATAATTTGAACTTTGACTTGAGTCGTAAATTGATATTTGATACAAGATCTACAATTCAGAGTTTGAAAGGTTCCACTGATTAACATCTCCAATTAAAAAGTGCTGATTAATCCTTGCTGGCAATTGTTACATTCTTCACAGTAACATGTCCATTGTGAAATTAAATTGTCAAGGAGCGTTAAACAAAACAGTGAAATATTTCACAGGTATATCAATTAAAACTTCATCAATCAACATTGATATTGATGAAACTTGGAAGTCACTGAGTTCAATCATTTCTCACACAGCAGCAGCAGCCAGGGTTATGGGGGTAGAGCGGGGCAGTGGACGGAGGTGGAGTGCTCTTTCACAAGGTCACTGTGAAAAATGAAATGAAATGAAAATCGCTTATTGTCACGAGTAGGCTTCAAATGAAGTTACTGTGAAAAGCCCCTATGGCCCCTGTAGAGTCGATGGGTCAAATGGCCTCCTTCAGCACTGTAAAGATCCTACAGGATTCTTTGGTTCTATGGTAAAGGTGGAACCCACAACACTGGTTTGAGAGCCACTCAGCAGAGATTACATCTGTCATTGAAGCAAAAAGCAAAGCCGACCTGATGTACAACATCAACCCGACACCGAGGACACTGCATCAGTGAAAATAGCCACGGCACTTGTGTAAAACACGGAGAGATTGTGCAAATAAACACTGGACAGCCAACGTCAGTAATTCCACACTGCCTGTGACACCAGAAATCTATGTGCTGTGTGTGATGCGAATAAGAGGGCTCTGGGTCTGACCATCGCCAAAGTTGTTCCCCTGAAATCCCAGATGGTGACATCCTGACAGATGTAAACAGATGTCCTGCTGGGTTGAACATGACTGTCATGACTCTCCTGCAGCTTCCTGTCATGGTTAGAACATAGAACATACAGTGCAGAAGGAGGCCATTCGGCCCATCGAGTCTGCACCAACCCACTTAAGCCCTCCCTTCCACCCTATCCCCGTAACCCAATAACCCCTCCTAAGAGGGGAGGCCATATTGGATTTAGTACTTGGTAATGAACCAGGGCAGGTGATAGATTTGTTAGTGGGGGAGCATTTTGGAGGTAGTGACCACAATTCTGTGACTTTCACTTTAGTTATGGAGAGGGATAGGTGCGTGCAACAGGGCAAGGTTTATAATTGGGGGAAGGGTAAATACAATGCTGTCAGACAAGAATTGAGTGCAGAAGTTGGGAACATAGGCTGTCAGGGAAGGACACAAGTGGAACTTGTTCAAGGAACAGTTACTGCGTGTCTTTGATATGTATGTCCCTGTCAGGCAGGGAAGAGATGGTCGAGTGAGGGAACCATGGTTGACAAGAGAGGTTGAATGTCTTGTTAAGAGGAAGAAGGAGACTTACGTAAGGCTGAAGAAACAAGGTTCAGACAGGGCGCTGGAGGGATACAAGATAGCCAGGAGGGAACTGAAGAAAGGGATTAGGAGAGCTAAGAGAGGGCATGAAAAATCTTTGGCGGGTAGGATCAAGGAAAACCCCAAGGCCTTTTACACATATGTGAGAAATATGAGAATGACTAGAGCGAGGGTAGGTCCGATTAAGGACAGTAGCGGGAGATTGTGTATTGAGTCTGAAGAGATAGGAGAGGTCTTGAACAAGTATTTTTCTTCAGTATTTACAAACGAGAGGGGCCATATTGTTGGAGAGGACAGCGTGAAGCAGACTGATAAGCTTGAGGAGATACTTGTCAGGAAGGAAGATGTGTTGCGCGTTTTGAAAAACTTGAGGATAGACAAGTCCCCCGGGCCTGACGGGATATATCCAAGGATTCTATGGGAAGCAAGAAATGAAATTGCAGAGCCGTTGGCAATGATCTTTTCGTCCTCGCTGTCAACAGGGGTGATACCAGAGGATTGGAGAGTGGCGAATGTCGTGCCCCTGTTCAAAAAAGGGAATAGGGATAACCCTGGGAATTACAGGCCAGTTAGTCTTACTTCGGTGGTAGGCAAAGTAATGGAAAGGGTACTGAGGGATAGGATTTCTGAGCATCTGGAAAGGCATTGCTTGATTAGGGATAGTCAGCACGGATTTGTGAGGGGTAGGTCTTGCCTTACAAGTCTTATTGACTTCTTTGAGGAGGTGACCAAGCATGTGGATGAAGGTAAAGCAGTGGATGTAATGTACATGGATTTTAGTAAGGCATTTGATAAGGTTCCCCATGGTAGGCTTATGCAGAAAGTAAGGAGGCATGGGATAGTGGGAAATTTGGCCAGTTGGATAACAAACTGGCTAACCGATAGAAGACAGAGAGTGGTGGTGGATGGCAAATATTCAGCCTAGAGCCCAGTTATCAGTGGCGTACCACAGGGATCAGTTCTGGGTCCTCTGCTGTTTGTGATTTTCATTAACGACTTGGATGAGGGAGTTGAAGGGTGGGTCAGTAAATTTGCAGATGATATGAAGATTGGTGGAGTTGTGGATAGTGAGGAGGGCTGTTGTCGGCTTCAAAGAGACATAGATAGAATGCAGAGCTGGGCTGAGAAGTGGCAGATGGAGTTTAACCCTGACAAGTGTGAGGTTGTCCATTTTGGAAGGACAAATATGAATGCGGAATACAGGGTTAATAGTAGGGTTCTTGGCAATGTGGAGGAGCAGAGAGATCTTGGGGTCTATGTTCATAGATCTTTGAACGTTGCCACTCAAGTGGATAGAGCTGTGAAGAAGGCCTATGGTGTGCTAGCGTTCATTATCAGAGGGATTGAGGGCAGCACGGTGGGGTAGTGGTTAGCACAACCGCCTCACGGCGCTGAGGTCCCAGGTTCGATCCCGACTCTGGGTCACTGTCCGTGTGGAGTTTGCACATTCTCCCCGTGTCTGCGTGGGTTTCGCCCCCACAACCCAAAAATGTACAGAGTAGGTGGATTGGCCACGCTAAATTGCCCCTTAATAGAAAAAATAATTGGGTAATCTAAATTTATTTATTTTTAAATCAGAGGGATTGAATTTAAGAGCCGTGAGGTGATGATGCAGCTGTACAAAACCTTGGTCAGGCCACATTTGGAGTACTGTGTGCAGTTCTGGTCACCTCATTTTAGGAAGGATGTGGAAGCTTTGGAAAAGGTGCAAAGGAGATTTACCAGGATGTTGCCTGGAATGGAGAGTAGGTCATACGAGGAAAGGTTGAGGGTGCTAGGCCTTTTCTCATTAGAACGGAGAAGGATGAGGGGCGACTTGATAGAGGTTTATAAGATGATTAGGGGAATAGATAGAGTAGACAGAGACTTTTTTCCCGGGTGGAACACACCATTACAAGGGGACATAAATTTAAGATAAATGGTGGAAGATATAGAGGGGATGTCAGAGGTAGGTTCTTTACCCAGAGAGTAGTGGGGGCATGGAATGCACTGCCTGTGGAAGTAGTTGAGTCGGAAAAGTTAGGGACCTTCAAGCGGCTATTGGATAGGTACATGGATTAGGGTAGAATAATGGAGTGTAGGTTAACTTCTTAAGGGCAGCACGGTAGCATTGTGGATAGCACAATTGCTTCACAGATCCAGGGTCCCAAGTTCGATTTCGACTTGGGTCGCTGTCTGTGTGGAGTCTGCACATCCTCCCCATGACTGCGTGGGTTTCCTCCGGGTACTCCGGTTTCCTCCCACAGTCCAAAGATGTGCAGGTTGGGTGGATTGGCCATGAAAAATTGTCCAAAATTCTATGATTAACCAAGGACAAAAGTTCGGCGCAACATCGTGGGCCGAAGGGCCTGTTCTGTGCTGTATTTATCTATCTAACCTTTTTTGGTTACTAAGGGCAATTTAGCATGGCGAATCCACCTGACCTGCACGTCTTTGGACTGTGGGAAGAAAGCGGAGCAGCCGGAGGTAACCCACACAGACACGGGGAGAACGTGCAGACTCCGCACAGACAGTGATCCTGTGGAGAATCAAACTTGGGACCCTGGTGCTGTGAAGCCACAGTGCTATCCACTTGTGCTACCGTGCTGCACCGTGCCGAGTTGGACAAGGCCATTGATTGCTCAACAAGCAGAAAGGTGCCCGGCAAGGATGGAATTCCAGCTGAACTGTTCAAACACAAAGTCCCATCGACTGTCACACCTTCACGACCTCCTCTGTTGGGAGATCGGAACCATTCCATGTGCATGATGCTAAAATCATCACAACCGATAAAAGCAGCAGTGACAAAGGAGATGGCAACAACTGCAGGGATGACTCACTGCTTAGCGTCACCAGGAAGACCTTCACTAGGGTCATGTTTAAAAGATTCACCTACTTGCAGACTGAGTGGATACAAAAGCGCAGTGTGGTTTCTGTGCTGACAGATCTACAGTGAACATGATCTTGTCCACACACCAAGTAATAATAATAATATTTATTGTCGCAAGTAGGCTTACATTCACACTGCAATGAAGTTACTGTGAAAAGCCTCTAACCACATTCCGGCGCCTGTTCGGGTCACAGGGAGAATTGAGAATGTCGACATTACCGAACAGCACCTTTTTCGGGACTTGTGGGAGGAAACCGGAGAGCCCGGAGGAAACCCACGCAGACACGGGGAGAACGTGCAGACTCCGCACCGACTGTGACCCAAACCGGGAATCGAACCTGGAACCCTGGTGCTGTGAAGCAACAGTGCTACCGTTCCGCCCAAAGTGAACATGTGGTATTTCATCTTAAGAGTCTGTGCTGAGAAAAGTGACATGTTCTAATTACTGAGTGAAAGTAAATCTGTAAGTATGAATTGCAATTTATTTGTACAATTGTAAAAGGCAGTGAAAAGTTGGATTCTGTGAAGTTAAACTTCAGCCTTAACTTTGTGCATTGGATTTCACAAGCTTTTGGAAGTCCCACCCTCTTTAAGTCTTTGTGGTCTAAGTAGGTTGAAGCTTTGGGTTACCTGTGAAAGCTGATCGTTTTACTTTTATTTTTCTTTTGTTTTATTTGAGTCACTTGGAAAAGTGCCTGAAGAAAGAGAGGGAAGAAAACAAATTTGGGTAAAGCTGAAAAAGTTGCCAAAAGAATTGAGAATACAAAGTTTAAAATGGTGTTTGATTCATTTCATATCTAAAAATAAAGTTACGTATAGTCAACACAGTTGTGCACATTTGAGAACATTTGTTCGAACACCGTTGAAAGTTAACCCTTTTCACTGATAGCACGGTGACGATTTTAACTGAAGACTTTGTCTTTTCAAGATTTGGCTTCATCCCATTTGTTATCTTTCAAGCCAAAGTGTTTGAGAATGGAAAATATCGGAGTTATGTCCAAACTGATTACAAATTCCTTCTGTCTCTGATCTACAAATATATTATGTGAATATTAAATTGGTCAGTAAAGTTCCTCAGTTGTTCCTTTATAGTCTGTGTTGGTCTGAATGATGACAGTATTAACCTTCTCCCTAACCTGTCCTAACCCTTCTGCCCCTTCACCAACTGAATCCAGGGACTCCTTGTTCCCATGGTGGCATTCCCTGTCTGCCTAGTTATTCATTTAAATTAGCCCCTGAATTGTTTGTGGATTGTTTCATCCTGCTGCCACATTTCAGTAACAAATGTTGAAATGTTTGCTCCACACCCACAGGGTTTCATCTGTTTAAAGCCACAAACAGAAAGGTCCAGTTTTCTCCTGGAGTTTGAGACAAAGCAGCTTTCAAAATGATACAGGGTTTCAGCCAATGAGGGAGATCCAGGCTCAGCCCCGCCCCTCATTCACTCCGATTGGTTGGAGGACCAGCCGGTCCCGCTCGGTCTTCCAGTCCCGAGGGTGATATGCTGCAGTGCACATGCACTGTCATTGGGTAAGGAAGCCAATGACGGCGATCTAAGCCCTGCCCACTCGGTGCTCCAAGCCCCGCCCATGACAGGAACATAGTTTCATCTCCAAGGAGGTGTAGATGGAGTCAATGGATGGGAGGCAGGTTTGTTTGATGGACAAGGCTGTGTTCATGCCTCTCTGAAGTTTCTTGCGGTCTTGGGGCAAGCGGTTGCCATACCAGGCTGTGATGCAGCCAGATAGGATGCTTTCTATGGTTCTTTAGTTGTTTTCTTTTCGCCGTCTGGCAGCCTTTAATCCCACAACTGGATTTCTCAATGAAATATTAGCTAACTGCCATAAAACCAAGAGTAGGCATAAATAGGCCATTTTCTGGTTGGCAAGATGTAACGAGTCGTGTGTCACATGGTTCAGTGCTGGAACCTCAACGTTTTACAATTTATATCAATAACTTTGATGACAGGACCAAAGGTATGGTCAGTTTGCTGATGACGCAGGCAAAAAGGAAAAGGAGGTGGTGTTGCTCGGATAATAAGGGACGGCATCAGAACATTAGTAAGGGTGGAGCACAGATCAGGAATACAAAATGTGGAATATGAGCCAAGAATATTGGGAAGAGCTGTTCATGACAGTACTGGTAGTGTGGAACATGGTATTAATCAGGAGATTAGAGAAGCATGTAGCATGGGTAAAACAGTAATGGGTGACTTCAATCTACATATAGACTGGGTAAAGATCTAATGGGCACTGATGCTGCGGAGGACAAGTTTCTGGAGTGTGTTAGGGACAGTTATCTAGAGCAGTAAAGTTGAGGAACCGACTATAGAACAGGCTTTTGTAGATCTAGTAATATGCAACAATAACGGGCTAATTGATAATCATGCTGAAAACAACCTTTGGGGATGAGTGACCAGAATATTGAACATGAGGTATTCCAATCTGAAGCCAGGATATTAAATTTGAACAAAAGGAATTATAAATGTGAAATAAAAGTCGCAAAAATCCCAGAGGACCATAGGCTGCTCTCCCCTTGGACAGAGATAGAGCTGACTGGAGGTGATTTAACCCGAGGGTCAGCACACCTCAGGTAAGGGACCTGGTTGAGAAGGCCTTACCTTCATGAATAAATTCAGCCAGTACGAGAGCTAAATCCACGGTGTTGGCTTTGCTCTGCATCACCAACCACTCGTCCTTCCAACTCAGCTAACCAACCCCCTGATAATTTTTAAAATTTAATTTAGACTACCCAATTCATTTTTTCCAATTAAAGGGCAATTTAGCGTGGCCAATCCACCGAGCCTGCACATCTTTGGGTTGTGGGGGCGAAACCCACGCAAACACGGGGAGAATGTGCAAACTCCACACGGACAGTGACCCAGAGCTGGGATCGAACCTGGGACCAATACTGCATCAAACTAGAGTCCCAGGCCAACGACACTAACCCACGACGACTATGGCAGGGCCTACACAAGATCACAGGCTATAAAGCAAGGCCAGGCGGAATATCGGGCTGGAGCATCCCTACCCGATGATCTGAACAAGTTCGATGCCTGCTTTGAGCAGTCAGCCAATATATCAGTGCCACCCAGAGGTAAGAGCTGCCTTTTTGAAAGTGAATCCGCGGAAAGCGAGGGGCCCCGACGGAGTCCTGAGCGAGCACTCAGAACCTGCGCAGACCAGCTGGCGAGTGTATTCGCAGATGTCTTCAACATCTCACTCCTCCGCTCTGAGATACCCCCTCCTTCAAGAAGATCACCATAATACCAGTACCAAAGAAGAACAAGGTAGCCTGTCTCAACGACGACCGACTGGTGGCCCTGACATCTGTTATCATAAATGCTTTAAGCGGCCAGTCATGAGATGGATCACTGCCAGCCTCCCAGGTCTTGATCCATTCAGTTTGCCTATCACTGCAAGCGGTCCACAGCAGATGCTACCTCCCTGGCTCTACAATCAACACTTGAACACCTTGACATCAGGGACACTGTGTAAAACTGCTGTTCATCGACTACAGCTCTGCCTTCAACACCATTATCCTGACACGACTAATAACCAAACTCTGCAATCTTGGACTTGACCCCTCCCTGTGCAGCTGGATCCTCGACTTCCTCACCAACAAACCACAATCTGTCAGGATAGGAAACAGCACCTCCTCCACAATAATCCCCAACACCGGAGCCCCGCAAGGATGTGTGCTCAGTCCTCTACTGTACTCCCTATAAACACATGACTGTGCGGCAAGATTTAACATCAACTCAATCTATAAGTTTGCAGATGATACGACTGTGGTGGGCCGTATCTCAAACAACGACAAATCAGACTATAGGGAGATAAATCACTTGGTTGCATGGTGTACCGAAAACGACCTCTCTCCAAATGTTGGAAAGACCAAGGAACTGATCATCGACTTCAGGAAGCGTAGCACGACACATACTCCAGTCTGCATCAATGGCTCCGAAATGGAGATGGTTGATAGCTTTAAGTTCCTGGGGGGGGGGGGTCACCATCACCAACAGACTGTCCTGGTCCACTCACGTTGATGCAACAGTCAAGAAAGCCCAAAAACGTCTCTACTTCGTACGGAAGCTAAAGAAATTCGGCATGTCTGCATCAACTCTCACGCTTTTACAGATGTGCAAGAGAGCATTCTAACCGGCTGCATCACAGCCTGGTATGGCAACTGCTCGGTCCAGGATCGCAAGAGTGTGGTGAACTCAGCCCAACGCATCACACAAACTTGCCACACCCACATTGATTCTGGACAAACCTCCCGCTGCCTCAGGAAGGCAGTATTATCAGAGACCCCCCCTCCCAACCAGGCATTGCCCGCTTCCAGACCCTTCCATCAGGCAGAAGGTACAGAAGTCTGAGGACCCGCACATCCAGACAAAGGAATAGCTTCTTCCCCCCCAGCTACAAGACTCCTCAATGACTCCCCCTCGGACTGATTTGTTCCCTGTAAGAACACTATTCACGACGCCCTATGCTGCTCTTGCTCATGTATTTGCTTTGTTTGACCCCTTGTTCCGCACTGTAACCAGTCATTGTTTGTTGATGTACCATTTGTCAATGTTCTCTGTTGATTATTCTTTTTGTCTACTGTGTACGTACTGTGTACATTCCCTCAGCCGCAGAAAGTATTTTTCACTGTACTTCAGTACATGACAATAAATCAAATCAAAATCAAACCTCGGCGCCATGAGGCAACAGGGTTAACCCACTGTGCCACCGTGCTGCCTCCCCCTGATAAATATTAAATAATTCCTTAAATGTTAGGTATTCCCTGCAGCAATCAGTTTCCCAGTCCACCCCAGACAACTTGCCCCTCATACCCAGATAGTTTTCTTCTGTGAGGGACCCAGATAAATTAAACAAAAGAACCATGTAACCACCAGGGCCCATCCCCATGGCAAAGTGGCATGCTTTATGGGGTTCCAAACAGAAATGGCAACTAAATATAGTCAATTTTCCAAACATCCTTTCACTCTGTGATCCTTGCGCAATTTGAAGCCAGGTATTTGCAACAAATCTCAAAGAGCATCAGCCCACTAGAGGCAAAGTGGTGAGACCGGCCAGTCCAGCAGAAAGAAACCCTCCGACCATCCCCACTGACCACCTGTCAGAATGAACAAAATGCAGTCCTGGGTGTAGAGTAGAAATAACAGCAGAATCCAACCCCTGTAATCGATTGTGAAATTGTTGGTGTCACAGCAGGTGTGGTGAAACAGGCAATCCCGTCTCACATTGAGAGGCGAGTAGCCTCTCCCCAGTGTGAACTCGCTGGTGTGAGTGCAGGTGAGATAGCCGAGTGAATCCCTTCCCACACTGAGGGCAGGTGAACGGCTTCTCCCCAGTGTGAACTCGCTGGTGTGTCTGCAGGGTGGATGAATCAATAAATCCTTTCCCACACTGAGAGCAGGTGAATGGTCTCTCCCCAGTGTGAATTCGCTGGTGTCTCAATAGGTGGGATGAATTACCAAATCTCTGCCCACACTGAGAGCAGGTGAATGGCTTCTCCCCAATGTGAACTTCTCGCTGGTGTTTCTGCAGGCTGTATACTTCAGTAAATCCTTTCCCACACTGAGAGCAGGTGAGCCGCCTCTCCCCAGTGTGACTGCGTCGATGAATCTCCAGCTCAGATGGGAAACAGTATCCCTTTCCACAGTCCCCACATTTCCATGGTTTCTCCAGGTTTTGGGTCTCCTCCTGTCTCTCCAGATTGGACAATTAGTGGAAGCCTTGTCTACACACAGAACATGTCGACTGTGTGTCCTCACTGTGAATGGCGTGATGTTTTTTCAGGCTGTGTAACTGGTTAAAGCTCTTTTCACAGTCAGGCGCTCGTTGGTCTCGGGTATGATTCTCGCTTTAGGTGTCTCGAAATTTGCGAGAGGTCCTGGGTTCAAATCCCAGATGAGCCCTTTGGGGCAGCACGGTAGCTCAAGTGGATAGCACTGTGGCTTCACAGCGCCAGGGTCCCAGGTTCGATTCCCCACTGGGTCACTGTCTGTGCGGAGTCTCCATGTACACCCTGTGTCTACGTGGGTTTCCTCCGGGTGCTCTGGTTTCCTCCCACAATCCAAAGACATGCAGGTTAGGTGGATTGGCCATGCTAAATTGCCCTTCGTGTCCAAAAAGGTTAGGAGGGGTTATTGGGTTACGGGGATAGGTTGGAAGTGAGGGCTTAAGTGCGTCGGTGCAGACTCGATGTCTGTATATTCTATGTTCTATTATAGTTCACTGGAACACTCTCACTCGGGGGGGTGTTGTGGGTCTCGGTGCTTTTCCAGTCACACTGATGTTTGAAATCTTTAGCTGACAGTTTGGGCAAACATTTCTCCTTCTTGATTCAAAGGCCGATGATATTCAGGTCTCAGGGAATCAAGTGACTCTGTCAGATCGAGACGTAATGTTTGAGATTTCTGTCTGTAATTCCTCCTTGTCTAATATCCTGTAAAAACAATTTACAAAATTCACCACTGTCAGTACAGGATAGAAACTCAGAACAGACATTTGGAACATTCTTTCCTCTCTCGTTCTCCAAAAGCTGTAAATCTCCATTCCACACACTCTCCCTCCATTCTCACTCTGCTGTATCTAATATTCACTCTCCCAATTGCCCTGAAGGTACTGATTCAGGGTGATTGACAGATCCAGGCTCAGCTAACTGCTTCCTGTGCAGGAGATCATAACAAATATGAGCTGCAGTCATCCATGTGGCCCATCCAGCCTGCTGACCCATTCAATGGGAGCATTGGCTGATGTACCACAGCACCGTATTCCCACAGTATCCCCCGTATCCCTTCACATCTTCCAATATCTCAAAACCTATCAGTGGGCTGGACAGCTGGTTTGTGATGCAGAACAAGGTCAGCAATGCGGGTTCAATTCCCGTACCAGCTGAGAATTCTGAATTCTCCCTAAGTGTACCCGAACAGGCGCCGGAATGTGGCGACTAGGGGCTTTTCACAGTAACTTCATTTGAAGCCTACTTGTGACAATAAGCGATTTTCATTTCATTTCATTGCAGTGTTAATGTAAGCCTACTTGTGACATCGACTCCTTCCTGGTGCTGGAATGAGTAGATGTGCCTCTGGAGGGCATCCCTCAGGCCGAGAGGGAGTGGCGCCACCTGTGAACGAATCTCCCCCAGTTGTTGGAGGTGAGGGAGGAGGAGCTCCGTAGGGAGGTTGGGCGGAACACTGGACCTTCTCTGCAGTGGCCTCAAGAGGGTCCGCCGCCACGTAGGACCCGCCCACCGCGAGCCCCTTTTCAAGGGTGAGGGGATCCACCCTCTCGGCCCTCAGGAAGAACACGACCTTCCCGTACATACGAGAGGCGACCATAATGGGCGAGGGGCCAACGACCCCGGCCATCGTGCGAACGCACGTCTCTATGGTGATGGTGGGGTGAGATTAGCACTTAAACCCCAGTTCCCGGGTTAGCAACCGGAAGGTGGCGGGGCTGCGGGAGTAATGGAGGCCGAAGAGGTCACCACCCCCCACATAGGCGGCTCTGAACAGCCCTGCCACCAGCGTAGGTGGAGTGGCCATCAGGGCAAGTGCCACGCCCACCCCAATGTGGGCTTTGTCATGTTGGAATTGAAGGAGAAATAGACAGTGGGGAGGGGAGGGGGCGTGTTAGGGGAAGAGCGAGGTGGAACAATGTACTCTCCCGCTAGGAAGGAACGAGGGAAGGAAGGGAAGAATGAGAAAGGGACACAGTGGGAAGAGGTTAGCAACACAGAAGGGTGGGGCACCATAGATTGCAGGATGCCTGAGGTGGGAGACTCCTTAGATTCTGGTGAAGCTGGAGGATTGAGGAGTGAAGGCAGATCCTCAGCCTGGGAAGGGGCCCAACAAAAACACAGTCTGTGCTCCCACCCTAGGTTGCCGCCACCAAGGTAAGTGGCTCTGGTTCGCGAGGTCTTCAGCCCAAGTAAGGCTCAGTAAAAACTACAGTCCGTGCTCCCACCCTGGAACGACCACCCAATGGACACGGCTTCCTCCCTGCAGAAAGAAGCCACTGGTGTACGGGGTCTTCAGCCTGGAAGGGGCTCAGCAACCACACTGTCCACTCGAACCCCTGTCCCGGAACAAGCACAGCGGATAGGATAAGGAAGGCCTGACAGTTGGGAGAACCGGCAGGGCCGGGCCCTCAGCCGTGGAGGGACCCAGCAAACAAGCAGTCCAAAGGGCTTTACTCCCACTTTGTTGTTGAAGTTGCTTCCTTGTTTTTGTCACCAAAAGGAAAATGCTGGAAAATCTCAGCAGGTCCAGCAGCATCCGTAGGGAGAGTAAAGAGCTGACGTTTTGAGTCCCGATGGCCCTTTGCCAAAGCTGGTTTTTGTCCATCTCTCCTCTCTCCTTCCTTCCCTCATCTCTCCTTCCTCCAGGCAGCTCAGCAGCAACCAGCACTGGAACAGGCAGCAAACTGAGCAACAGCAGCAGAGAGAGGGAGAGAGAGAGCAGCAGCAGAGAGAGAGAGCAGCAACAGAGAGAGACAGAGAGAGAGCAGCAACAGAGAGAGAGAGCAGCAGCAGAGAGAGAGAGCAGCAACAGAGAGAGAGAGCAGCAACAGGGAGAGAGGGCAGCAACAGAGAGAGAGAGAGAGAGCAGCAACAGAGAGAGAGAGAGCAGCAACAGAGAGAGAGAGCAGCAACAGAGAGAGAGAGAGAGCAGCAACAGAGAGAGAGAGCAGCAACAGGGAGAGAGGGGAGCAACAGAGAGAGAGAGAGCAGCAACAGAGAAAGAGAGCAGCAACAGTGAGAGAGAGCAGCAACAGAGAGAGAGAGGGCAGCAACAGAGAGAGAGAGCAGCAGAGAGAGAGAGCAGCAACAGAGAGAGAGAGAGCAGCAACAGAGAGAGAGCAGCAACAAAGAGAGAGAGCAGCAACAGAGAGAGAGAGCAGCAACAGAGAGCAGCAACAGAGAGAGAGAGGGCAGCAACAGAGAGAGAGAGAGCAGCAACAGAGAGAGAGCAGCAACAGAGAGAGAGAGCAGCAACAGAGAGAGAGAGCAGCAACAGAGAGAAAGAGAGAGTGCAGCAACAGAGAGAGAGAGAGAACAGCAACAGAGAGAGAGCAGCAACAGAGAGAGAGAGAGAGCAGCAACAGAGAGTGAGAGAGCAGCAACAGAGAGAGAGAGAGCAGCAACAGGGAGAGAGAGCAGCAACAGAGAGAGAGAGCAGCAGAGAGAGAGAGAGAGCAGCAACAGAGAGAGAGAGAGCAGCAACAGAGAGAGAGAGCAGCAACAGAGAGGAAGAGAAGCAACAGAGAGAGAGAGCAGCAACAGAGAGAGAGCAGCAACAGAGAGAGAGAGCAGCAACAGAGAGAGAGAGCAGCAGAGAGAGAGAGAGCAGCAACAGAGAGAGAGAGCAGCAACAGAGAGAGAGCAGCAACAAAGAGAGAGAGCAGCAACAGAGAGAGAGAGCAGCAACAGAGAGCAGCAACAGAGAGAGAGAGGGCAGCAACAGAGAGAGAGAGAGAGCAGCAACAGAGAGAGAGAGCAGCAACAGAGAGAGAGAGCAGCAACAGAGAGAAAGAGAGAGTGCAGCAACAGAGAGAGAGAGAGAACAGCAACAGAGAGAGAGCAGCAACAGAGAGAGAGAGAGCAGCAACAGAGAGAGAGAGAGAGCAGCAACAGAGAGAGAGAGCAGCAACAGAGAGAGAGAGAGCAGCAACAGGGAGAGAGAGCAGCAACAGAGAGAGAGAGCATCAGAGAGAGAGAGAGCAGCAACAGAGAGAGAGAGAGCAGCAACAGAGAGAGAGAGCAGCAACAGAGAGGAAGAGAAGCAACAGAGAGAGAGAGCAGCAACAGAGAGAGAGCAGCAACAGAGAGAGAGAGCAGCAACAGAGAGAGAGAGAGAGCAGCAGCAACAGAGAGAGAGAGAGAGAGCAGCAACAGAGAGAGAGAGAGAGAGCAGCAACAGAGAGAGAGAGAGCAGCAACAGAGAGAGAGCAGCAACAAAGAGAGAGCAGCAACAGAGAGAGAGAGCAGCAACAGAGAGAGAGTGCAGCAACAGAGAGAGAGAGCAGCAACAGAGAGAGAGAGAGCAGCAACAGAGAGAGAGAGAGAGAGCAGCAACAGAGAGAGAGAGCAACAGAGAGATAGAGAGAGAGCAGCAACAGAGAGAGAGAGAGAGCAGCAACAGAGAGAGAGAGCAACAGAGAGATAGAGAGAGAGCAGCAACAGAGAGAGAGAGAGCAGCAACAGAGAGAGAGAGCAACAGAGAGATAGAGAGAGAGCAGCAACAGAGAGAGAGAGCAGCAACAGAGAGAGAGAGAGCAGCAACAGAGAGAGAGAGAGAGAGTACCAACAGAGAGAGAGAGCAGCAACAGAGAGAGAGAGAGCTGCAACAGAGAGAGAGCAGCAACACAGAGAGAGAGAGCAGCAACAGAGAGAGAGAGAGCAGCAACAGAGAGAGAGAGAGCAGCAACAGAGAGAGCAAGAGAGTGCAGCAACAGAGAGGGAGAGCAGCAACAGAGAGAGAGAGTGCAGCAACAGAGAGAGAGAGCAGCAACAGAGAGAGAGAGAGAGAGCAGCAACAGAGAGAGAGAGCAGCAACAGAGAGAGAGAGAGCAGCAACAGAGAGAGAGCAGCAACAGAGAGGAGAGAGCAACAACAGAGAGAGAGAGTGAGAGAGCAGCAACAGAGAGAGAGAGAGCAGCAACAGAGAGAGCAGCAACAGAGAGAGAGAGCAGCAACAGAGAGAGAGAGAGAGCGCAGCAACAGAGAGAGAGCAGCAACAGAGAGAGAGAGAGAGCAGCAACAGAGAGAGAGAGAGAGAGCAGCAACAGAGAGAGAGAGAGCAGCAACAGAGAGAGAGAGAGCAGCAACAGAGAGAGAGAGAGCAGCAAATGAGAGAGAGAGAGCAGCAACAGAGAGAGAGAGAGCAGCAACAGAGAGAGAGACAGAGAGAGAGAGAGCAGCAAAGAGAGAGAGAGCAGCAACAGAGAGAGAGAGAGAGTGAGAGCAGCAACAGAGAGAGAGAGACAGACAGAGAGAGAGAGAGAGAGAGAGAGCAGCATCAGAGAGAGAGAGAGACGGAGAGCAGCAACAGAGACAGAGAGAGCAGCAACAGAGAGAGAGAGAGAGCAGCAACAGCAGCAGCCACTCTTCACCACAGCAACAACCTCCCAACAACAAAGTCTGCACTGGGAGTGCCAGCTTCGGATTGGCCATGCTAAATTGCCCCTTAAGTGTCCAAACATGTACAGGTTAGCTGGTGTTACCGGGGTAGGGTGGGGGAGTGGGCTTAAGTCGGGTAAGTGCGAATGGCCTCCTTCTGACTGTCGGAATAATAATAATAATAATCACAAGTCACAAGTCGGCTTCAATGAAGTTACCGTGAGAAGCCCCTAGTGGCCACATTCCGGTGCCTGTTCGGGGAGGCTGGTACTCCAGCTCGTGCTGGCCTTCGGTGGAGCACTGCAGCAGGCCAAGGACTGACATGTCGGCACGGGAGCAAGGTGCCGAGTTCAAATGGCAGGCATCAGGAACTGCAGAGGGAGTGAAGACATTCTGTAAAGTGGTCACCCAGTCTGTGTTTAGTCTCCCCAGTGTGGAGGAGGTGCATCTGGAGCAGCAAATACAATAAACCCAAGTGAAGGAAGTGCAAGTGTTTGGGGTATCCAAAGGTGAGGAAGGAGGAGGTAAAGGGGAAGATGTTACCCTCTGTACGATTGTAAAGGAAAGTGACATGGGAAGGAGTTGGGGAGTTAACAGGAGGAGTGGACCTGATGTGACAGAGGGATCGATGCCTGTGGAATGCTGACAGGGGGGTGACGGGAAGATGTGTTTAGTGTTAGCATGGTGCTGCAATGGTGAAAATGGTGCAGGATGATCCTTTGAATGTCGAGGTTGGCGGGGTGGAAAGTGAGGACAAGAGGGTTCCTGTCATAGTTCTGGGAGGGAAGGGAAGGGATGAGGGACTAGATCTGGGAGATGGGTCGGACACAGTTGGTCTTAGAATTTACAGTGCAGAAGGAGGCCATTCGGCCCATCGAGTCTGCACCGGCTCTTGGAAAGAGCACCCTACCCAAGGTCAACACCTCCACCCTATCCCCATAACCCAGTCACGCCACCCAACACTAAGGGCAATTTTGGACACGAAGGGCAATTTATCACGGCCAATCCACCTAACCTGCACATCTTTGGACTGTGGGAGGAAACCGGAGCACCCGGAGGAAACCCACGCAGACACGGGGAGGATGTGCAGACTCCGCACAGACAGTGACCCAAGCCGGGAATCGAACCCTGGAGCTGTGAAGCAATTGTGCTATCCACAATGCTATCATGTCACCCACAGTGGAGGGGTTTGGGGGAACATCTTAGCTAAGGGACAATGCAGACATGTCGGCAGCACCATTTGCAAAGCAGGCATCATCAGAACAAATGCAGCAGAGCTGGAAATTCTGGGAGAATGGGAAAGAATCCTTCCAGGAAGAAAGGTATGAGGAGCTGTAGCCGAGGTAGCTGTGGGAGCCAGTGGGCTTGCAATGAATATTGGTGGTCAGTGTATCAGCGGTAACAAATTCAGAGAAGTCAAGCAAGAGAAGTGAAGTGTCAGAGATGGACCATGTGAATCAGCATGGTTTTATGAAGAGTAATCGCGTTTGACTAATTTGATAGAGTTCTTTGAAGATGTTACAAGCCATGTGGGGGATCTTATAGAAACATTTAAAATTATGAAGGGAATAGATAGGATTGATGCGGGCAGGTTGTTTCCACTGGCGGGTGAAAGCAGAACTAGGGGACATAGCCTCAAAATGAGGGGAAGTAGATTTAGGACTGAGTTTAGGAGGAACTTCTTCACCCAAAGGGTTGTGAATCTATGGAATTCCTTGCCCAGTGAAGCAGTTGAGGCTCCTTCATTACATGTTTTTAAGGTAAAGATAGATAGTTTTTTGAAGAATAAAGGGATTAAGGGTTATGGTGTTCGGGCCGGAAAGTGGAGCTGAGTCCACAAAAGATCAGCCATGATCTCATTGAATGGCGGAGCAGGCTCGAGGGGCCAGATGGCCTACTCCTGCTCCTAGTTCTTATGTTCTTATGTGGGTAATAGTGATCCTGTAAATGTTGTATATCTGGACTTCCAGAGAGCATTTGATAAGGTACAGCACAAAAGGTTAATATACACATAAGGATCACTAGGGATTAGGGATAATTTATTAGCTTGGATAGTGTACTGGCTAACCAGTAGAAGGCAGACAGGTGGGATGAATAGATCTTTTTCTGGTTGGCAACTAGCAGGGTGCCACAGGGTTCAATCCTCAGATCCCTAATTATTTACAATCTATATCGATGGCTTGGATGTCGGGATAGAAGGTACTATAGCCAAATTTGCAGATGGTGCTCAAATAGAGGGGATAGAAAATTGCAATAAAGAATTCAAATACTTACAAATGAATATAGATAGGTTAGGAGAGTAGGCCAAAATGTGGCAGATGCAGTTTAACATGGAGAAGTGTGAGGTTGTCCATTTTGTGTGAAAAATAGAACGGCAACTTACTATCTAAATGGAGAGAAACCTCAGAGTGTTTGGATTGGATTGGATTGGATTTGTTTATTGTCACGTGTACCGAGGTACAGTGAAAAGTATTTTTCTGCAAGCAGCTCAACAGATCATTCAGTACATGGGAAGAAAAGGGAATTAAACAGAATTCAAGAAAATACATGAGAATACATAATAGGGCAACACAAGATACACAATGTAACTACATAAGCATTGACATCGGATGAAGCAGACATGGGTGTAGTGTTAATGAGGTCAGTCAATAAGAGGGTTATTTAGGAGTCTGGTGACAGTGGGGAAGAAGCTGTTTTTGAGTCTGTTCATGCGTGTTCTCAGAGTGTTTCAGTACAGAGGGACCTGGATGCCCTCGTGCATGAATCTCAGAAAACTAGTTTGCAGGTACAGGCAGATGCAACGAAGGAAAATTGAATTTTGGCATTTATTGTGAAAGGAATAGAGTATAAAAGTAGGCAAGTGTTGTAGCAACTCTACAAGGCATTGATGGGACTGTACCTGGAATGCTGTGTACAGTTTCCGTCTCATTACTTGAGGAGGGGTGTAGTTGCATTGGAGGCAGTTCAATGTAGGTTCACACGACTGATTCCAGAGATGAGGGGCTGGATGCTCCGTAAGGTGACGTCGAAATCGCAAAACGCGATCGGCCGGAGAGTCGGCTCTGACGTGAAATCGAGCCTGACGCGGATTCAACATTCTCCGACCCCCCGAAAAATGGCGAAATCGCAGCACCCGCCACGCGGTCCGAAAGTACTGTATGCATCTCATTAGCGGTCCCGACGACCGATTCTCCATGACCTCAGCGATTCGGCACCCTGGATGGGCCGAATTCCCGACAGCGTGTTTCTAATGTGGTAGAACAAATGGTGAACCTGGCGTGCTGGCTGAGACGGCAGAGAGAGGAGGTAGGAGGTGGCGTGGGGGGACTGTGGTCTTCCGGCTCGGACACCAGCTGTGCTTTCTGCGGGGGGGGGGGGCGGAGGTGGGCCCTGCCAGGGCTGGGGTGGGGAAGGGGGGGGGACAGGCCAAGCAGCCCCCAACAAGTCAGGGGCAGTGCCATTACGGCAGCCATCATGCTGGCCACCCACTCCAGCCCCTGGGTGACACAGTGACAATGGCCGTATGGGTGGGTGCCCCTTGTAAAGTAAAAATGGGAAAATATGTCATTTGAAACATGGAAGTCTGGCAAAACCTGACCTGAGGGTACATGAGAAAATCAAGGGAAAAATCCCACAAAGGGTTAACAGTAGCAGCAAAAGAAGGCTTTGAAATGCAGATAGCCTTTATCGAACAGTCATTAAGAAAACAGCTTGTAACAGCTCAAGCTGTAAAACTGATGCCTGTCTTTCAAGTTAAAGCAGATTGGACTTTTAGTTACATGAAGAGAAACAATATTTTGCACATTCTTTGAAGTTAATTATTTCAGTAAGCAGCTATTAAAGAATTGCCAGGATATTCAGTTGAATTGGGTGACAAATGTTCAGGTGTGAAATCCTGCTGACACCAGGTGAATATGGGAAGCCGGAAATGACGTGTGCACGAGAGCACAAGTTAACACCAAATCAGAGTCAGAGTTCTGACAAGCTAAGGGCACTATTTGGTAATAAAGCAACTTTAGGAGTGACAGGAACCAGAACCCCTCTATGATCAAAGCACTTTTGAACATTACAAGGGAAAAAATGTAATCAGAGTTTGATGAACAAAAGTCATGCTCAACATGAATACATAGTCGTGTTAGAAGTAATTAAGATTAAAGGTACATTGAACAATCAAGTGCAAAACACAGTTACTTTACGATAATGTCACATAAACTTAATAACTGCTAGAAGGGAAATATAAACCCTAAATCGATAGCAGCCAGCAGAGTCAGCTCTCATAGCTGCCCTCGGTCATGGGAAGGATAGAACACAGAAACCGAGCAGAACAGCGAATCCATCAGGAGAAAACCAAAAGCTGAAGAAGAAAGATTGCCAAGGAAGACCTGAAGGTCTGATCAACTGACCAGGAGGATCCAAAGAAAAGATCTTTTTACCTTTCTGTAAAAACATTGATTTCATCTTCTAAAAGAAAAAATATAATAAAATATCTTAAAAGTTTTAACCGGAAACAGTGGTTATTACAAAGTCTACTTTACTTACTTAGCAACGCGGGACCCAGGATCAATGCTCCTAAGTGATAAGTAGATAAAATATTCTATGAAGATATGGCACACCTGGCACCGCATGGGAATGCGAGAGAGCACCCGCTCTCGGTGGCCGTCAAGGTGACGGTCGCCCTGAATGTCTACGCGATGGGGTCTTTCCAGTAGCCGAGTGGGGACCTGTCTGGCATCTCCCAGGCATTGGCGCACAGGTTCATTTGTGCTGTCATGGACGCTCTGTATGCCCAGGTGGAGCGGTACATCCAGTACCCTGTGGACCGCACCCACCAGGGTGCCTGGGCAGCGGGCTTCTCTGCCATCGCCGGGATGCCCCGAGTTCACGGGGTCATCGATGGGGTGCGTCTCGCCCTATGGTCACCGTTGGATAACAGGCCGCTGTTCACCTACAGGAAGGGGTACCACGCTATAAACAGTCAGGTGGTCTGTGACCATCAGATGCGGATCATGCACGTCTGGGCCCGAATCCCGGGCAGTGTACATGAATCTTTCACCTTGCTGCATTCAGTGATCCCAGACATGTTCAAGGGACCCTCCACCCCCACCCACCCCCGGCTGCGGGGCTGGTTGCTGGCCAACAGGGGTTACCCGTTGCGGTCGTGGCTGATGACGCCTATACGGAGGCCACAGACCGGGTAGAATGGGGGCACTGATAGCAGTTCTGGAGCGGTTTGGGATTGGACCAAGATTTGTGAACTGGGTGAAGCTACTGTATAAGGAGCCGAGGGCGAGTGTCCGCACAAAAACATCAACTCGAGATACTTTTCTCTCCACCGCAGGACGAGGCAGGGATGTCCTATGTCCCCCCTGCTGTTTGCACTCGCGATTGAGCCATTGGCCATCGCGTTAAGATGTTCGGGGGTATGGAAAGGAATAGTGCGAGGGGGATAGAGCACAGGGTGTCTTTAAATGCTGATGACTTGCTGTTATATGTGTTGGAACCGAGTGTGCCAATAGGTGAAATACTGGAGCTGCTTCAGGTGTTTGGGTCTTTCTCGGGGTACAAATTAAATCTAGACAAAAGTGAGTATTTTGTGGTGTCTCGGCCGGGGGTGTGGGCAGGGGTGGGGGGGTGGCTGCCATTCCATAGGGCAGGGACTCGCTTTAGGTATCTGGGGGTGCAGGTTGCTCGGGATTGGGAGGGGGGGGACTCCGTAGGTACAATATGGGGCAGCACGGTAGCATGGTGGTTAGCATAAATGCTTCACAGCTCCAGGGTCCCAGGTTCAATTCCCGGCTGGGTCACTGTCTGTGCGGAGTTTGCACGTCCTCCCCGTGTGTGCGTGGGTTTCCTCCGGGTGCTCCGGTTTCCTCCCACAGTCCAAAGATGTGCGGGTTAGGTGGATTGGCCATGATAAATTGCCCTTAGTGTCCGAATAAAAGTAAGGTTGGGGGGGGGGGGGGGGGGGTTGTTGGGTTACGGGTATAGGGTGGATACGTGGGTTTGAATGGGGTGATCATGGCTCGGCACAACATCGAGGGCCGAAGGGCCTGTTCTGTGCTGTACTGTTCTATGTTCTATGTTCTATGTACTTACCCCTTGCAGGTGCTGGAAGCCGGCCGTCATTTCCTCCTCTGGTTCCTGGGTCTCTGACTCCATCTCCACTGTGTAGGACTGGGTGTTCCAGGAGCCCAGGACCCATCCGGGCAGCAGCTGATTCCTGGGGCCGGACTGCCCTCCGACCGTCCGACCCCTGGGCTGCTCCTACCTCCACCTGCTGTACCAGACTGACTGTGTGGTGCGCACCAGGAGCCTCTTCACTAGTTTGCCCGACCGAGGTGATAGTCTCTGAGATGGTGGAGGATGCTGGAGACAGCTGTGACGGAAAGCCAGTATCCTCCTCTGACCCCAACGCCAGGGTCTCGGGCAGAGGGCTGGTGTTCTGGCTGGTATTTTGGCTCACTGACTTCCATAAAATCAATATCCATAGAAACCTTACAATGCAGAAGGAGGCCATTCAGCCCATTGAGTCTGCACCGATCCTCTAAGCCCTCTGCCCCACCCTATCCCTGTAATCCCACCTAATTTGCATATCTTTGGATATGAAGGAGCAATTTAGCACGGTCAATCCGCCTAACCTGCACATTTTTGCACTGTGGGCGGGAACAGGAGCACCCGGAGGAAACCCACACAGACACGGGGAGAAAGTGCAGACTCCGCACAGGCAGTGACCCACGGCCTGAATTGAAGCCGGGTCCCAGGCGCTGTGAGGCAGCAGTGCTAACCACTGTGCCGCCGTGCCACCCTTCCAACTTGGATTAGAGGTCACAGGAACAATATCAACATTTTCAGATGACACAAAAGTTGAAAGTGTCGGAAACAGTGAGGAAGAGAGCGAGAGGTTTGAGTAGGACAGAAGCAGAATGGGGGACTGGGTGAGCTCACCGCAGATGAAATTCAACACAGAAAATTGGGAGGTGATCTACTCTGGGTGGAAGAATGAGGAGAAGTAATCCAAAAAAGGGCAGAATTTTGTTAGAATTTCGGATGCACAGCCCGATCAGGTGGTGGATACAGATTCAATAATCCACAAAAAGCAATTAGTTAAAAAGAAGGCGACTAAAGAGGTGGAGAGGAAGGTACCTGACAATGAGGATGAGATCCTGGGCCTAGCGGTCTGAGTGGAGGCGCACAAAGCCCTACACAAGAGATGGCAGGAGAGGCTGGATGACCTCGAGTATAGGTCCAGGAGTCACAACCTGCAGATCCTGGGCCTCCCTGAAGGTGCGGAGGGGGCGGACGCGAGCACGTATGGTTTCAAAGCTGCAGGAGTGTACCGGCAGGAAGGAAGGTGGTCTAAAGTGCGTCTACGTCAATGCCAGGAGCATCCGGAATAAGGTGGGTGAGCTTGCGGCATGGGTTAGTACCTGGGACTTCGATGTTGTGGCCATTTCGGAGACATGGATAGAGCAGGGCGAGGAATGGTTGTTGCAGGTGCCGGGGTTCAGATATTTCAGTAAGCTCAGGGAAGGTGGTAAGAGAGGGGGAGGAGTGGCATTGTTAGACAAGGACAGTATTACGGTGGCTGAGAGGACATTTGATGAGGACTCGAATACTGAGGTAGTATGGGCTGAGTTAAGAAACAGGAAAGGAGAGGTCACCCTGTTAGGGCTTTTCTATAGGCCTCTGAAAAGTTCCAGAGATGTAGAGGAAAGGATTGCAAAGATGATTCTGGATAGGAACGAAAGTAACAGGGTAGTTGTTATGGGGGACTTTAACTTTCCAAATATTGACAGGAAACACTATAGTTCGAGTACTTTAGATGGGTCCGTTTTTGTCCAATGTGTGAAGGAGGGTTTCCTGATGCAGTATGTAGATAGACCAACAAGAGGCGAGGCCATATTGGATTTGGTACTGGGTAATGAACCAGGACAGTTGTTAGATTTGGAGGTAGGTGAGCACTTTGGTGATAGTGACCACAATTCAATTACGTTTACTTTAGCGATGGAAAGGGATAGGTAAACACCGCAGGGCAAGAGTTATATCTGGGGGAAAGGCAATTATGATGCGATGAGGCAAGACTTAGGATGCATCGGCTGGAGAGGAAAACTGCAGGGGATGGACACAATGGAAATGTGGAGCATGTTCAAGGAACAGCTACTGCGTGTCCTTGATAAGTATGTAACTGCTAGCAGGGAGGAAGTAGTCGAGCGAGGGAACCGTGGGTTACTAAAGCAGTTGAAACACTTGTCAAGAGGAAGAAGGAGGCTTATGTAAAGATGAGACGTGATGGTTCAGTTAGGGTGCTTGAGAGTTACAAGTTAGCTAGGAAGGCTCTAAAGAGAGAGCTAAGAAGAGCCAAGCGAGGACATGAGAAGTCTTTGGCAGGTAGGATCAAGGATAACCCTAAATCTTTCTATAGATATGTCAGGAATAAAAGAATGACTAAGGTAAGAGTAGGGCCAGTCAAGGACAGTAGTGGGAAGTTGTGCATAGAGTCCGAGGAGATAGGAGAGGTGCTAAATGAGTATTTTTCGTCTGTATTCAAACAGGAAAAAGACAAAGTTGTCGAGGAGAATACAGGCTACTAGACTAGAAGGGCTTGAGATTCATAAGGAGGAGGTGTGAGCGATTCTGGAAAGTGTGAAAATAGATAAGTCCCCTGGGCCGGATGGGATTTATCCTAGGATTCTCTGGGAAGCTAGGAAGGAGATTGCTGAGCCTTCGGCTTTGATCTTTAAGTCATCTTTGTCTACAGGAATAGTGCCGGAAGACTGGAGGATGGCAAATGTTGTCCCCTTGTTCAAGAAGGGGAGAAGAGATAACCCCGGTAACTATAGATCAGTGAGCCTTACTTCTGTTGTGGGAAAAGTCTTGGAAAGGTTTATAAGAGATAGGATGTATAATCATCTGGAAAGGAATAATTTGATTAAAGATTTGTGAAGGGTAGGTCGTGCGTCACAAACCTCATTGAGTTCTTTGAGAAGGTGACCAAACAGGTGGATGAGGGTAAAGCAGTTGATGTGGTGTATATGGATTTCAGTAAAGCATTTGATAAGGTTCCCCACGGTAGGCTATTGCAGAAGATACAGCGGCATGGAATTCAGGGTGATTTAGCAGTTTGGATCAGAAATTGGCTAGCTGATAGAAGACAAAGGGTGGTGGTTGATGGGAAATGTTCCGACTGGTGTCCAGTTACTAGTGGTGTACCACAAGGATCTGTTTTGGGGCCGCTGCTGTTTGTCATTTTTATAAATGACCTGGAGGAGGGCGTGGAAGGATGGGTGAGTAAATTTGCAGATGACACTAAAGTCGGTGGAGTTGTGGACAGTGCAGAAGGATGTTACAAGTTACAGAGGGACATAGATAAGCTGCAGAGCTGGGCTGACAGGTGGCAAATGGAGTTTAATGCAGAAAAGTGTGAGGTAATTCATTTTGGAAGGAATAACAGGAAGACAGAGTACTGGGCTAATGGTAAGATTCTTGGTAGTGTGGACAAGCAGAGAGATCTCGGTGTCCATGTCCATAGATCCCTGAAAGTTGCCACCCAGGTTGAGAGGGTTGTTAAGAAGGCGTACGGTGTGTTAGCTTTTATTGGTAGAGGAATTGAGTTTCGGAGCCATGAGGTCATGTTGCAGTTGTACAAAACTCTGGTGCGGCCGCATTTGGAGTATTGCGTGCAGTTCTGGTCGCCGCATTATAGGAAGGATGTGGAAGCATTGGAAAGGGTGCAGAGGAGATTTACCAGAATGTTGCCTGGTATGGAGGGAAGATCTTATGAGGAAAGGCTGAAGGACTTGAGGCTGTTTTCGTTAGAGAGAAGAAGGTTAAGAGGTGGCTTAATTGAGGCATACAAGATGATCAGAGGATTAGATAGGGTGGACAGTGAGAGCCTTTTTCCTCGGATGGTGATGTCCAGCACGAGGGGACATAGCTTTAAATTGAGGGGAGATAGATATAAGACACATGTCAGAGGTAGGTTCTTTACTCAGAGAGTAGTAAGGGCGTGGAATGCCCTGCCTGCAACAGTAGTGGACTCGCCAACACTAAACGCATTCAAATGGTCATTGGATAGGCATATGGACGATAAGGGAATAGTGTAGAGGGACTTTAGAGGGGTTTTACAGGACGGCGCAACGTCGAGGGCCGAAGGGCCTGTACTGCGCTGTAATGTTCTATGTTCTATGTTCTACAATGCTGGGGATGCTGATGGGCGCGGGGGCCTTCCCGCGGCACTTGGAACTGGACGGGGCGCATCGAGTCCTCGCGAGGAAGCCTAGGGCGAATGAACCACCGAGGGCGATGGTGATAAGGTTCCACCGCTTCACAGACAGGGAGCGTGTCCTGCGTTGGGCAAAGAAGGAGCGGAGCAGTAAGTGGGAGAACGGCGAGATTCGCATATACCAGGACTTGGGAGCTGAACTGGCGAGGAGGCGTGCGGGATTCAACCGGGCCAAGGCGGTCCTCCACAGCAAAGGGGTGAAGTTTGGGCTCCTGCATCCGGAGAGGCTTTGGGTAACGTACCAGGACAGGCACCATTACTTTGATACGCCGGAGGAGGCGTGGACATTCATTAAGCACGAAAAGCTGGACTCGAACTAAGGGGCAGCTGCGTGTGGGTGAAACGCTCTGGCAGAGATGTGTAACCGGGTGTTGGCCTGGTGTAAGACTGTTAGTAGAATTTAAGTTGTTTGCTTTCCTTTTCCTGTTTTTGTTTCGGGGGGGGCGGGGTAACGCCCGGGTTGTGTTGTCCGGTGCACGGGAAGGATACGGGTGGCTCTTGCCCTCTTACCCTGTGGGGGAGGTGGGGGTTGGGGGCCCGGAGGAGGAGACAATAATATGCTTGGAGATGGAGGCGGGAGCGGCCGGGGTCAACATGGGTCAGCTGACTTACGGAAGCGCAATGGGGGGGAAATCAGTGCTAAGCGGGTGCTTGGCACGGCGTGGGGGTGGAGTTGGGATTGGGGGACTGGGGGGGGGGGGTGCTGCTTTGCTGACTGAAGGGGAGCCAACTGTTGGGGGCGGATGGAGAGTCGGGTTGGGGTCCTCCGATGGGAGGGCTAGAGAGAGCGGGGGGCGTGGGCACGTGGCTGGCCGAAAAAGGGAGATGGCTAGTCGGCAGGGAGGGGGGGGTCAACCCCCCATCCAGGCTGATCACGTGGAACGTGAGGGGTCTGAACGGGCCGGTCAAGAGGACCGCGTGTTCGCGCATTTAAAGGGGTTGAAGGTGGACGTGGTCATGCTGCAGGAGACGCACTTAAAACTCGCTGCCCAAACGAGGTTTCGGAGGGGATGGGTGGGCCTGGTGCTCCACTTGGGGCTAATCTCAAAGACCAGAGGGGTGGCAATACTGGTGAGTAAACGGGTGGCATTTGAGGCAGGGTGCATTGTGGTGGACAAGGGGGGCAGGGAGATGCAGGAATTTCTAGATGGGCTGGAGTACCCGAGGTTAGGGGAGGGGGACAGGGCTACATTAGAAGCAGCGTTTGTAGAGCAGGAGATAAAAGATGTGATTGGGAGGATGCAGTCGGGGAAGGTGGCAGGGCCGGATGGGTTTCTGGTGGAATATTATAAAAGATTCAAAAATAAGCTGGTACCAATTTGGGGATGTTTGTCGAAGCGATAGGGAAGGGGGTGTTACCACAACATTTGGGACAGACATAGATTTCCCTGTTGCTTTAAAGAGATAAGGATCCAACGGAATGTGGGTCGGATAGGTCCATATCACTTTGAAACGTGGACACAAAGATATTGGCGAAGGTACTGGCGGGTAGGCTGGAGGGGTGCCTCCTGAAGGTGATAGGTGAAGATCAGACGGGGTTTGTGTGAGGGAGTCAGCTCTTTTCAAACGTTAGAAGGGTATTGAATGTGGTTATGGCACCGGCGGAGGGGAAGGAAACAGAGGTGGTTGTGGCATTGGACACTGAGAAGGCATTTGACCGGGTAGAATGTGGGTACTTGATGGCAGTGCTGGAGCGGTTTGGGATTGGACCAAGATTTGTGAACTGGGTAAAGCTACTATATAAGGAGCCGAGGGCGAGTGTCCGCGCAAACAACATCAGCTTGAGATACTTTCCTCTCCACCGTAGGATGAGGCAGGGATGTCCTCTGTTCCCCCCCCCCCCCCCCCCCCGCTGTTTGCACTCGCGATTGAGCCGTTGGCCATCGCGTTAAGATGTTCGGGGGTATGGAAAGGGATAGTGCTGGGGGGCGGGGGATAGAGCACAGGGTGCCCTTATATGCTGATGACTTGTTATTATACGTGTCAGAGCCGAGTGTGACGATAGGGGGAATATTGGAGCTGCTTCGGGTGTTTGGGTCTTTCTCGGGGTACAAATTAAACCTAGACAAGAGTGAGTATTTTGTGGTGTCTCGGCCGGGGGTGGGGGCAGAGGTGGGGGGGCTGCCATTCCATAGGGCAGGGACTCGCTTTAGGTATCTGGGGGTGCAGGTTGCTCGGGATTGGGAGGGGGGGGGCTCCGTAGGTACAATATGGGGCAGCACGGTAGCATGGTGGTTAGCATAAATGCTTCACAGCTCCAGGGTCCCAGGTTCGATTCCCGGCTGGGTCACTGTCTGTGCGGAGTCTGCACGTCCTCCCTGTGTGTGCGTGGGTTTCCTCCGGGTGCTCCGGTTTCCTCCCACAGTCCAAAGATGTGCGGGTTAGGTGGATTGGCCATGCTAAATTGCCCGTAGTGTCCTAAAAAGTAAGGTTAGGGGGGGGGGGGGGGGGGTTGTTGGGTTACGGGTATAGGGTGGATACGTGGGTTTGAGTAGGGTGATCATGGCTCGGCACAACATTGAGGGCCGAAGGGCCTGTTCTGTGCTTAATAGAACGATACAGCGCAGTACAGGCCCTTCGGCCCTCGATGTTGCACCGACATGGAAAAAAAAACTAAAGGCCATCTAACCTACACTATGCCCTTATCATCCATATGCTTATCCAATAAATTTTTAAATGCCCTCAATGTTGGCGAGTTCACTACTGTTGCAGGTAGGGCATTCCACGGCCTCACCACTCTTTGCGTAAAAAACCCACCTCTGACCTCTGTCCTATATCTATTACCCCTCAATTTAAGGCTATGTCCCCTCGTGCTAGCCACCTCCATCCGCGGGAGAAGGCTCTCGTTGTCCACCCTATCTAACCCTCTGATCATTTTGTATGCCTCTATTAAGTCACCTCTTAACCTTCTTCTCTCTAACGAAAACAACCTCAAGTCCATCAGCCTTTCCTCATAAGATTTTCCCTCCATACCAGGCAACATCCTGGTAAATCTCCTCTGCACCCGTTCCAAAGCTTCCACGTCCTTCCTATAATGAGGCGACCAGAACTGTACGCAATACTCCAAATGCGGCCGTACCAGAGTTTGGTACAGCTGCATCATGACCTCATGGCTCCGGAACTCAATCCCTCTACCAATAAAGGCCAACACACCATAGGCCTTCTTCACAACCCTATCAACCTGGGTGGCAACTTTCAGGGATCTATGTACATGGACACCGAGATCCCTCTGCTCATCCACACTACCAAGAATTTTACCATTAGCCAAATATTCCGCATTCCTGTTATTCTTTCCAAAGTGAATCACCTCACACTTCTCCACATTAAACTCCATTTGCCACCTCTCAGCCCAGCTCTGCAGCTTATCTATGTCCCTCTGTAACCTGCAACATCCTTCCGCACTGTCTACAACTCCACCGACTTTAGTGTCGTCTGCAAATTTACTCACCCATCCTTCTGCGCCCTCCTCTAGGTCATTTATAAAAATGACAAACAGCAACGGCCCCAGAACAGATCCTTGTGGTACGCCACTCGTAACTGAACTCCATTCTGAACATTTCCCATCAACTACCACTCTCTGTCTTCTTTCAACTAGCCAATTTCTGATCCACATCTCTAAATCACCCTCAATCCCCAGCCTCCGTATTTTCTGCAATAGCCGACCGTGGGGAACCTTATCAAACGCTTTACTGAAATCCATATACACCACATCAACTGCTCTACCCTCGTCTACCTGTTCAGTCACCTTCTCAAAGAACTCGATAAGGTTTGTGAGGCATGACCTACCCTTCACAAAACCATGCTGACTATCCCTAATCATATTATTCCTATCTAGATGATTATAAATCGTATCTTTTATAATCCTCTCCAAGACTTTACCCACCACAGACGTTAGGCTCACCGGCCTATAGTTACTGGGGTTATCTCTACTCCCCTTCTTGAACAAAGGGACCACATTTGCTATCCTCCAGTCCTCTGGCACTATTCCTGTAGCCAATGATGACCTAAAAATCAAAGCCAAAGGCTCAGCAATCTCTTCCCTGGCTTCCCAGAGAATCCTAGGATAAATCCCATCCGGCCCCGGGGACTTATCTATTTTCACCTTGTCCAGAATTGCCAACACTTCTTCCCTACGCACCTCAATGCCATCTATTCTAATAGCCTGGGTCTCAGCATTCTCCTCCACAATATTATCTTTTTCTTGAGTGAATACTGACGAAAAGTATTCATTTAGTATCTCGCTTATCTCCTCAGCCTCCACACACAACTTCCCACCACTGTCCTTGACTGGCCCTACTCTTACCCTAGTCATTCTTTTATTCCTGACATACCTATAGAAAGCTTTTGGGTTTTCCTTGATCCTACCTGCCAAAGACTTCTCATGTCCCCTCCTTGCTCGTCTCAGCTCTCTCTTTAGATCCTTCCTCGCTTCCTTGTAACTATCAAGCGCCCCAACTGAAACTTCATGCCTCATCTTCACATAGGCCTCCTTCTTCCTCTTAACAAGAGATTCCACTTCTTTGGTAAACCACGGTTCCCTCGCTCGACCCCTTCCTCCCTGCCTGACTGGTACGTACTTATCAAGAACATGCAATAGCTGTTCCTTGAACAAGCTCCACATATCCAGTGTGCCCAACCCTTGCAGCCTACTTCTCCAACCAACACATTCTAAGTCATGTCTAATGGCATCATAATTGCCCTTCCCCCAGCTATAACTCTTGCTCTGCGGGGTATACTTATCCCTTTCCATCACTAACGTAAAGGTCACCGAATTGTGGTCACTGTCTCCAAAGTGTTCACCTACCTCCAGATCTAACACCTGGCCTGGTTCATTACCCAAAACCAAATCCAAAGTGGCCTCACCTCTTGTTGGCCTGTCAACATATTGTGTCAGAAAGCCCTCCTGCACACATTGTACAAAGAACGACCCATCCAATGTACTCGAACTATATCTTTTCCAGTCAATATTAGGAAAGTTAAAGTCTCCCATAACAACTACCCTGTTACTTTCGCTCTTTTCCAGAATCATCTTCGCCATCCTTTCCTCTACATCTCTAGAACTATTAGGTGGCCTATAGAAAACTCCCAACAGGGTGACCTCTCCTTTCCTGTTTCTAACCTCAGCCCATACTACCTCGGAAGAAGAGTCCCCATCTTGCATCCTTTCTACCACCGTAATACTGTCCTTGACTAGCAGCGCCACACCTCCCCCTCTTTTGCCCCCTTCTCTGACCTTACTAAAGCACCTAAACCCCGGAACCTGCAACAACCATTCCTGTCCCTGCTCTATCCATGTCTCTGAAATGGCCACAACATCGAAGTCCCAGGTACCAACCCATGCTGCCAGTTCCCCTACCTTATTTCGTATACTCCTGGCATTGAAATAGACACACTTCAAACCACAGACCTGAACACTGCCGCCCTCCTGCGAAGTCAAAAACTGTGCTCCTGACCTCTCTACTCTCAATCTCTCGCACCCCAAAACTACAATCCAGGTTCCCATGCCCCTGCTGAATTAGTTTAAACCCCCCCAAAGAGTACTAACAAATCTCCCCCCCAGGATATTGGTGCCCCTCAGGTTCAGATGTAGACCATCCTGTCTATAGAGGTCCCACCTTCCCCAGAAAGAGCCCCAGTTATCCAGAAATCTGAATCCCTCCCGCCTGCACCATCCCTGTAGCCACGTGTTTAATTGCTCTCTCTCCCTATTCCTCATCTCACTATCACGTGGCACGGGCAACAACCCAGAGGTAACAACTCTGTTTGTTCTCGCTCTGAGCTTCCATCCTAGCTCCCTAAAGGCCTGCCTGACATCCTTGTCCCCTTTCCTACCTATGTCGTTAGTGCCAATGTGGACTATGACTTGGGGCTGCTCCCCCTCCCCCTTAAGGACCCGGAAAACACGATCCGAGACATCACGTACCCTTGCACCTGGGAGGCAACATACCAAACGTGAGTCTCTCTCGCTCCCACAAAATCTCCTATCTGTGCCCCTGACTATTGAGTCCCCAATTACTAATGTTCTACTCCTTTCCCCCCTTCCCTTCTGAGCAACAGGGACAGACTCCGTGCCAGAGGCCCATACCCCATGGCTTACCCCTGGTAAGTCGTCCTCCCCACAAGTATCCAAAACGGTATACTTGTTACTCAGGGGAACGACCGCAGGGGGTCCCTGCACTGACTGCTTCTTCCCAGTCCCTCTTACAGTTACCCATCTATCTCCAGTCTTTGGTGTAACTACTTCCCTGAAGCTCCTATCTATGACCCCCTCTGCCTCCCGAATGATCCGAAGTTCATCCAGCTCAAGCTCCAGGTCCCTAACACGGTTTTTGAGGAGCTGGAGTTGGGTGCACTTCCCACAGATGAAATCAGCAGGGACACTGACGGCGTCCCTCACCTCAAACATTCTGCAGGAGGAGCATTGTACTGCCTTCCCTGACATCACCTCTAGATTTAAAAAAAAAACAAGAAAAAGAAAAAGAAAGGAAGAGCTTACCTGATATTACCTCAAACCCTGATCCCGCTGAAAGGTAAGCAAATTTAAAGGCACTCACTCACCTTCACGACAGGCCCCTGCTCCCGCTTCCCAACCACCGTGGGGTGGGGGGGTTGGTTAGAGGAGGAGGTAGGGTGGGAAACACTCACAAAGTGTTTCGGGTTTAACTGTCACTTGCCAATAGCCCCTCCACAAACCACCTTCAACTTAGGCTGACCGCACTGCACGTATGCAAATTTCCCCAGAACAGCTGATCAGTAGCTCTGCTCTGCTGCCCTCTGCTGGTTGCTTGCCTTTACTCAAACTCCTTGGGTCTTCTTCGCAGGTTCACCTTCAACTTAGGCTGACCGCACTGCACGTATGCAAATTTCCCCAGAACAGCTGATCAGTAGCTCTGCTCTGCTGCCCTCTGCTGGTTGCTTGCCTTTACTCAAACTCCTTGGGTCTTCTTCGCAGGTTCACCTTCAACTTAGGCTGACCGCACTGCACGTATGCAAATTTCCCCAGAACAGCTGATCAGTAGCTCTGCTCTGCTGCCCTCTGCTGGTTGCTTGCCTTTACTCAAACTCCTTGGGTCTTCTTCGCAGGTTCACCTTCAACTTAGGCTGACCGCACTGCACGTATGCAAATTTCCCCAGAACAGCTGATCAGTAGCTCTGCTCTGCTGCCCTCTGCTGGTTGATTGCTGTACTGTTCTATGTTCTATGTTCTATGTTCTATGTTCTAATATTTCTAGTTTGGTGGGGAGAGTGAAAGCTGATCTGGCAAGGTGGGATGGTCTCCCTCTGTCACTGGCGGGTCGGGTACAGGCGGTTAAAATGAACGTGTTGCCGCGATTCCTTTTTATTTTCCAATGCCTGCTGATTTTCCTGCCAAAGGCATTTCTTTGGAGAGATTGAAGGGATGATTACCTCGTTGATGTGGGGAGGAAAGGTGGTCAGAATTAAAAAGGTGCTGCCAAAGAGGGGAAGGCAGGCAGGGGTTTGGGTCTCCCGAACCTGTGTATTACTATTGGGCGGCGAATGTGGAGAAGGTGCGGAGTTGGGTCAGAGGGGTTGATTCCCAGTGGGTCAGAATGGAGGAGAGTTTGTGTAGGGGGTCAGGATTGAAGGCGCCAGCAACAGCACCGCTCCCAATGGCCCCGGGGAAATACTCAGCGAGTCTGGTAGTAATAGCTCCGTTGAGAATTTGGAGGCAGTTTCGCCAACACTTCGAGTTGTGGACGGGGTCAAGGGAAATGCCGATTTGGGGGAACCATAGATTTGAGCCAGGGAGGTGGGATAGAAATTTTCGAAAATGGGAGGAGAAGGGGATTAGGACTAGTGGTGGTATGGATATGAGCACTGCCATTGGTGCAGAGCACTGGCTTCCCATTGGCTCTGGCTGGTCATGTGCCTCTCGTCCGATTGGTTGGAACTAGTTATGTGACTGCTCTCCAATTGGTTGAGAGGCAAGTAAGCCCCGGCTCCGAGGTGGGGTATAAGTGCCCAGAGTTCCCGGCGGTCGGCCTTACTCTGTAGTCGACCACCGGGATAACAACTAGCTGATTAAAGCCACAGTTCGGATCCAAATCGTGTCTTGAATCCAATTGATGGTACATCAATTTAATCAGCTAGAATTTTGGAATGGAGCTACGCATCAAGCCTGACTGCCTCCGTACCCGCCCGCATGCCTCAAGTGCGTCTGCAATCTTTTGACACTGGCAGGCGTGTTTCAACAGTTACCTGACAACTGCAGCCAGCAAACCCACCAAGGAGCAGAAACTCCACATCCTCCACTCATGCGTGGGCACATCGGTCTACTCAATGATTGAGGACGAAAGCGATTATGATACGGCCATGGAGATTCTCAAAGGACACTTTATCCGGCCGGTCAACGAAGTATACGCACGATCTCCTGACGACTAGACAACAGTTCCCTGGTGAGTCACTCGACGAGTTTTACCAGGCCCTCGCAGCTCTAGGGAAAACGTGCGCCTGTCTCCAAGTTTCGGCGACTGAGTACATGGAACTTTTAATCAGAGACGCTTACGTTGCTGGCATGCAATCCTCCTCTATCCGCCAACGATTGCTGCAGAAGAACTCCTCAGCCTAGCTGAGGCACGGACTCTCGCAACCTCCCTGAACGCCCGCGCATACGCCCCCGGCCACGCAGCAACCCCCTGGACTTCATGGCACGGGCCACCCCCGTCCTCCGTGGACCCTGATCGCCCCCAAACCTGCGCTGCGGGTCGCTCCGACAAACGAGCGGGGCCCCGTTGCTATTTTTGTGGTCTCTCCAAGCACCCGCGCTGCCCGGCCCGCTCCGCTCTGTGTAAGCTGCGGGAAGAAGGGTCACTACGCGGTGGTCTGCCAGACCAAGTCGGTCGCTGCTGTTCCACGCCGCGCACCAACTTCTCCAGCCCGCCTTCCGGCCCCCGCAACGGCCCCACGGTCCTCCCCACCCTCGCTCCCAGCCGCCCCGACCGGCCCGCAGACGCCGCTGACACTGCCCACAGCCGCCACGGGGTTCCCACAGGCGCCGCCATCTTGGGGCCCCGGCTCCACGTGCGGGTCCTGGGCGCCGCCATCTTGGGCCAACACGGAAGGCCCTGCAAGCGATTACTCTGCCACTGAGGATGATCTGGAACTCTCACCACGACTTGCTTCCATCACACTCGACCAGTTTCGACCACGTTCGCTCGCCAAGACTACGACAACTGTTCAGCTCAACGGACACAAAACGAGGTGCCTGCTGGACTCTGGGAGCATGGAAAGTTTTGTCCACCCCGACACGGTAAGACGCTGCGCGCTCCCCATCCATCCAGTTAAGCATAAGATTGAATTGGCCTCGGGTGCGCACACCGTCCAAATCACCGGGTGCTGCATAGCGGACCTCACGGTCCAGGGGAAGGTCTTCAAAAACTTCAAACTCCTCATTCTCCCCCGTCTATGCGCTCCGGCTCTCTTGGGCCTGGATTTCCAGTGCAACCTGCAGAGCTTGACCTTCCAATTCGGCGGCCCTATTCCTCCTCTTACTGTTTGCAGCCTCGCGTCCCTCAAAGTGGACCCCCCCTTCCTTGTTTGCTAATCTCACCCCAGATTGTAAACCTGTCGCCACTCGGAGCAGACGATACAGTGCCCAGGACCGGACCTTCATCGGGTCCGAGGTCCAGAGACTCCTTAAGGAAGGAGTTATCGAGGCCAGCAACAGTCCCTGGCGATCCCAAAGGCTGCTGAAGGAAGGAGTCATCGAGGCCAGCAACAGTCCCTGGCGAGCCAAGTGCTGGTGGTTAGGACTGGGGAGAAAAACCGGATGGTCATTGACTACAGTCAGACCATCAACAGGTTTACGCAGCTGGACGCGTATCCTCTCCCCCGTATTTCCGACCTGGTTAACAGGATCGCGAAGTACAAAGTCTTCTCCACGGTGGCCCTTAAGTCCGCCTATCACTAGCTGCCCATCCGTGCGAGTGACTGAAAGTACACAGCGTTCGAGGCGGATGGGCGCCTCTACCACTTCCTCAGGGTTCCATTCGGTGTCACAAATGGGGTCTCGGTCTTCCAACGGGAGATGGACCGAATGGTCGACAAGCACGGTTTATGGGCCACCTTCCCGTATCTCGATAACGTTACCATCTGTGGCCACAACCAGCAGGACCACGACATCAACCTCCAAAAATTCCTCAGAACCGCAAAACTCCTTAATTTAACCTACAATAAGGATAAGTGCGTGTTTAGCACCGACCGTCTAGCCATCCTCGGCTACATAGTGCGTAACGGAGTGATAGGCCCCGACCCCGAACGCATGCGCCCCCTGATGGAACTCCCTCTCCCCAACTTCCTCAAATCCCTCAAACGCTGCCTGGGCTTCTTCTCATATTACGCCCAGTGGGTCCCCAACTACGCCGACAAAGCCCGCCCCCTCATCCAGTCCACCTCCTTTCCCCTGTCAATGGAGGCCCGCCAGGCCTTTAGCTGCATCAAAGCGGATATCGCAAAGGCCACGATGTGCGCTATCAACGAGTCCCTCCCATTCCAGGTCGAGAGCGATGTGTCTGACGTAGCTCTGGCGGCCACCCTGAACCAAGCGGGCAGACCCGTGGCCTTCTTCTCACGAACCCTCCACGCTTCCGAAATCCGCCATTCCTCGGTGGAAAAGGAGGCACAGGCCATAGTCGAAGCTGTGCGATATTGGAGGCACTATCTGGCTGGCAGGAGGTTTACCCTCCTCACAGACCAACGGTCAATGGCTTTCGTGTTCGACAATGCACAGAGGGGCAAGATCAAGAACGACAAGATCTTGCGGTGGTGGATCGAGTTGTCCACGTACAACTACGATATTTTGTATCATCCTGGGAAGCTCAATGAGCCTTCCGATGCCCTATCCCGCGGTACCTGCGCCAGCGCGCAGATTGACCACCTTGTTCCCTCCACACGGACCTCTGCCATCCAGGGGTCACCCGTTTTTACCATTTTATTAAGACCCGCAACCTGCCCTACTCCGTTGAGGAAGTCAGGACCGTCACTAGGGACTGCCACGTCTGCGCCGAGTGCAAACCACACTTCTACCGCCCCGAACGAGTGCATCTGATCAAGGCATCCCGCCCCTTTGAACGTCTCAGTATAGACTTCAAGGGTCCCCACCCCTCCAACAACCATAACACTTATTTCTTGAGTGTTATTGACGAATACTCCCGCTTCCCTTTCGCCATTCCCTGTCCCGACATGACCACGACAACCGTCATAAAGGCCCTCCTATAGGCCCAGCTCCAGGGTCCCAGGTTCGATTCCCGGCTTGGGTCACTGTCTGTGTGGAGTCTGCACGTTCTCCCCGTGTTTGCGTGAGTTTCCTCCGGGTGCTCCGGTTTCTTCCCACAGTCCAAAGATATGCAGGTTAGGTGGATTGGCCATGATAAATTGTCCTTAGTGTCCAAAATTGCCCTTAGTGTTGGGTGGGGTTACTGGGTTATGGGGATAGGGTGGAGGTGTTGACCTTGGGTAGGGTGCTCTTTCCAAGAGCCGGTGCAGACTCGATGGGCCGAGTGGCCTCCTTCAGCACCGTAAATTCTATGATAATCTATGAAATCCATTACCTTACACCCGTTTCAAATGACATCCCACAAAATCCACCATTATGGAGACTGGGAAGAAACAGTCAGCAAGTTCACGCACGTTAAGTGTGAATAGTTTCCTAATATGCTCTGACATTTTCTGATTCTGATGTTAGATCAATTTCTGCGGCGCCCGTCTAAGTTTTCAGCCGAATTGGACTCCCTCAAAAGAAGGTTCTACAGTGCCACAAAAGTGCAGGTTTCCTATTCTCCGTCAGTGCAGCAAACCCGGTGCCCTGTTTCTATGGTGTCGTGGTTATCATGTTTGTTTTACACGCAAAAAAAAATCCTGGATTGGAAATCGCGTAAAAACATTGTCAACCCCCATCCGTATATGTGTGTGAGAAAAGTTGCATAATTGACATTTTCATTATCACTCATCCTGAATAACCCTTGAACTGAGTCGCTGAGTGAATCTGCCGTGTTGGAATCTGGACCCCGATCCCCAGACCTTCAGCCTGGTTCTCTGCTTTACTGGTCTCGAGATAATTACACGATTCAACCACCAACCACTTCCCCAGTGAATCCGCTATCGAATATGACCTGAATATATCTTACAAACCTAAGTCATTTGCTCTGACATCTCCCTCAAAATGCATTCAGGAGAAGCAGAAGTGCTGACAATTCCCGGCATACCGAGCAGGAACACAGATGTTCCTATTTTGACTCGGCGCAAATATCAACAGTTCGTTCAATGGCGACACATACGGGTCATAGGCTGGGAATCCTGCAGCGAGTAACTCACCTCCTGACTCCCTCCAAAGCCTGTCCACCATCTACAAGGCACAAGTCAGGAGTGTGATGGAATACTCTCCTCTTGCCTGGATGGCTGCAGGAACTCACCAAAGGCACCTTAGACAGCGCCTTTCAAACCCAAGGTCGCTCCAACCTGGAGGTTCCCCTCCAAGTTACTCTCCATCCTGACTTCAAAATATATCGTCTGTTCCTTCACTGTCATTGGGACATAATCCTGGAACTCCCAGCGACGTTCACATCCCCGATTTAATAAAATGAAACATACAGCCAGCTGCCTGAACCTGCAATGGGATCACCTGAACTGGTGTCTGGGGATAAATTGAACGTCCATTTACCTTTTGAAACTGTCTCGCTTTTCTAACGAGTGATTTGTGCTGATAGATTCCCTGCAATGTGAGCTCAGGTTCTCAAACCAAACCCCATGTGAATCAATCCAGAGAAAGTAGCTGAGGCCAAATCATTCTATGTCTTCAAGAAGCGGTTAGATATCGCACTTGGGGCAAAGGGGATCAAAGGATATATGGGGGGGGGGGGACCTGGCTATTGAGTTGGACGATTAACCATGATCATGATGAATGGCAGAGCAGGTGCGATGTCTGCACCACAAAGGAATGAACAAAATCTGTGATTCGGCCAACATCAAAGGGCTCGTCCGCGATTTGAATTCGGGACCTGTCACAGCCCCGAAGCAAGAATCCTGGGATTCTCCGAGCTCTGCGCCGGGCCGGAGAATCACCAAGGAGCGGAGAATCGGCACCATTTGCGCCGTTGTGTTTGGCCGCAGCCGGGCCTCCGATTCTCCAGCCTTGATGGACCGAGCGGCCGCGCGGAAATGGCGGAGAACCGCCGGCACCGTCCACACCTGCTCGCAACCGGTGGGAACTCTGCGTACAGGGTCGGGGGGTGGCCAGTGTGTGGGGAGGGGGAGGGGGGCTCCTTCAACTGGGGGGGGGGGGCCTCCGATGAGGTCTGGCCCACGATCGGGGCCCACCGATCGGCGGGCCGGCCTCTCCAGCCCTGGCCCCATTTTGTTATGCGGCCGGTCCCTGAACCCCCGCGCCATGTTGCGTCGCAGCCGGCGCGTTGAGGAAGTACCCTGTGCATGCGTGGGTTGGCGTGTTGGGGCAGGGAAGGGAGGCTGGAGCAGCGTGAACCGCTCCAGCGTCGTGCTGGCCCCCTGTGGGGGCCAGAATTGGTAGTGCCCGTGGCCACTTCGTGACGTCGTGAACCGCGACGGCATTCACGACGCCGGGGACACTCTACCTCCATTTCGGAGAATCCCGCCCCCTATCCCTAGACCAACGAGCCGGAGCAAAGCAATCGGTTCAAACTAAAGATACGCTGATTGACATCCAAATCCGATCAGAAAACTGCAGCAGAAGCGGAAAATGCTGGGAAATCTCACAAAGTCAGACAGCATTTGTGGACAGGGAAACAAGGGTGATCTTTCACCTCCTTGATCTTCCATCGAAACCCAGGAAATATTAGAAATGTCGGAAGAATGATGGGAATGTGGAATTCGAAACACAAACAGATGGGCCATGGTCTCATTGAATGTCAGAGCAGCCTGAAAGGGCCGAATGGCCTACCTCCTGTCTCATCTGTTCCCATGTTTGAAAACAAAGAGGAACCATTGACTGAGTCAGCAGCTGATGGTGACTATTATATAATTTGATAAATGGAAACGTGTGACCATGTCGCCCTCTGGTGGACATGACCGGAACTTTACACCGTTCCAACATGTGATGAAAACAGGAAATCAGGTCGAGGGGAATAAATGCAGCCGGGGAAACATACTCAGAGCCTGCAGTTTGTCCATAAACATCGCCGGCACCAGTTGAAGGAACAGGGAATGAAAGTTTTCCTGCATTCTAGGTGTGGTTTGTTGTTCATTGTGCAGCTCAGAGCGGGAAATAGCTGCAGACAGAAAGAAGGTGGGAATTTCCAAACTTAAATTCATTCAATTATTATTATTAAATGCCAGCTCCTTCTTTCTGTTTTTCGGGGATTACCTCCCACGCTGGTCGCTGCATTTTACATTGCCACCAAATTCAACCCTGACTCCGATCCAATCCACCGGCGGGACCCTGAGTGAATTCCACCCAGTCTGTGTGAAGTGTTGGACCGATTTGTAGCCACAGTATTTCCCTGTGGGCCAGTGGCGCAATGGATAACGCGCCTGACTACGGATCAGGAGATTCCAGGTTCGACTCCTGGCTGGCTCGTGGGTAAATTTTAGTTCTAAAACTCCATGAAATAATACATTTTCAATAACGTTAACCCAAATCAAATGAAAAGTCATCGTTTAGATTATTTGGATTTATTTTATCATTCACCTGAGGAAGGAGCAGTGCCCCAAAAGCTCGTGTTTCAAACAAACCTGTTGGACTTTAACCTGGTGTAAGACTTCTTACTGGATTTATTTTAGTAGCCTATTTGACAAATTCCAGTGTATTCTAAAGAGACAGAAACTGACATAAATCAGATGCCAGAAATGTTGGGGATGCAGGGCTTAGTGTTTATAAACATAGAACAGTACAGCACAGAACAGGCCCTTCAGCCCTCGATGTTGTGCCGAGCATTGTCCGAAACCAAGATCAAGCTATCCCACTCCCTGTCATTCTGGTGTGCGCCATGTGCCTATCCAATAACCGCTTGAAAGTTCCTAAAGTGTCCGACTCCACTATCAAAGCAGGCAGTCCATTCCACACCCTAACCACTCTCTGAGTAAAGAACCTACCTCGGACATCCCTCCTATATCTCCCACCCTGAACCTTATAGTTATGCCCCCTTGTAACAGCTACATCCACCCAAGGAAATAGTCTTTGAACGTCTGCTCTATCTATCCCTAGTGAGAGGGAGGAACCGAAATAAATCAATATTGGTAGAATCATAGAACCCCTGCAGTGCAGGAGGAGACCATTCGGCCCATCGAGCCTGCGACGACGCTTGGAAAGAGCACCCTACCTAGGCCCATACCCATCTCCGTAACCCAGTCATTTTGCATTGGCCAATTACTTTGAACTGTGGGAGGAAACCAGAGCACCCAGAGGAAACCCACCCAGATACTTGGAGAGCGTGCAAACTCCACACAGTCACCCAAGGTGGGAATTGAATCAGGGTCCCTGGCGCTGTGAGGCACTGCGCCACTATGCTGCCCAGAAAAATGGTGTTGGGAAATTGATGGGATTGAAGGCTGATAAATCTCAAGGGCTTGATAATCTGCATCCCAAAGTACTTAAGGAAGTTGCTGTAGAAATAGTGGATGGATTGGTGGTCATCTTCCAGGATTCTATAAACTCTGGAACAGTTCCTGTAGATTGGAGGGTGGCCTGTGTAACTCCAATATTTAAAAAGGGAGATAGAGAGAAAACAGGGAATTATAGACCAGTAAGCCTGACATCGGCAGTGGGGAAAATTCTAGAATCCATTATCAAAGACTATATAGCAAAGCACTTAGAAACCAGTGGCAGGTTCAGACAGAGTCAGCACGGATTTATGAAGGGGAAATCATTCTTCGACGGTGTAACTGGTAGAGTTGACGAGGGGGAGCCAGTGGATGTGGTATATTTGGACTTTCAGAAGGCTTTTGACAAAGTCCCACATAAGAGATTAGTGTGTAAAATTAAAGCACACGGGATTAGGGGTAGTGTATTGAGATGGATAAAAAACTGTTTGGCTGGCAGGAAACAAAAGAGTAGAAATTAATGGGTCTTTTTCAAATGAAAAAATGAAAATCGCTTATTGTCACGAGTAGGCTTCAAATGAAGTTACTGTGAAAAGCCCCTAGTCGCCACATTCCGGCGCCTGTTCGGGGAGGGTGTTATGGGAATCGAACCGTGCTGCTGGCCTGCTTGGTCTGCTTTCAAAGCCAGCGATTTAGCCCTGTGTTAAACAGCCTCTGGTAGGCAGTGACTAGTGGGGTACCACAGGAATTCGTTCTAGGACCCCAGCTATTCACAATATATGTTAACGATTTAGATGAGGGAACAAAATGTAATATCTCCAAATTTGCAGATGGGTGGGAGGGTGAGCCGTGAGGAGGATGCAGAGATCCTTCAGTGTGATTTGGACAAGTTGAGTTGGTGGGCAATTGAATGACAGATACAGTATCATTTGGGTAAATGCGAGGTTATCCACTTTGGAAACAAAAAAGGTAAGGCAGACTATTATCTGATTGGCCATAGATTAGGAGAGGGCAATGTGCAACAAGACCTGGGTATCCTCGTGCACCAGGCACTGAAGGTAAGTATGCAGCTGCAGCAGCAAAGAAGGTAAATGGTATGCTAGCCTTCATTGCAAGCGGATTTGAGTACAGGAGCAGGAATATCTTGCTATTATTATACAGGGCCTTGGCGAGGCCATACCTAGAATATTGTGAGCAGTTTTGGTCTCCTTATCTGAAGAAGAATGTTCTTGCTCTGGAGGGAGTGCAGCGAAGGTTTACCAGACTGATTCCTGGGATGGTGGGACTGACGTACGAGAGATTGAATCAGTTAGGATTGTATTCGCTGGAGTTCAGAAGAATGAGGGATCTTATAGAAACCTATAATATTCTAACAGGACTAGACAGGGTAGATGAGGGAAGACTGTTCCGGATGGATAGTATCCACAACCAGGGGTCACAGTCTGAGGATACGGGGTAGACCATTTAGGACAGAGATGAGGAGACATTTCTTCAACCAGAGAGTGGTCAGTCTGCGGAATTTGTTACCGCAGGAAGTAGTTGAGGTCAATACATTGTATGTTTTCAAGAAGCAGTTCGATATAACTCTTATGGTGAAGGGATCAAAGGATATGTGGGTAAAGTGGATTTAAGCTTTTGAGTTCCATGATCAGCCATGATCATAATGATTGGCGGAGCAGGCATGAAGGGCCAAATGGCCTCCTCCTGCTCTCGATGTAATCACTGAGAGCAGGTGAATGGCTGCTCCCCAGTATGAAATCACTGATGTATCTGCAGGTGGCTAAATCAGTAAATCCCTTCCCACACTGAGAGCAGGTGAATTGTCTCTCCCCAGTGTGAACTCGCTGATGTATCTGCAGGTGAGATAACCGAGTGAATCCCATCCCACAGTGAGAGCAGGTGAATGGCTTCTCCTCAGTGTGAGCGAGTCAGTCAGTTCATGGTGGCACAGTGATTAGCACGGGTTCAATTCCAGCTCAGGTGACTGTGGAGTTTGCACTTTTTCCCTGAGTCTGTGTGGGTTTTTCCAGTTGCTCTGGTTTCCTCTCACAGTCCAAAGATCTGCAGGTTAGGTGGATTGGCCATGCTAAATTGCCCCTTAGTTAGGTGTGTTTATGGGGATAGAGTGGAGATGTGGGTTGGTGTAGACTTGAGGGGCTGAATGGCCCTTCTACTTTGTTGTGAATCTCTAGCTTAGATGGGACTCTGTATCCCTTCCCACAGTTTCTCCATATTTTGCCTCTCCTCGTGTCTCTCCAGATTGGACTATCAGTGGAATCCTTGTCTACGCACAGAACATGTGCACTGTCTCTCCTCCCTGTGAATGGCCTGTAAATGGTTGAAGCTCTTTCCACAGTCAGTTCACTGCTACACTCTCACTCTAATGTGTGTTGTGTGGGTCTCGGTGCTTTTCCAGTCACACTGATGTTTAACAACTTTTGAAGCCGACAGAGGAGCCGGGGGGCCGGGGGGGGGGGGGGGGGGGGGGGGGCTGCTGGAGGTGCTGTATGTGCTGTGAAGCATTGGGGCTGGATAGAGGGCCAGCGATAGGTGGAGAAAGGCAAACATGTCTTGGACGGGAAGAAAAACAGAATGTAAATGCAAAGAAAGGTGCTGATAGTGACGCATTAAGGGATTAGAATGTGTAAATGGCAAAACAAAAGTAAGGAGCCTGTCAGAGAACAATTAGGAACAGGGAGCAGATTGACTAAATGGAGTGGGATGAGGAGATGTTTCATCAGATCAAGCTTGTTTTTCATAAATTCCAATAAAATGAATTTCATAAATAAATAATGTTCATATTGAAAACTATATTGGGAAGCTAAATCCAACACTTCATGTCAATGTAAGTCCAACAGGTTTGTTTCAAATTACTAGCTTTCGGAGCACTGCTCCTTCCTCAGGTGAATGAAGAGGTATGTTCCAGAAACATAAATAGGCAAAGTCAAAGACGCAAGACAATGCTTTGAATGTGAGCATTTTCAGGTAATTAAGTCTTTACAGATCCTGTCTACCTCATAGGCTGCAGGAAAGGATGTCCCGAAGTGTGGCACATTGGCGAGACCATGCAGACGCTGCAACAGCGTAAGAACGGACATTGCGCGACATTCGCCAGGCAGGAATGTTCCCTTCCAGTTGGGGAATGCTTCAGCAGTCAAGGGCATTCAGCCTCTGATCTCCGGGTAAGCTTTCTCCAAGGCGGCCTTCAGGACGCTCAACAACGCAGCATTGCTGAGCAGAAACTTATAGCCAAGTTCCACACGCATGAGTACGGTCTCAACTGGGACCGTGAATTCATGTCACATTACATTCATCCCCCACCAACTGGCCTGGGCTTGCGAAATCCTACCAACTATCCTTGCTTGAGATAATTTACACCTCTTTAACCTGGCGCTTACCCTCTCACTGAATCTGTAAAGACTAATTACCTGCAAATGCTCGCATTCAAACTATCGTCTTGTATCTTTGACTTTGTCTATATATATATATATATATATGTTTCTGGAACATACCTCTTCATTCACCTGAGGAAGGAGCTGCACTCCGAAAGCTCGTGATTTGAAACAAACCTGTTGGACTTTAACCTGGTGTTGTCAGACTTCTTACTGAGCCCAGCCCAGTCCAACACCGGCATCTCCACTTCATGTCATTGGTCAGGGGCTGGTTTAGCACAGTGGGTTAAACAGCTGGCTTGTAATGTAGAACAATGCCAGCAGCGCGGGTTCAATTCCTGTACTGGCCTCCCCGAACAGGCGCCAGAATGTGGCGACTCAGGGCTTTTCACAGTAACTTCATTGAAGCCTACTTGCTACTTGTGACAATAAGTGATTATTATTATTAGGGAATCATTGTTAATTCAGACAATTGTGCATGCATTCTACAGAAACTCCTTTTAAAGAATAAATTAGAGACTTACTTGAAAGTGAGAAAGATCGGGTCTCATGGAATGAGAGGAGGAAATTGAAATTAATCGGTTAGCAGCTCCTTGTAAAAGAATTGGTATAAACACGGTGGGCCGAAGGGCCTCTTATTGCTCTCTGCAGTTTAGATCAGTCTCTCTGCAGCATTCCTAATGGGAACAGCTGAATTCTTCAAAACAAAGGCCCCAAAGTATGACTGAGTGACAGAACAATGTCACCTTTCTACACAGGCCCATTGCATTGAATGTCAGACGGTGGTTTCTGTAGTGTAGTGGTTATCATGTTTGCCTCACACGCCAAAGGTCCCCGGTTTGAAACTGGGCAGAAACATTATGAATGTTCCTCATTTGCAGAGTTGTATTCTTGCTGTTTTCTGTTCAGTCCTGAAGCGAATCCGTTACCTTACATCCAATATCCTGCAAAATCCACAATTATGGAGACTGGGAGAAATCGGTCAGACAGTTCACACGTGTTAAACGAATCACATTTTCTGATTCTAATGTTAGATCAATTTCTGCGGTGCGTCTCAAGGTTTTCAGCTGAATTGGACTCCCTCAAAAGAAGATTCTAAGGTGCCACAAGAATGCAGGTTTCCTATTCTCGGTCAGGGGGCCAAACTCAGTGCCTGTTTTTGGGGTGTAGTGGTTATCATGTTTACTTGACACACAATAAATCCTGGATTGGAAACCGCGTAAAAATATTGTCAAATCCCATTCGTTTAAGTATGTGGAAAAAGTTGCATAATTGACATTTTCAATATTATTCATCCCTAATAAGCCCTGAATTGGGTTGCTGGGTTAATCTGCCGTGTTGCAATGCTGACCTGCAGACCCCTGAGCTTCAGCCTGGTTCTCTACATTGCCAGTTTAGTGACAATAACACAACTCTACACCAACCACTATGCCCCACCCCGCCCCAGGGAATCCGCTATCGAATATTACCTGAATATAATAACTTTTAGGCATGTGTCATTTGGATTGGATTGGATTGGATTTGTTTATTGTCATTTGCTCATTGCATCAATGTCATTTGCTCTGACATCTACCTCAAAATGCATTCAGGAGAAGCAGAAGTGCTCAAAATTCCCAGCACACCGAGCAGGAACATAGATGCTCCTATTTTGAGTCGGCACAAATATTAACAGTTCGTTCAATGGTGACAAATGCAGGTCAGAGGCTGGGAATCTCTCTGTGATTCTATAAAATCGATTAACACTAAAAGACCGGCTGGGCATCCTGTGGAGAATAATTCACCTCCTGAATTCCCTTGGGCAGCAGGGTAGCACAATGGGTCGCACTGTGGCCAGAGTGCCCGATTGCCGGCCTGGGTCACTGTGCGGAGTCTGTGCGTTCTCCCCCTGTCTGCGTGGGTTTCCTCCGGGTGCTCCGGTTTCTTCCCACAAGCCCTAAAGACGTGCTTGTTAGGTGAATTGGACATTCTGAATTTTCCCTCTGTGACCTGGATAGGCGCCAGAATGTGGCAACTGGGGGCTTTTCACAGTAACTTCATTGCAGTGTTAATATAAGCCTACTTCAGTTCCTCCTTGCATCCCCAACATTTCTGGCACCTGATTTGTGTCAGTTTCTATCTCTTGCGCTGGAATTTGTCAAAAAGGCTACTAAAAAGAAATCTAATGATCAGCTTTCATTTGAATTAGGTTCATATTATTGAAATTGTATTTTTCATGGGGTTTTTCAACTAACGTCGAAAGGTTTCCCCAGGAGCCAGCCAGGAGTACGAAGCTGGACTCTCTAAATCCGTAGTCAGGCGCGTTATCCATTGCGCCACTGGCCCACAGGGAAATGACATCGTTACATCTGGCCCAACACTTCACACAGACTGTTTATCCCAAAGTGTTTCAAAACTCTGGGTGGAATTCTCTCAGGGTCCCGCCGGTGGATTGAATCAGAGTCGGGGTTGAATTTGGTGGCAATGTAAAATACAGCAATGCAGCGACCAGCGGGGAGGTCATTCCCGAAAAACAGAAAGAAGGAGCTGGCATTTCTGGGATCGTGTCCAGCGTCTGTTTGTGGGGAAATGCAGTTGGTGAATGGCCAGGCTTGGATAATAACCAAAGCATAAAACAATAATTGAATGAATTTAACTTTGGAAATTCCCACCTTCTTTCTGTCTGCAGCTATTTCCCGCTCTGAGCTGCACAATGAACAACAAACCACACCTAGAATGCAGGAAAACTTTCATTCCCTGTTCCTTCAACTGGTGCCGGCGATGTTTATGGACAAACTGCAGGCTCTGAGTATGTTTCCCCGGCTGCATTTATTCCCCTCGACCTGATTTCCTGTTTTCATCACATGTCGGAACGGTGTAAAGTTCCGGTCATGTCCACCAGAGGGCGACATGGTCACACGTTTCCATTTATCAAATTATATAATAGTCACCATCAGCTGCTGACTCAGTCAATGGTTCCTCTTTGTTTTCAAACATAGGAACAGATGAGACAGGAGGTAGGCCATTCGGCCCTTTCAGGCTGCTCTGACATTCAATGAGACCATGGCCCATCTGTTTGTGTTTCGAATTCCACATTCCCATCATTCTTCCGACATTTCTAATATTTCCTGGGTTTTAATCGGTGCCGGCGATGTTTATGGACAAACTGCAGGCTCTGAGTATGTTTCCCCTGCTGCATTTATTCCCCTGGAACTGATACACTCATTTTCTGTTCTCATCAAATGGCCGAACGGTGTAAAGTTCCGATCATGTCCACCAGAGGGCGACATGGTCACACGTTTCCTCCTCATCAAATACCCACCATAATATTCACCTTAAGGTGCTGTCTCAGTCAATGGTTCCTCTCTGTTTTCAAACATACGAACAGATGAAATAGAAGTGGAAGTGGGCCATTCGGCCCCTTGATCCTGCTCTGCCATTCAATAGGACCATGGCCCATCTGTTTGTGCTTCAAATTCCACATTCTCCTCATGCAAACATACGAAATAAGATTCTGTGATACTGTATATTGTGCTTTAGAGAATGATACAACACAGATAGAATCCATTCGGCCCACCATGTCTCTGCTGGCTCTGTGGAAGATCCATCCAATTCATTCCAAAGACTTGTTGACAGAGTCAGAACAAGGGGCAGCACGGTAGCATGGTGGTTAGCATAAATGCTTCACAGCGCCAGAGTCCCAGGTTCGATCCCCGGCTTGGGTCACAGCCGGTGCGGAGTCTGCACGTCCTCCCCGTGTGTGCGTGGGTTTCCTCCGGGTGCTCCGGTTTCCTCCCACAGTCCAAAGATGAGCGGGTTAGGTGGATTGGCCAGGCTAAATTGCCCTTAGTGTCCAAAAAAATAAGGTTAATGGGGGTTGTTGGGTTACTGGTATAGGGTGGATATGTGGGCTTGAGTAGCGTGATCATTGCTTGGCACAACATCGAGGGCCGAAGGGCCTGTTCTGTGCTGTACTGTTCTAAATTCTAAATGTATGTCCGCTGTTGTAATTCAATATATGAATGGAAAAGGTTTTCCAGTTCCATATTCTCAGACATGAGCAAAGCACACAGAGTATCTGACTAATTTAATTCAATAATTCCACATATATCACAGTAACAGTATGAATGAAGGGACAAATACACCGGCCCCTGGAATGAGCACCCATGCTTCCACCCTATCCCCGTAACCTCACCGAAACTTTTTGGACACTAAGACACAATTTATCATGGCCAATCCACCTAACCTGCACATCTTTGGACTGTGGGAGGAAACCGGAGCACCCGGAGGAAATCCACGCAGACACGGGGAGACACGCTGATGAATGCTGGTGGGGGTGGGCCGGGGGGGGGGGGGGGGGATGGGGGGGGGAAGAAACGATATCTTCATCCCTGGATGGACTGGAACTAAGAAAAGAGGTCATGGAGGTGCAAATGACCTTCAATTTCCTGTGCACAGAGATGTGCAGTGTTCGAAAGAAGCTCAACAAACACTCGAGGAACAGCAGCGCATCTTTCCACTGGGCTCAATACAGCTTTCACACTCAAGAGTGTGTTCAACAGTTTCACACTGTAAATGCTGCACCCATTCTGTGTGTCCTTACATCCCAGATTTGTGTTTGAATCTTGTTTCCACTTGTTCTTTGTGTCCGAGAGGCAATTCTTGATCAATCTGCCATCGATGGCTCCTCCAGACACATCTTTTGTTTCTTTGTTGTTTCCATTGCTCTGACAGAGAGCTGGCACAGACACAGTGGCCCGAATGGCCTCATTCTGTGGTGTAACCATTCTCTGATTCGATGTTAACCTCACTCTGTGGCCAGGGAACCCAAGGCCTTTTCTCAGTTAATCTCTCCTGACTTGCCCCCCATTCAGAGCCCTTTCCTGTTGTTCTGTTTCCTCCCTCCGGGATTTCACTTGCTTCTAATTTTCTACATTTCTAACCTGTCCCGGTTTCAATGGAAGGTCATGGAGGTGAATGTGAACTTTGTTTGCCTGTCCACAAATGTGGCCTGACTTCCCGAGTTTACCCAGCATTCCCCCTCAAACATCTGATTGGCTTTGGTAAGATTCTCGCTTCGGGAGCAGCAGGGTAGCATGGTGGTTAGCATAAATGCTTCACAGCTCCAGGGTCCCAGGTTCGATTCCCGGCTGGGTCACTGTCTGTGCGGAGTCTGCACGTCCTTCCCGTGTGTGCGTGGGTTTCCTCCGGGTGCTCCGGTTTCCTCCCACAGTCCAAAGATGTGCGGGTTAGGTGGATTGGCCATGCTAAATTGCCCGTAGTGTCCTAAAAAGTAAGGTTAAGGGGGGGTTGTTGGGTTACGGGTATAGGGTGGATACGTGGGTTTGAGTAGGGTGATCATGGCTCGGCACAACATCGAGGGCCGAAGGGCCTGTTCTGTGCTGTACTGTTCTATGTTGTGCTGCACGAATTTGCGAGAGGTCCCGGGTTCAAATCCCGGACGAGCCCTTTGATTATTGTTCATTATTGGCCAAGCCGCGGGTTTTCCTCATTTCCTTGCGGCGCAGACGGCGGGATTCAATCACATTGGGTTTGCTTTGAGAAGCTGAGCTCACACTGCAGGGAACCAATACGTTCCCGAGAATATCGAAAAGCTTGTCTATGAGTGGACATTCACTTATCTCTATTCACTAATTCAGGTGAATCCATGATGGTGGATTCAGGCAGCTCTCTGTCTGTTCCATTTGATTCATTCGGGAATGTGAACATCGCTGGCTGCTCCAGCATTTATTGCCCAGAACTATTTGCTTTTGAGAACAGTAAGAAGTCTTACAACACCAGGTTAAAGTCCAACAGGTTTGTTTCAATCACTAGCTTTCAGAGCACTGCTCCTTCCTCAGGTGAATGGAGAGGTGGGTTCCAGAAACATACATATATATATGCCAAAGTCGCTTTAATGCGAGAGGTGTAGCAGGCAAGGCAGATGAATTTAGGGCTTGGATTAGTACCTGGGAATATGATGTTATTGGTATTACTGAGACTTGGTTGAGGGAAGGGCAAGACTGGCAACTAAATATCCCAGGGTATAGATGCTTCAGGATGGATAGAAAGGGAGGTAAAAGGGGTGAAGGAGTTGCATTACTGGTCAGAGATAATATCACAGCTGTGAATAAGGAGGGCACGATGGAGGATTCGAGCACTGAGGCAATATGGTAGAGCTAAGAAATAGGAAGGGTGCAGTAACATTGTTGGGACTTTACTACAGGCCTCCCAAAAGCGAGTGTGAAGTAGAGGTACAAATATGTAGACAGATTATAGAAAAATGTAGGAGCAATAGGTGGTCATGATGGGAGATTTTAACTTCCCCAACATTGAATGGGATTCGTGTAGTGTTGGAGGCGTAGATGAAGCAGAGTTTGTAAGGAGCATCCAGGAGAGTTTTTTAGAGCAGTATGTAAATAGTCCAACTCGGGATGGGGCCATACTGGACCTGGTATTGGGGAATGATCCCGGCCAGGTAGTTGAAGTTTCAGTCGGTGATTACTTTGGGAATAGCGATCATAATTCCGTAAGTTTTAGAATACTCATGGACAAAGACAAGAGTGGTCCTAAAGGAAGGGTGCTAAATTGGGGAAAGGCCAAGTATAACAAAATTCGGCAGGAGCTAGGGAATGTGGATTGGGAGCAGCTGTTTAAGGGTAAATCCACATTTGAAATGTGGGAGTCTTTTAAGGAAAGGTTGATTAGAATGCAGGACAGACATGTCCCTGTGAACATGAGGGATAGAAATGGCAAGGTTAAGGAACCATGGATGATGGGATTGTGAGACTAGCTAAGATGAAAAAGGAAGCATACATAAAATCTAGGCAACTCAAAACTGATGACGCTTTGGAGGAATATCGGGAAAGTAGGACAAATCTCAAACGTGCAATAAAGAGGGCTAAAAGGGGTCATGAAATATCTTTGGCTAACAGGGTTAAAGAAAATCCCAAAGCCTTTTATTCGTATAGAAGGAGCAAGAGGGTAACTAGAGAAAGGATTGGCCCACTCAAAAACAAAAAAGGGAATTTATGCGTGGAGTCAGAGGAAATGGGTGAGATTCTTAATGAGTACTTTGCATCGGTATTCACAAAGGAGAGGGACAAGACGGATGTTGATCTATCCCAGGTTACTGAGGGAAGGGAGGGTCGAAATAGCTGGGGCCTTAACAGATATCTTTGCAGCATCCTTTTTTAAAGATTTTTTTTTTTTAAATTATGATTTTTGTATTTTTATTTTATTTTAATTAGTTTAGAGTACCCAATTCATTTTTTTTCTAATTAAGGGGCAATTTAGTGTGGCCAATCCACCTAGCCTACACATCTTTTGGGCTGTGGGGGCGGAACCCACGCAAACACGGGGAGAATGTGCAAACTCCACACGGACAGTGACCCAGAGCCGGGATCGAACCTGGGACCTCGGCGCCATGAGGCAGCAGGGCTAACCCACTGCGCCACCGTGCTGCCTCTTTGCAGCATCCTTGAGCACGGGTGAGGTCCCAGAGGGCTGGAGAATTGCTAATGTTGTCCCTTTGTTTAAGAAGGGTAGCAGGGATAATCCAGGGAATTATAGACCTGTAAGCTTGACGTCAATGGTAAGCAAACTGTTGGAGAAGATACTGTGGGATAGGATCTATTCACATTTGGAAGAAACTAGACTTATCAGTGATAGGCAGCATGGTTTTATGCAGGGAAGGTCATGTCTTACAAACCTAATAGAATTATTTGAGGAAGTGACAACATTAATTGATGAAGGAAGGGCTGTAGATGTCATATACATTGACTTCAGTAAGGCGTTTCATAAAGTTTCCCATGGCAGGTTGATGGAAAAAGTGAAGTCTTATGGGGTTCAGGGTGTACTAGCTAGATGGATAAAGAACTGGCTGGGCAACAGGAGACAGAGAGTAGTGGTGGAAGGGAGTGTCTCAAAATGGAGAAAGGTGACTAGTGGTGTTCCACAGGGATCCGTGCTCGGACCACTGTTGTTTGTGATATACATAAATGATCTGGACGAAGGTATAGGTGGTCTGATGAGCAAGTTTGCAGATGATACTAAGATTGGTGGAGTTGCAGATAGTGAGGAGGACTGTCAGAGAATACAACAAAATATAGATAGATTGGAGAGTTGGGCAGAGAAATGGCAGATGGAGTTCAATCCAGGCAAATGCGAGGTGATGCATTTCGGAAGATCTAATTCAAGAGCGGACTATATGGTCAATGGAAGAGTCCTGGGGAAAATTGATGTACAGAGAGTTCGGGGAGTTCAGGTCCATTGTACCCTGAAGGTGGCAACACAGGTTGATAGAGTGGTCAAGAAGGCATACAGTATGCTTGCCTTCATCGGACGGGGTATTGAGTACGAAAGTCGGCAGGTCATGTTACAGTTGTATAGGACTTTGGTTAGGCCACATTTGGAATACTGCGTGCAGTTCTGGTCGCCACATTACCAGAAGGATGTGGATGCTTTAGAGAGGGTGCAGAGGAGGTTCACCAGGATGTTGCCTGGTATGGAAGGTGCTAGCTATGAAGAAAGGTTGAGTAGAATAGGATTGTTTTCGTTGGAAAGACGGAGGTTGAGGGGGGTCCTGATTGAGGTCTACAAAATTGTGAGAGGTCTGGACAGGGTGGATAGCAACAAGCTTTTTCCAAGAGTGGGGGTGTCAATTACAAGGGGTCACGATTTCAAGATGAGAGGGGGAAAGTTTAAGGGAGATGTGCGTGGAAAGTTTTCTACGCAGAGGGTGATGGGTTCCTGGAACGGTTTGCCAACGGAGGTGGTAGAGGCGGGCATGATAGCATCATTTAAGACGCATCTAGACAGATATATGAACGGGCGGGGAACAGAGGGAAGTAGATCCTTGGAAAATAGGCGACAGGTTTAGATAAAGGATCTGGATCGGCGCAGGGTGGGAGGACCGAAGGGCCAGTTCCTGTGCTGTAATTTTCTTTGGTCTTTGTTTAAAAATGCAAGACAATACTTTGAATGCGAGTATTTGCGAGTAATTAAGTCTTTACAGAGAGTGGTAACCCCAGGTTAAAGAGGTGTGAATTGTCTCAAACCAGGACAGTTGGTAGGATTGTGCAAGCCCAGGCCAGATGGTGGTGGATGAATGTCATGCAACATGAATCCCAGGTCCCGGTTGAGGCCGTACTCATGTGTGCGGAACTTGGCTATAAGTTTCTGCTCGGCGACTTTGCGTTGTTGCGCGTCCTGTAGGCCGCCTTGGAGAACGCTTACCTGATGTAGCGCGATATCCGTTAATCCGTTGTCGCAGCGTCTGCATGGTCTCACCAATGTACCAAGCTTCGGGACATCCTTTCGCCTATTGAGAAGGTGGTGGTGAGCTGCTTCTTTAACCGCTGCAGTCCATTGGTGGAGCTACACCCACAGTGCTGTTAGGGAGGGAGTTCCAGGATTATATCCCAGTAATAGTTAAGGAACAGCCAATATATTTCCCAGCCAGAATGGTAAGTGGCTTGGAAGGGAACTTTCAAGGATTAGGGGTCTTGGGTTCGGAAGGTGCTGTCTAAGGTGCCTTTGCCGAGTTCCTGCACCCATCCAGGCAAGTGGAGAGTATTCCATCACACTCCAGGGGCGGGATTCTCCCCTACCCGGCGGGACGGGGGGTCCCGGCGTAGGGAAGTGGCGCCAACCACTCCGGGGTCGGGCCTCCCCAAAGGTGCTGTCTTCACCGCACCTTTGGGGGCTAGCCCCGCGCTGGAGCGGTTGGCACCACGCCGACTGGCGCAAAAACCGGCGCCAGCGGCCTTTCAGGCCCGCCACCCGGCAGCGGGGGCCAGCTGCCGCTGACGTCACCACCGGCGCATGCGCGCTGTGGGTTTCTCTTCCGCTTCCGCCATGGCGGAGGCCGTGGCGGCGGCGGAGGAGAAAGAGTGCCCCCAGGGCACTGGCTCGTTCCCTGATCGGGGGGCCCCAATCGTGGGCCTGGCCACCATGGGGGCACCCCCCCGGGGTCCGATCGCCCCCCCCCCCCCCCCCCCAGGACCCCGGGGGCCCACTCGCGCCGTCGATCCCGCCGCCACCAGAGGTGGTTCAAACCTCGGCGGCGGGAGAGGCCTCCCAGCGGCGGGACTTCGGCCCATCGCAGGCCGGAGAATCGGCGCAGGGGCCTCGCCGATCGGAGTGGCGTGATTCCCGCCCCCGCCACTTCCCGGGTGGCGGAGAATCTCTACCACGGCGGGGGCGGGATTTTCGGCGGCCCCAGGCGATTCTCCGACCCTTCTGGGGGTCGGAGAATTTCGCCCCTGATTTGTGCCTTGTAGATGATGGAGACAGATTTTCTGGAGTTGGGAGGTGAGTTACTCACTGCAGGATTCCCAGCCTCTGACCTGCATTTGTCGCCATTGAACGAACTGTTAATATTTGTGCCGAGTCAAAATAGGAGCGGCTATGTTCCTGCTCAGTGTGCCGGGAATTTTCAGCACTTCTGCTTCTCCTGAATGCATTTTGAGGTATATGTCAGAGCAAATGACACATGCTTGAAAGTCATTATATTCAGGTAATATTGGACAGTGGATTCACTGGGGGAGTGGCTGGTGGGTGAATAGTGTAACTGGCTCTGGACCAGGTAATATTGGACAGTGGATTCACTGGGGGAGTGGCTGGTGGGTGAATAGTGTAACTGTCTCTGGACCAGGTAATATTGGACAGTGGATTCACTGGGGGAGTGGCTGGTGGGGGGATAGTGTAACTGGCTCTGGACCAGGTAATATTGGACAGTGGATTCACTGGGGGAGGGGCTGGTGGGTGAATAGTGTAACTGGCTCCGGACCAGGTAATATTGGACAGTGGATTCACTGGGGGAGTGGCTGGTGGGTGAATAGTGTAACTGGCTCTGGACCAGGTAATATTGGACAGTGGATTCACTGGGGGAGGGGCTGGTGGGTGAATAGTGTAACTGGCTCTGGACCAGGTAATATTGGACAGTGGATTCACTGGGGGAGTGGCTGGTGGGTGAATAGTGTAACTGGCTCTGGACCAGGTAATATTGGACAGTGGATTCACTGGGGGAGTGGCTGGTGGGTGAATAGTGTAACTGTCTCTGGACCAGGTAATATTGGACAGTGGATTCACTGGGGGAGTGGTTGGTGGGGGAATAGTGTAACTGGCTCTGGACAAGGTAATATTGGACAGTGGATTCACTGGGGGAGTGGCTGGTGGGGGAATAGTGTAACTGGCTCTGGACAAGGTAATATTGGACAGTGGATTCACTGGGGGAGTGGCTGGTGGGGGAATAGTGTAACTGGCTCTGGACAAGGTAATATTGGACAGTGGATTCACTGGGGGAGTGGCTGGTGGGTGAATAGTGTAACTGGCTCTGGACCAGGTACTATTGGACAGTGGATTCACTGGGGGAGTGGCTGGTGGGTGAATAGTGTAACTGTCTCTGGACCAGTAAAGCAGAGAACCAGGCTGAAGCTCCGGGGACCGGGGATCCACACAGCAGATTAATTCAAGGGCAACTCGGGATGAGTGTAAATGAATAAAGAAAATGTCAATCATGTACATTTGACCTGGTGTTGTAAAACTATATACTGTACATTTTACTGACATGGAAACCAATGGGTTTTGACAATGTTCAATGTTTCTATGCGGGTTTAAACCGAGGGTCTTTATGGGTGTGAAGCAAACATGATAATGACTACACTAGAGAAACAGGGAACAGCGCTTAGCGCACTGACCGAGAATAGTAAACTGTGCATCCTCATTGCACTGAAGAACCTTCTATTGTGGGAGTACAATTTGATTGAAAACTTAGGCAAATGGCGGAGAAATTGATCTGACATTAGAATCATAAAATGTCAGCACATTAGAAAACCATTCACACGTGTGAACTCTCTGACTGCGATTCTTGCCATCCTGCAGGGTATCATTTGGAACTTTGCAGTTGTAAGATCATGTATTTGCTTAACTATTGAACAACAAATAGGAAGGATACAAGATTATGAGTGACATAGACAGAGTGGATAGTCAGATGCTCTTTCCTAGGGTAGGGAGTCAAGTACTCGGGGGCATAGGTTCAAAGTGTGTGGGGAAAATTTAGAACGATGTGCGAGGCAAGTTTTTACATAGAGGGTGGTAAATATATGGAACGCGCTGCCTTGGAAGGTGGTGAGAGCAGGTACAATAGTGGCATTTAAGGGCATCTAGACAAATATTTGAATAGGGTGGGAATGGAAGGATACGGACTCCGTAAGTGCATACGGTTTTAGTTTAGGCAGGTAGCATGGTAGGCTAGGACGGCCGAAGGGCTGTTACTGTGCTGTATTGTTCTATGTTCTTAATACAACTTATCTGCATATTTAGATGAGTAACGTCAATAATGTTTCGAATAAGGAACATTTGGTGTGAGGTGAACGTGATAACCAGTACACTGAAAAACAGCTGATTGGCAATGAGCCCAATGGACTGGTGTTTTGAAAATGTGTTGCATTATCTGTAAAATTCTTAAACACATATATTGCAAAAGAGAAAACTGATTAGTCTAAATGTCCTCCCTTTCTGTGATCTTGAGTTTTCTCTATTCCAATTATTCCTCCAATCTGCTTTTGAAAAAGGAGTTTCTGCAGAATCCTTGCCCAGTTTGATTTAATGATCAACGCTCCCTTGGTCCAATGAAGAGAAGATTTGGACATAAAGATTTTTTTTTTTTTAATTTAGAGTTCCCAATTCATTTTTTCCAATTAAGGGGCAATTTAGCGTGGCCAATCCACCTACCTTGCACATCTTTGGATTGTGGGGGCGAAACCCACGCAAACACGAGGAGAATGTGCAAACTCCACACAGTGACCCAGAGCCGGGATCGAACCTGGGACCTCAAGCCGTGAGACTGCAGTGCTATCACTGCACCACTGTGTTGCCCTATTTGGACACAAAGATGATGTTGTTTACGATGTAAACATTATAAAATCATGCAGTTGGTTTCATATTGAATTTACAAAAGTGTATTTTCTGCTGAAACATCATGATTATTTCTGAGTTGATAACAGAATCTAATTACATTTGATCTACATCCTGTTTACAGAGTCTATTAGAGAGGGAAAGGATTTGTGTAGCTTAACAAAGCCCTCTCGAGATCACTTTGCTGAAGTAGTTTACTTTATTAGATTTCAAATGAATTTTAAAATGTAGAAGTGTCGGCCCAGCAAATATCTAAGGGTGAAATGATTTCCTCTCATTCAGGAATAACATCATTCTTATGTTCCTTCGAAAAACACCAAACAATTTTATTCAGTATTTGTTCCATTACTCAAAACGTGACATTATTTGATATTTATGTCCTCGTCTGAAATTGAAACACTCTGAAATATACAACTTTGAATTGTAAACATGGCTGACGAAGAAAATAAATTGAATGACTGGGTGATCCAAGTTCCCTTGTGTTCATTTGAGATTGAGCACAGTCAGCCTTTAAGCACAATCAAATATCTTGACAGGTATGAGATTTAAGAATAATGTGTTAATTATATTTGGCCCTCTTTGTTCTGGGCATGAAACATTCTGCAGCCTAAATCCTGTTCGGGACATGTGAAAGGAGGGGTGACAGCAAGTTCACACTGAGCCTGGATTTCCTCATCTCTCTGAGTGGCTTTTCCTGTTTCTCTACCACAAAGCCCGATTTTCAAAAAGGTAGTTCAGTTAAATTCATTTGTTCTTTTGGACAGCACGGTAGCACAGTGATTAGCACAATTGCTTCACAGCGCCAGGGTCCCAGGTTCGATTCCCGGCTTGGTCACTGTCTGTGCGGAATCTGCACGTTCTCCCCGTGTCTGCGTGGGTTTCGTCCGGGTGCTCCGGTTTCCTCCCACAGTCCAAAGATGTGCAGGTTAGGTGGATTGGCCGTGCTAAATTGCCCTTAGTGTCTAAAATTGCCCTTAGTGTTGGGTGGGGTTACTGGGTTATGGGGATAGGGTGGAGGTGTGGGCTTAGGTAGGGTGCTCTTTCCAAGAGCCGGTGCAGAATCGATGGGCTGAATGGCCTCCTTCTGCACTGTAAATTCTATGTTAAATTTCTGCTATTTCCTCTAATTCAGTTACAGTATCGCTTGTGTCTGTATCAGCACACATTGCCATTACATATGTTTCAGATGGTGATTAAAAATGTTAATCTGCATCCGTAAATCTATTAAATTCTGTTGTGGACTGAACACACTGTGAATGTCCGAACTGTGTCAAAACGGGATCATCCTTTTCTGATCTTTGCTTCTTCAATATTCACTACCTCCGACTTCTCTGAATGAAGTCTGAGGCCGAGATGAGACCAAATATATATCTAATATATGGGATTCAGATGACATGCCGAAACAATCGCATGTTGGGCAGCACAAGTGGCGCAGTGGGTTAGCACTGCAGCCTCACGGCGGCGAGGTCCCAGGTTTGATCCCGGCTCTGGGTCACTGTCCGTGTGGAGTTTGCACATTCTCCCCGTGTTTGCGTGGGTTTCGCCCCCACAACCCAAAGATGTGCAGGTTAGGTGGATTGGCTACGCTAAATTGGATTGAATTGGACTTGTTTATTGTCACGTGTACCAAGGTAAAGTGAAAATATTTTTCTGCGAGCAGCTCAACAGATCATTAAGTACATGGGAAGAAAAGAAAATACATAATAGGGCAACACAGGATATACAATGTAACTACACAAGCACTGGCATCAGATGAAGCATACAGGGTGTAGTGTTAACGAGGTCAGTCCATGGGCAGAACGGTAGCATAGTGGATAGCACAATTGCTTCACAGCTCCAGGGTTCCAGGTTCGATTTCCCGGCTTGGGTCACTGTCTGTGCGGAGTCTGCACGTTCTCCCCGTGTGTGCGTGGGTTTCCTCCGGGTGCTCCGGTTTCCTCCCACAGTCCAAAGATGTGCAGGTTAGGTAGATTGGCCATGCTAAATTGCCCTTAGTGTCCAAAATTGCCCTGAGTGTTGGGTGGGGTTACTGGGTTATGGGGATAGGGTGAGCGTGTGGGCTTGGGTAGGGTGCTCTTTCCAAGAGCCGGTGCAGACCCAATGGGCCGAATGGCCTCCTTCTGCACTGTAAATTCTATGAAAAATCTATAAGAGGGTAATTTAGGAGTCTGGTGATAGTGGGGAATAAGCTGTTTTTGAGTCTGCTCGTGCGTGTTTTCAGACTTCTGAGTCTCCTGCCCGATGGAAGAAATTGCCTCTTAATTGGAAAAATGAATTGGGTACTCTAAATTTATTTTTAAAAATAAACAATCGCATGTTATGCAAACTTTCCTCAAACTAAGCGCGAAGCATTCAACGTTCCTGCCCAGTTTTGAACAGAGTACCTTTCGCACGGGTTAGACGAACGTGATAACTACACTACAGAAACAGCCGGCAATGGAGCAGCCAATGGACCTGTACTATGTTCAACTGCAGTGTCTTTCTGCAGCTTCTAATGGTTAGGCTGAGAGGCCATGTCACTTATTACTCTCCTCCACCGTCCCCATGTTTATTTCTAGCAACTTATTTTCATTTCTTCCATCGATCTCTCTTCCCTCACCATTGTTCCCCCCTCACCCCAACCTACTTGGGACAATCTGCTCCCTGTTCCTAGTCTTCCTCTGACTCACTGCTCACCTTTGTTCTGCCATTAACACATTCCAGTTTCTTACCTCCTTGATTAGGTACCTCCTTGCAGGTCTTGATTACCTCCATTTACATTGTCTTTTTCTTTCTGTCCAACTCATTTTAGTCATTCTCCACCTATTGTTGGCCCTCTATCCAGGCCCAATTCTCCACGAACCCCCAATAGTCTAAATCTGACACTGTTCCCAGTTCTCCAGCTTTGACAGTCATCCAGACTCGAAACGTCAGCTGCCATCTCTCTCCACAGAGGCTGTCAGACCTGCTGATATTGTCCAGTATTTTGTTTTTGTTTCCGATTGAAGCATCCACAGTAAGTTGCTTTTATCACACATTTAAATATGTTCATCTGCATCTGTTAACCCATTAAATTCTGTTGTGGATGAGGTTAAGTTTGAACTGAGGGGAAGGATGGAGTGGTTCTTACAATTCATGGACATTATTCATTATGCAATTTCAAGAACTGGATAACGTCAAACATTAGTTGGGGGGTGGGTGAGAGGATTGGGGGGGAGGGGGGCTGTGTTAATGGTGGCAATGGGTGATTCCTGATTCCTTTTTGTCATTTGTGTATGTGAACATGTGGGCAAATGTTTTGGGTTTGGTGGGAGGATGGGATCGTTGTTATTGATATGGGGATTGACATATTTGTTACTGATTATTGTTTATTGTTGGTGGGTGTAAATTTGGGAGAAAATGTGAAAAGGGAGGAGAATAAAGAAATGTTTTTTTTTAAAATCTGTTGTGGATGAACAAACTGCAAACTCTGAACTGTGCCAAAATTTGAAAATCTTTCTCAGCTCAGTGTCTTGAAAATGCAGCACTTCAGACTTTACTGAATCAGTTTTTGTGGCTGATATGTGACTAAATCTCACATTCCTCTAACATACAGGTTCAGGTCATATTCCGGAACAAACGTGTGTTGTATAAAGTTTTCCTTAGACTAATTGAGAAACATTTAATGTTTCTGCGAGTTTCGAACCAGGCACCTTTCGCACTTTAGGCGAATGTAACAACCTCTACACGATAGTAACAGCTGGCAGCACATTAGCCAATGGCCCTGTGCAACGTTCAACTGCAGTCTTGCTGCAGGTTTCAATGGTTCGGCTGAGAAGCGATGTCACTGATTACAAGATTTGATTTGATTTAGTGTCTCATCTATTAGTATAGTGAAAAGTATTGTTTCTTGCATGCTGTACAGACAACGCATACCGTACATAGGAAAAGGAGAGACTGTAGAATATGTTACAGCCACAGCTAGGGTGAAGAGAAAAGATCAATTTAATACGAGGTAGGTCCATTCAAAAGTTTGATGGCAGCAGGGAAGAAGCTGTTCTTGAGTCGGTTGGTACGTGACCTCAAACATTTGTATCTTTTTCCTGACGGAAGGAGTATGTCCGGGGTGCATGGGGTCCATAATTATGCTGGCTGCCTTTCCGAGGTAGCAGGAATTGTAGACAAGACAGAAGAAGACAACTGTTCCTTTAAAGCAGATGTCTCATCTAATAAGACCGCAAGATATCGAACTAATACTGATCCGTGCTTGCTGTTCAATCATTAATGCATCATTCTTATCTTCCTCCAGAAAATTTCCACCAATTTTACAAACCCCATGAATCTTTGTTGAGATTGACCAGTCAGCTTTTGAATAAAGTCAAATATAGTTAAATGGAAGTGAATTGAGAATGATGTGTTGCTTCTATTTGACCCCTCTGTGTTTTGGTGTGAAACATTCTGCAGTCAAAATACTGTTCATGTCTAAGAAAGGAGGGGTGAGAGCAAATCCGGACTGAGCCTGGATTCCCACATCTCCGAGTGGCTTTTCCTATTTCTCCATCATTAAGGCCCAATTTTTCAAAAAGGTGGTTCAGTTAAATCTCTGACATTTCCTCTAATTCAGTTACAGTATCGTTTGTGTCTGTCTATATGACCACACATTACCATTAGATATGTTTTGGATGGTGATTAACATGCTAATCTATGTCTACAAAGCCATTAAATTCTTTTGTGAACTGATCAAACTGCCAAGATCCACACTTTGTTTTTTCATGTATGGAACGATCTGTGTGGACTGTATGCAGAACAATACTTTTCGCCGTCCCTCGGTACACGTGACAATAAATCAAATCCAATCAAAGAGACAGTTTCTTACTAATCTTCAGATTGAACAATGAGCCTTCTTAAAAATTATTCATTCACGGGAGGTGGGCGTCACTGGCTGGACCAGCATTTACTGCTCATTCCAATTGCCCTTGAACTGCGTGTCTTGTGAGGCTATTTCAGGGGCACTTACAAATCAACCACAACATTGCTGCGGATCTGGAGTCACGTGTTGGCCAGGCCATGTAAGGAGAGCAGATTTCCTAAAGGACATCAGTGAACCAGACGGGTTTTTACAACAATCGACAGTGTTATCATGTTTCAATTCAAGACTTTTATTCAATTTCAATATATGTGTCACAGGCAGATTCTATCCCAATCCCCAGAGCATTAACCTGGGTCTCTGGATTACTAGCCCAGTAACAATACCATTATACCACATAGTCTTCACAGAATATGATGTCTTGTAACTTCTCAAAATTATAAAGTAATTTATTTTTTCAAACAAATTCAGATAGCTCTGCAGTTTCTGAAAACATTTTGGTTGATAGTGTTTATTTTTTAAAATAAATATCTAGTCTTTACAATATAATTACCTAATACACCAATTCACTAATGATAATCAACGTTCACTACTGAATAATCATTAATTTAATTATTGTTTTTTGCAATGAAATCAATACATAGTCAATATGGAAAAGGTACAGAAGGTGAAATGGCTGCAGGAAGCCACGTGTTAGAGGTATAAAAGGGCTTCCTTGACCTTATTACTAATGACAGTGAATACACTATGAATATAACAATTTTAAAACGAAATGTGATTCCACAGGCATACTTACAGCTTCCTACATTACAACAGTGAATATGTTTCAAAAGTACTCCATTGGCTTTAAAACACTTTAGGAGGTTCAGTGGTAGTGAGAGGTTTTATAAAAATGCACATTTTTTCTAACTGTCCACAAACTAAGATATATTACATTTTATGTCCTCATCAAATTCATTGATAAAGATTGAGTCTTAATTTTGTGTAATAACCATGTCGTTGACACCATTTTGATACTCTGTGAAACTCCAGACACACCATATGCACAATTATTTGTTGTAAAACACAGTGAGTTGTTGTGATCTCATTGGACTTAACTTCCAAAAGGGAATTTGATGCATTCTGAAAAAGAAAACAAAATAGTCGGACTATGGGATTAAATGGGTCGCCGTACAAAGAGCTGGCACGGGAAGAATGGGCCAAATAGACTCTTCTGTGCTCTAGGAGCCTCGCGTACATGTAAAGCGATTGGTAATGACCTGGAACCTACTGCCTATGAGGGTAGGAGATGCAGAGATGACAGAAGGATTTCAATAGGAAATTGTGGACAGGCACGGAGAGAAATAAACCTACAGGAATTCGGGGATAGAACAGGGCAATAACAGACTGGCTTCCTCCACAGAGAGCCAACATGGTCTCAAACGGCTGAATGACCCCATTCCCCACCCTCCACATGCTGAGATCTTAGGAGAGAAATTCAGCTGCTCCAGTCCGTCATCTCTGGTGCCATTCTTGTAAATGTTCTCTCCACCCTCTCTAAGAACTTCACATCTTTCCTAAAGTGTGGGGCCCATATCTCGGGTTCCATTCTGGAGGGATAGAGTTGAAAAGCACGGAAGAAATGTTCAACTTGTTTAGAACCAGGGTTAGACTACACTGGGAGCTCTGTCAACATTGGTGATCTCCATTTAGAAAAAGGAAATAGAGGCACCGGAGAAGGTGCAACAAAGATACATAATATATAGAACTGAGAGCATTTAACATTCAGGAAATGCTGGGGCTGTTTTTTTCTGGAAAAGAGAAGACTGATGGATGACCTGATGGAAGTCTTTAAGATTATGAAGGGATTCAATAATCCAATAGGAATTTCAGTAGAAACCTCTTTACCGAGCGAGTGGTGAGAATGTGGAGCTCACTACCACAGTGAGTGGTTGAGGTGAACAGCATGAATACATTGAACGTAAAATTAGATACATACATGTGGGAAAAAAGAATAGAAGGAGACGCTGATGGGGGAGATGTAGAGAGGTGGGTGGAGGATCATGTGGAGAATTTGTTACCACAAGAAATAGTTGAGGCCAATACATTATGTTTTCAAGAAGCAGTTAGATACAACACCTAGGATGAAGCGGATTAAAGGATATGGAGGGGAAAGCGGGATTAAGCTTTGGAGTTGGACGATAAGCCATGATCATAATGAATGGCAGAGCAGGTGCAAAGTGCCAACTGGCCTCTTCCTGCTCCTATTTCCTATGTTTCTATGTAATCCCTTCCCACACTGAGAGCAGGTGAATGGCCTCTCCCCAGTGTGAACTCGCTGATGTGTCTGCAGGTTGGGTGACTGACTGAATTCCTTCCCACACTGAGAGCAGGTGAACAGTCTTGCCCAGTGTGAACTCTCTGATGTCTCTGCAGGGTGGATAAATGACTGAATGCCTTCCCACACTGGGAGCAAGTGAATGGCCGCTCCCCAGTGTGAACTCGCTGATGTTTCCGCAGAGTGGTTGAATCAATAAATCCTTTCCCACACTGAGAGCAGGGGAATGGCCTCTCGCCAGTGTGAACTCGTTGATGTCTCTGCAGGGTGGATAAATCAGTGAACCCTTTCCCACACTGAGAGCAGGGGAATGGCCTCTCCCCAGTGTGAACTTGCTGGTGTTTCTGCAGGGTGGATGAATCAATGAATCCCTTCCCACACTGAGAGCAGGTGAACGGCCTCTCTCCAGTGTGAATTCTCTGGTGTTTCTGCAGGGTGGATGAATTAATGAATCCCTTCCCACACAGAGAGCAAGTGAATGGCCTCTCTCCAGTGTGAACTCGCTGGTGTGTCTGTAGGTTGCATAATCGAATGAATCCCTTCCCACACTGAGAGCAGGTGAATGGCCTGTCCCCAGTGTGAACTTGCTGATGTCTCCGCAGCGTGAATGAAGCACGGAATCTCTGCCCACACTGAGAGCAGGTGAATGGCTTCTCCCCCGTGTGAACTCGCTGGTGTGACTGCAGGCTGGATAACTGTGTGAATCTCTGCCCACACTGAGAGCAGATGAATGGCCTCTCCCCAGTGTGAATTCGCTGATGTTTCTGAAGGATGGATGAATCAATGAATCCCTTCCCACACTGGGAGCAGGTGAATGGCCTCTCCCCAGTGTGAACTCGCTGGTGTCTCCGCAGGGTGAATAAAGCACAAAATCCTTTACCACACTGAGAGCAGGTGAATGGCCTCTCCCCAGTGTGAATTCGTTGATGTCTCTGCAGGTAAGATAACTGAGTGAATCCCTTCCCACACTGAGAACAGGTGAATGGTCTCTCCCCAGTGTGAACTTGCTGGTGTGCCTGCAGGTGAGATAACTGAGTGAATCCCTGCCTACACTGAGAGCAGGTGAACGGCCTCTCCCCAGTGTGACTGCGTCGATGAATCTCCAGCTTAGATGGGACACTGTATCCCTTCCCACAGTCCCCACATTTCCATGGTTTCTCCATGTTTCGCGTCTCTGCAGATTGGGTAATCAGCGGAAGTCTTGTCTACACACAGACCATGAGCACCGTCTCTCCTCACTGTGAATGTTATGATGTTTTTTCAGGCTGTGTAACTGGTTAAAGCTCTTTCCACAGTCAGTTCACTGGAACACTTTCACTCCGGTGTGTGTTGTGTGGGTCTTGGTGCTTTTCCAGCCACACTGATGTTTCCACAGTCAGTTCACTGGAACTCTCTCACTCGGGTGTGTGTTGTGTGGGTCTCGGTGCTTTTCCAGTCACACTCACGTTTAAAATCTTTTGAAGCCGACAGATTGGACAAACATTTCTCCTTCTCGCCGATGATATTCAGGTCAGAAGGAATCGAGTGAGTTTGTCACATCGAGACGTGATGTTTGAGATTTCTGTCTATAATTCCTCCTCTTCCAATATCCTTTAAAAATAATTTACAAAAGGCATCATTGTTAGTAAAGGATAAAAATTCAGAACAGACAATTCTAGTTCCTCTGGAACATTATTTCTTCTCTTGTTCTCCAAAAGCTGTAAAGCTCCATCCCACACAATCTCCCTCCATTCTCACTCTGCTGTATCTAATATTCACCCTCCCAATTCTCCTGAAGGGATGATTCATGTTAATTGACAGATCCAAGGTCAGCTCACTGCTTCCTGACCAGGACACAGATTATAACAGGAGCAAGTAGGCCATTCGGCCCACCGAGTCTGCTCAACCATTCAATGCGATCCTTGGCCGATCTACCTCAGCACCATTTTCTCCACACGGTCCCCATATCCCTCAATATCTTCAATATCTAGAAACCTGTCAATATTTGTCCTGAACATACCTGATGACTGAGGCTCCACATTCCTCTGGGGTAGAGAATTCCAAAGCTTCACCACATCCTCAAGTGAAAAGATCCCTCCTCATCTCGGCTTTCTCTCTATTTTCCGACCTGTTCCCCATAACCCTTCATTCCATTGTTAATAAAATATCTGTCAAACTTGTGCTTCAATATATTCAATGACCCCAAGATACAACTGGTCCCTGTGGGACAGAAATCCAAAGACTAACAAGCCTCTGAGGGAAGAGATGACTGGAAATCTATAATGTAGCTACAGTCTTATATTACAAGACGAAAAAAAATAATACATTTAATTTATTACAGAACCATAAATAATATATCTAATCTGCACCATGTTACCATACTCAACCTATCTGTTCATTATTAATGTACTGTCCCTTGAAATGTCAGCTATCTGATCGATTTGATTTGATTTGTTGTCACATGTACTGAAGTACAGTGAAAAGTATTTTTCTGCGGCCGAGGGAACGTGCACTGTATGTACATAGTAGACAAAACAGAGAACATTGACAAATGGTATGTCGACAAACAGTGATTGGTTACAGTGCAGAACAAGATGCCAAACAAAGCAAATATATGAGCAAGAGCAGCATAGGGCATCGTGAATAGTATTCTTACAGGGAACAGATCAGTCCGAGGGGGAGTCATTGAGGAGTCTTGTAGCTGTGGGGAAGAAGCTGTTCCTATGCCTGGATATGCAGGTCTTCAGACTTCTGTTTTTTCTGCCTGAGGGAAGGGTCTGGAAGAAGGCAATGCCTGGGTGGGAGGGGTCTCTGATAATGCTGTCAGCCTTCCTGAGGCAGCGGGAGGTGTATACATCTCCTGGGGAACCTACCCCTTTAATTGTAAACATTAGGAAAGAGACCATCCTTTTTTAGTAACCAAATCTTTTTTATCAATTAAGGTGCAAATTAGCATGGTCAATCCACCTACCATGGACATCTTTGGGTTGTGAGGTGAGACCTACGTAGACACGGGGAGAATATGATGCCATGGTTAGCACTGCTGCCGCACGGCGCTGGGGAGAATGTGCAAACTCCATATGGACAGTGACCCGGGACCAAATCCGGGTCCTCAGCACCGTGAGGCAGCAGTGCTAACCATGGCACCACCATGTCACCAGAGACCATCCCTTTAGTCAGACAAATAAATGCGTCAACCTGTTAAGGAGGAAGGTGGGAGGAGTTGGAAACACTTTGAGGAGCTGCAAAACTTTTTTCCCAATTAAGCGGCAATTTAACGTGATTCCAGGTTGGGCTCAAATCATTAATGAGGACTCTGATCTCTGGGAAGGAAAGAAACCCTGGGAGGTGGGCGGGGAGGATTCACAAACACCTGCTGGAGGCCCCAAATCCCCAATAAGACCCATTAATTTCATTGTCAGTCTGCAGACAGGAGCTGGAGAACTGAACCCAGGCAGAGGAGAGGGAGGGAGAAAACTGGGAGTAGAGGAAAGAGATGGTGAGATGGGTTTGGATTTCAGCCCAGGGAGGAGGGAGAGTGTGTGGGACGGGGATTTACAAATTTGGGGAAACAAGCGAAGAAAAAAATGTTCCAGAGAAACTAGAATTGTCTGTTCAGAATTTCTATCCTGGACTGACAGAGATGACTTTGGGGTTTTTTAATTTAGAGTACCCAATTATTTTTTTCCCCCAATTAAGTTGTCATTTTAGCGTGGCCAATTCACCTACATCTTTTTGGACTGTGGGGGTGAGACCCACGCAGACATGTGGAGAAAGTGCAAAATCCATACAGACAGTGACCCAGAACCGGGATGAAACCCGGGTCCTCGGCTAAACACTGAGCCACCGTGCCTGCCCCGAGTGATGACTTTTGTCAACTCCTTTTACAGGGTATTACAAGGGGAGAATTAGCAGATGGAAACTCAAATCAAACTTCACATTAAGACTTAACAGTCACTCCATTCATCAGGACCCGAATATCATTGGCCTGTGAATGTGGAAGAACTGTTGTCTGTTCTGTCTGCAGGAAAAGATTTTCAAGATCAGTGTGACTGAAAAAAACCCTGATACACACACACCCGACTTGAGCGAGAGTGTTCGAGTAAACTGACTATGGAAAGAGCTTTAACCAGTTACACAGTCTGAAAAAACATCACACCATTCAGAGTAGGGAGAGACCGTACACATGCTCTCTGTGGGGACAAGACATAAACTGATAGTCAAACCTGGAGAGGGACAAGGACACCAGCAGCATGCTGAAACAATGGAAATGTGGGGACTGTGGGAAGGGATTCAGATCCCCATGTGAACTGGAGATTCATCACCGTAGTCACACCAGCAACAGACCATCTGCTGTGAGTGTGGGAAGGCATTGACTAAGTTATCCTAGTGAGGATGTACCAAGATGTGGGAGCCGAGCTGGCGAGGAACCGTGTGGCCTTCAATAAGGTTCAGGTTGCTCTATGTGCGAAAGGAGTTTGATTTGGGGTGGCGAAGCTGTGGGTTACAAAGACTTCCATTTCAAAACCCCAGAGGAGGCAAATGCCTTCATTGTAAAGCATGGACTGGGGTCCAGTTTTCTGTGTGGGGATGAAGGGAGATTTACCTTATGAAGCACAATATATATATTGTGTGGGGCAGCGGGGTCAAGAGGCTCATGGCCCCTGTTGGAAATTTAGTCTAGTAAGGGACTGCATTCAGAAATATATTTTATCCTCCAGGTAGGCAATATCATTGCTTTTATTTTTGTTTTGTCCTGAGAGTGGCTGCCCCACCATTTGGATCTGGGTTTGTGTCTTGGTGGGGCATTGGCGGAAAATGGAGTTGGGGAGGAGCCAGCCTGCTGATGATGACTATAGAACGGTTTTTGCTTTACCCTGAGGGTGTATGTGTGTGTCATCTTGGGTGGATCCTTGGCCTGTACTGTTTGAATATTTATTGGATTGTCCCTCACAGTGGCAATTTCATAGTGCAGAAGGAGGCCATTCAGCCTAATGAGTCGACACCAGCCGCCAAAAGAGCACCCCACCTCCTCCATATCCCCCGTAACCAGCAACCCCCACCTAACCTTTGGACACTAAAGGGCAATTTAGCGTAACCAATCGACCTAACCTGCACGGGGAGAACGTGCACACTCCGCACAGACAGTGACCCAAGCCAGGAATCGAACCTGGGACGCTGTGGTGCAACAGTGCTAACCACTGTCGGAATTTGATGTGAGGATTGGTTGTCTGTCTGCGAATCCCTTTCTAAGCCCCTGTGAAAGAAGTTTACAAAGGCATCACTGTCAGCCCAGAAATGAAATTCAGGAAAGATAAACATTTCTCCTGGTTTAAATTTGCTGTGCAAAAATCCTCTGCTTCTAATCCTCTGTAAAAGGATGGATTTCCAAAATCCATCACTGTCAGTCCAGGATAGAAATTCACAACATTCTCCCCTCCTGCTCCCTGGTCCAGGACAGGGAGTGGGATAGCTTGATCTTGGTTTCGGACAATGCTCGGCACAACATCGAGGCCCGAAGGGCCTGTTCTGTGCTGTACTGTTCTATGTTCATGCCCCCCGCTGCACACTGGCCCTCATTGTCATTAGCAGTCCCTCGATTTGAGGGTGATGTTGACTCAGGGTTGCCAGTTTCTGCCCCTGATCTTCATGTGGCTTAACAGAGCCGCAGATCTTTGGACACATCTCTGCCTACGCTTTGCATCATCAATAAGACATTGGGACTGAAAGACTAATCCAGTTTGATGGACAAGTTGTCTCCATTCTGAACAATGGGGAACAAGCCCCTCCCACTCATTGAAACATCGGCCCGACAAAGATGAGAAACGCGCATGCGCCCTGATGCACATCCAATAAAGATGGCGGCCGTTAACCCGAGCCGAACGTGAGGAGCTGCAGCTCCGCTCGGTACTAACTGGGTCCCATAACTTTTCCAAGGTTTGCGGCTCACAACAGCATTACACAACGTTTCCGCCCACTCCCGCGATCTGTCGCTCCCTCCATATTGTTACTTGCCTCATACCGATTTCGGAACTGAATGAAACGCCCTTCTACATCGCCATTACCTACACTGCGCATGCTTCAATCACAGCGGCCCCGCCCCTCATTCACTCCGATTGGTTGGAAGACTGGCCGCCCTCACTCGGTCCTCCAGTCCCGCTGCTCCTCTTCCTATTGGTTGGGAGCTGCCGTCAATCACCCGGGCATTGTGACGGTTCCAGACGGTGAGAGCGGCCACAGGCTCAGGCTGACTGGCTGATTGTCCAATAATAACAGTGAGAGTCTCAGTGGGACAATCAGACAATAATAGTGGAGATGGGACCCAGAGGGGAAACAGCAAAGGATTCACTCACTTTGAGAGTGACAAACACAGGGCGCAATTCTCCCCCCCCCCCCCCCGCGCCGGGTGGGAGAATCGCTGGGGCGCCGGGCGAGTCCCGCCATGCCGCCCCAACACCCGCACGCGATTCTCCCACTCCCCCCAAATCGGCGCGGCGAGATTTATGGCTGGCCGCTGGGCGAATCGCCGCTCGCCGTTTGTAATGGGCCGGCGGCGATTCTCCGGCCCGTATGGGCTGAGCAGCCTGCCCAATACGACGGATTCCCACCGGCGCCGTCCATACCTAGTCACTGCCGGCGGGAACAGCGCGGAAACGCGGGGGGGGCGATCCAGCACCAGGAGGGGGGCTCAAAAGGGGTCTGGCCCACGAACTGTGCCCACCGATCGGCGGGCCAGCCTCTCTGAAGGAGGACCTCCTTTCCTCCGCCGCCCCGCAAGATCACTCCGACATTTCCTGCAGGGCGCCCGCTGGGAGGACGGCAACCGCACATGCACGGGTTGGCGCCGGCCAACCTGCACATGTGCGGGTGACGTCAGCGGCGCGTAATTTACACGGCGCCAAGGCCCGGCGCGCGTAAATAACACGCCGCCGCTCCTAGCCCCCCGGGGGTGGGAGAATAGGGGGCGAGGTGTGGCCTCTGATGCCGGAGTGAAACACTCCGGTTTTCACTCTGGCGTCGGGACTTAGTCTCCCGTTGGGAGAATCTCGCCCACAGTGTTTGTTCCAATAAGAGTCAGTGAGTGAACACATCATTGGATCCAATGCAGAATCATGAAACCCTACAGTGCTGAAGGAGGCCATTCGGCCCATTGAGTCTGCACCGACTCGCTGAAAGATCACCTTACCTTGGCCAATCCCCCACTCTATCCCCATAACCCCTCCCTGGGGCAATTTAGCATGGCCAATCCATCTAACATGCACATCTTTGGACAGTGGGAGGAAACCAGAGCACCCGGAGGAAATCTACACATAGGAGCAGAATTAAGCCACTCGGCCCATCGAGTCTGCTCTGCCATTCAATCATGGCTGATATTTTTCTTATCCGCATTCTCCTGCCTTCTCCCCATAACCCCTGATCCCCTTATTGATCAAAAATCTATCTATCTCTGTCTTAAAGACACTCAGTGATTTGACCCCCACAGCCTTCTGCAGCAAAGAGTTCCACAGATTCACCACCCTCTGGCTGAAGAAATTCTTCCTCATCTTGGTTTTAAAGAATTGTCCCTTTAGTCTGAGATTGTGTCCTCCTGTTCTAGTTTTTCCTACAAATGGAAACATCCTCGTCACATCCATTCGATGTGGACCTCGCAGTATCCTGTAAGTTTCAATAATATCCCCCCATATCCTTCCAAACTCCAACGAGTACAGACCCAGAGTCCTCAACCGTTCGGGGGGAAAGTGCAAACTCTACACTTTGACCCAAGGTCGGAATTGAACCCAGGTCCCTGGTACTGTGAGAAAACAGTGCTAACCGCTGTGCCACCCCGTTTCTCTGTCAATGTTACTATTAGACAATAACCTGCCTGTTATTCCAATCCGGATATGTTACTCTGTCACTGTTATCATTAGACAATAACATGCCTGTTATTCCAATCCGGATGGGTTACTCTGTCAATGTTACTATTAGACAATAACCTGCCTGTTATTCCAATCCGGATGGGTTACTCTGTCAATGTTACTATTAGACAATAACCTGCCTGTTATTCCAATCCGGATGGGTTACTCTGTCAATGTTACTATTAGACAATAATAGGAGGGCAAGATGCAAGGTAGAAATGATAATTTGATGTTTCTGTGTTATAGTCAGTATCACTGAGAAGTGTGTGATAAAATAGGAATGGAAACATCATGACAGAGACACGTGTGACTGACCCTACCTGACTGAGAGCTGTTATACCCAAGGGGAGAGCAAGGCGGACATGGGGAACTCCAGAGATTTCTGGTATCCAAGGTGAATCTGTAGAGGAACTGAAAATATTCTCGTGGTTCTCAATTTATACAGTCACACAGGAAATATATCTGACAGCTAAAACAAAAGATTTAATCTTCTCTTTGAGACACATTGTGATTGATAAGATCAAATGTCAAAACCTCAGGAGAGGAAAATTCAGACTGTCATCATTGAGCATCATTGTTGTCTCACAGCACCACAGACCCTAGTTCAATTCTGGCCTTGGGTCACTGTGTGAGGTTTGCATATTCTCCCCATGTCTGCATGGGTTTCCTCCGGGTGCTCCGGTTTTCTCCCACAGTCCAAAGATGTGCAGGTTAGGTGGATTGGCCATGATCAACTTCCCTTTTGTGTCCAAAAATGTGTAGGTTATATGGGGCTACAGGGATAGGGTGGAGGATTGGGCCTCGGTAGAGTGCAAACTCAATGGGCCGAATGGCCTCCTTCTGCACTGTAGGGATTCTATGAGTGAACAGTCCAATTAATTATGATTCACCATAACTCTGCCAATTTACCCTCGACGGTGAGGATGGAGCCATGCCCAAAAGTGGCGGTCTTCGGGGTTTCAGACCAGCCAGATCTATCCCTGGTGAGGAGGGCGGACACCCTTGCCTTTGCCTCCCTTTGTTTTTATAAATTTAGAGTACCCAATTATTTTTTCCAATTAAGGGGCAATTTAGCGTGGCCAATCCACCTATCCTGCACATCTTTTTGGGTTGTGGGGGTGAAACCCACGCAGACACGGGGAAAATGTGCAAACTCCTCACGGACAGTGACCCAGGGCTGGGATTTGAACCCGGGTCCTCAGCGCCGTAGGCAGCAATGCTAACCACTGTGCCACCGTGCTGCCCGCCTTTGCCTCCCTGATTGCCCGCCGTAGAATCCTGTTCGGCTGGCGGTCAGCAGCACCACCCAAAGCTGCAGACTGGCTGTCCGACCTCTCGGAATCTCACCAAATGGAGAAAATCAAATTCGCCATCCAAGAGTCAGACGACGGCTTCCACAGAACGTGGGAGCCGTTCACCCAATTGTTCCGGGACCTGTTTGTGGTCAACAAACAAGCAGGAGAACAGCCAGGTAGCCAAGAATCAGGGGAAAGTAGCCAAAGCATGAGAGGGAGAGATAGACCGGGAGAGGGGGGGGGGGGGGGGGGGGGGGGGGGGGGGAGGAACAGCTAAACCTAAGAGGAAGGAAAGGCGAACCACAGGGCAGGGGGGAGGGGGGGCAGAGGCGGGGAGAGGGGTGGGGGTAGAGGGAAGAGACAGGAAACAATAGAGGAGAGCAAGGGAAGGGGTGGGGGGAGGCAGGGAAACGTTAACAAACTTGGCATCCACAGGAACAGAGAAAATGGGGAAGACGGGAGGGAAGCAGAAGCGGAAATGTGCACGAGACGACAACGTCAAGACTATTTGTCAAAGCCGGTTTTGACAAAAAGTCAGTGGACTCGAAACGTTAGCTCTTTTCTCTCCTTACAGATGCTGCCAGACCTGCTGAGATTTTCCATCATTTTCTCAGACATCAAGAGACATACGGAGGAAAGGAGAGACGAAAGGACTGAGAGTTTTTAAACAGCAGAAAGGTGTGGCGAGAGATAAAAACTGAGAAATAGAGGAAACAAGTAACACAGAAAGAATGATATAAAATATAAGGGAGCAGGTTTTCAGTTCCCAGCTACAGAGAGCAGAGGGAGCTCAGTGACTGGTCCACAGACACAGCCGGTTCTGTCTGGGAATGGAGACTCTGAACAGAAATAACCGGCTCATTTGTAAATGTCACCACAATGTGATCTGTGTGACTCTGCCCTCACTCTGTGGGCAGGTATAATCCGCATTGACAGATGTTCTCACCAGATTATGGTCCCTGGATTTACTTTCTGCCCAGAAGTGAGATGTGCGGTTTGGAACCGGCAGCAGAGAAACAGGAAGTTGTGTTACCTGAGAATGAAACAGCAGGCGTCAGTTTCATGTTATCACCGTGAACAGTCTTCCTGCCTGTGAGGGTGAACTCACTCTGACAGCATCAAGAACACCCACACAGATTGCTGCCGCTCTCAGCATTACATTCACCTCCATTCTCATTTTATTTTTTAAAAAGACATTTGTGATTTTTTGACAATTTTGAATGCAAACACAGCAAGTAACACCCCCAGCCCCCAACCAACGACCATACCCAGCCAACATGGCTTGCACACACAGTTCCCCAGTACCCCTACCTCCTCTCTCTGATCTCACCTAAGCTATCTCCTCCCTGCCCCTCCCCAGCCCCCGCCCCCATCGTATCTGCTAACATTTTAATTGTCCCCGAAGAAGTCGATAAACAGCTACCACCTCCGGTACATTCCCATTTTAAACATTCAAATATGAGGTTATTTGGGTTTTCAATACATTCGCTGAATTGGAAGATGCACTGAGGGTTATCACTGGGAGAAATGAGGGGATATTATAGAAAAATTGAATATTCCTCAGAGTGTTATTAGAAAATAGGAGATTTAACGTTAGTCAGGATAAATCAGAGGCTTTTTCCAAGGGTGAAAGTGTCATTTACAAGGGGGTACAGATTTGAGGTGAGAGGGGGAAAGTTTAAGGGAGATGTGAACATAGAACATACAGTGCAGAAGGAAGCCATTCGGCCCATTTGCACCAACCCACTTAAGCCCTCACTTCCACCCTATCCACGTAACCTTTTTGGTCACAAAGGGCAATTTATCATGGCCAGTACACCGAACGTGGACGTCTTTGGACTGTGGGAGGAAACCGGAGCACCCAGAGGAAACCCACGCAGACACAGAGAGAACGTGCAGACTCCACACAGACAGTGACCCAGCGGGAAATCGAACTTGGGACCCTGGTGCTGTAGCCAGAGTGCTATCCACTTGTGCTACCGTGCTGCCCACAGGGTGCAGAGTAAGTTTTTCACACAGAGAGTGGGGGTGCCTTTAACACACTACCAGAGGATGTGGTGGAAGCAGGCACATTAGCAACAAGAGGCATCTGGATGGGTACATGAATAGGGAGGAAACAGAGGGATACGCACCGAGTAAGGGCGGAAGGTTTTTTTTATAGTTAGAGCATCGTGATCTGCACAGGCTTGGAGAGCCGAAGGGCCTGTTCCTGTGCTGAACTTTACTTTGTTCAGGTCCCCTCTCAGCCTTCTCTGCTCCAAATAAAACAACCCAAGCTTATCCAGCCTCACTTCACAGCTAAAATGCTCCATTCCAAGTAAGATCCTGATGAATCTTCTTCACCCTCTCTCGTGCAATCACCTCCTTCCTGCAGTGCGGTGAACAGAACCGAACACAGTACTCCAGCTGCGGCTGAACCAAAATCCTCTGCAGCTCCAACATAACCTCCCTGCTCTTGTAGTCTATTCCACGATTGATAAAGGCAGGTGTCCCGTATGCCTTCTTTTTTTATAAATTTAGTGTACCCAATTAATCTTTTCCAATTAAGGGCAATTTAGCGTGGTCAATTCACCGAGCCTGCACATCTTTTGGGTTGTGGGGGCGAAACACGGGGAGAATGTGCAAGCTCCACACGGACAGTGAGCCAGAATCGAACCTGGGACCTCGGCGGTGTGAGGCAAGAGTGCTATCCACTGCGCAACCTTGCTGCCCTCTGTATGCCTTCTTAACTACCCTATTCACTTGTCCTGCCGCCTTCAGGGGTCTGTGAGCAAGCACCCCAAGATCGCACAAGATGTCTACCCTGAGATGCGTAGCAAATTATGAGGGGCATGGACAGACTGGATAGTCAGAAGCTTTTTCCCAGGATGGAAGAGTCAATTACTCGGGGACGGAGGTTTAAAATACGAAGAGCAATGTTTAGAGATGTGCGAGGGAAGGTTTTTACACAGAGGGACGTGGGTGCCTGGATAGCGTCACCTGCAAACTTACTTATCATCTCCCCACTTTAAGAAATAAAGAATGTCACAACACCAATTCACTGGGATATATGTGTGCCTGTTCTAAATGAATTTGTCAATTATTTTCTGTATAAAGGCCCAATGGCATGCCTCTTACCCGGCATTTTTGTGAGTATAAACGTGCCCTATTCATGTTACAGGAGCCCAGTACAGGAGCATAGTGGTTAGCACAGTTGCTTCACAGCTCCAGGATCCCAGGTTCGATTCCCGGCTCGGGTCACTGTCTGTGCAGAATCTGCACGTTCTCCCCATGTCTGCGTGGGTTTCCTCTGGGTGCCCTGGTTTCCTCCCACAGTCCAAAGATTTGCAGGTTAGGTGGATTCGCCACGATAAATTGCCTTTAGTGTGCACAAAGATTAGGTGGGGTTACTGGGTTACGAGGATAGGGTGGAGGTGTGGGCTTAAGTGGGGTGCTCTTTCCAAGAGCCGGTGCAGACTTGATGGGCCTCCTTCTGCACTGTAAATGCTAGAAGACCCCGTAGGTCGCGGATGTGCGGACCCGGCTATTTTCTCCCGACACAGGACCACGCCAGCGGCTGCCATTTTGGTCCAGCGGGGAAAAAGTGCCTGCCCGGCTATGTTGGTGACACACAAGAGATTGGGCGGTGCTTAAGGGTCCCGGTGACCAGGAGAGAAAATCTGCCAACAGCGTGAATGCAGACGTTGGAACATGTGAACTTCTTAACCTGCTCATTACTGACTAATAAACATACTGTTGCTCCTCTCTAAATGAAGATTGAGCTCCACTTGGTCTAAAACATCCTGCTGTGTCAAACATCTGTGAGTAAAACACTTTTTCTCCCCCTTTCCATGTATTTTCCCATTTCTGGCCTAAATTGCTGACTTGCAGGAACTGAAAAGAAAGGAAGTGAATCCAGGGAGGGTGCAGACTCTGGAAAGGTTGGCCCAGGGCTCACTCATTCTCATGACAAAGTTGACATCCTTTGCTCCCTCAGCTTGTCACATTTATTTGCGAGGCTAAAAAGATGGTCTCTTTCCTAATGTTCAATAAATCACGGGAACCGTGGTTTACTAAGGAAGTTGAAGCACTTGTCAAGAGGAAGAAGAAGGCTTATGTTAGGATGAGACATGAAGGCTCAGTTATGGCACTTGAGAGTTACAAGTTAGCCAGGAAGGACCTAAAGGGAGAGTTAAGAAGAGCGAGGAGAGGACACGTAAAGTCGTTGGCGGATAGGATCAAGGAAAACCCTAAGGCTTTCTATAGGTATATCAGGAACAAAAGAATGACTAGAGTAAGATTAGGGCCAATCAAGGATAGTAGTGGAAAGTTGTGTGTGGAATCAGACGAGATAGGGGAAGCATTAAATGGATATTTTTCGTCAGTGTTTACACTGGAGAAAGACAATGTTGTCGAGGAGAACACTCAGGTTCAGTCGACCAGGCTAGATGGAATGGAGGTTCAAAAGGAGGAGGTGTTAGCAATTTTAGAAAATGTCAAAATAGATAAGTCCCCTGGGCCAGATGGGATTTATCCTAGGATTCTCTGGGAAGCCAGGGAGGAGATTGCAGAGCCTTTGTCCTTGATCTTTATGTCGTCTTTGTCGACAGGAATAGTGCCGGGAGACTGGAGGATAGCAAATGTTGTCCCCTTGTTCAAGAAGGGGAGTAGAGACAACCCTGGTAATTATAGACCTGTGAGCCTTACTTCGGTTGTGGGTAAAATGTTGGAAAAGGTTATAAGAGATAGGGTTTATAATCATCTTGAAAAGAACAAGTTGATTAGCGATAGTCAACACGGTTTTGTGAAGGGTAGGTCATGTCTCACAAACCTTATTGAGTTTTTTGAGAAGGTGACCAAACAGGTGGATCAGGGTAAAGCTGTTGATGTGGTGTATATGGATTTCAGTAAGGCGTTTGATAAGGTTCCCCACGGTAGGCTATTGCAGAAAATAAGGAAGTATGGAATTGAAGGTGATTTAGCGGTTTGGATCAGTAATTGGCTAGCTGAAAGAAGACAGAGGGTGGTGGTTGATGGCAAATGTTTATCCTGGAGTTCAGTTACTAGTGATGTACCGCAAGGATCTGTTTTGGGGCCACTGCTGTTTGTCATTTTTATAAATGACCTGGAAGAGGGTGTAGAAGGATGGGTTAGTAAATTTGCAGATGACACGAAGGTCGGTGGAGTTGTGGATAGTGCTGAAGGATGTTATAGGATACAGAGGGACATAGATAAGCTGCAGAGCTGGGCTGAGAGGTGGCAGATGGAGTTTAATGCGGAAAAGTGTGAGGTGGTTCACTTTGGAAGGAGTAACAGGAATGCAGAGTACTGGGCTAATGGCAAGATTCTTGGTAGTGTAGATGAACAGAGAGATCTCGGCATCCAGGTACATAAATCCCTGAAAGTTGCCACCCAGGTTAATAGGGCTGTTAAGAAGGCATATGGTGTGCTCGCCTTTATAAGCAGGGGGATTGAGTTTCGGAACCACAAGGTCATGCTGCAGCTGTACATAACTCTGGTGCGGCCGCACCTGGAGTACTGCGTGCAGTTCTGGTCACCACATTATAGGAAGGATGTGGAAGCTTTGGAAAGGGTTCAGAGGAGATTTACTAGGATGTTGCCTGGTATGGAGGGAAGGTCTTACGAGGAAAGGCTCAGGGAATTGAGGTTGTTTTCGTTAGAGAGGAGAAGGCTGAGAGGTGACTTAATAGAGACATATAAGATAGTCAGAGGGTTAGATAGGGTGGACAGTGAGAGTCTTTTTCCTCGGATGGTGATGACCAACACGAGGGGACATAGCTTTAAATTGAGGGGTGATAGATATAGGACAGATGTCAGAGGCAGTTTCTTTACTCAGAGAGTAGTAGGGGTGTGGAACGCCCTGCCTGCAATAGTAGTAGACTCGCCAACTTTAAGGGCATTTAAGTGGTCACTGGATAGACATATGGATGAAAATGGAATAGTGTAGGTCAGATAGGCTTCAGATGGTTTCACAGGTCGGCGCAACATCGAGGGCCGAAGGGCCCGTACTGCGCTGTAGTGTTCTATGTTCTATGTTCTAAATGTTTCAATAAATGGTTTCATAAGAACAAGGAGGAGTCATCAATCCATCCCCTTGAGCCTTCTCCACGATTTAGTGCCATCATGGCGCATCTCATCTGGGCTTCATCTCTGTCTTCCTGTCCACTCCCCGTAACCCTTCATCCTGTTACATAGAATTTTTTTTTAACATAGAATTTACAGTGCAGAAGGAGGCCATTCGGCCCATCGAGTCTGCACCAGCTCTTGGAAAGAGCATCCTATCCAAGGTCAACATCTCAACCCTATCCCCATAACCCAGTAACCCCACCCAACACTAAGGGCAATTTTGGACACTAAGAGCAATTTAGCATGGCCAATCCACCTAACCTGCACATCTTTGGACTGTGGGAGGAAACCGGAGGAAACCCACGCACACACGGGGAGGATGTGCAGACTCCGCACAGACAGTGACCCAAGCCAGAATCGAACCTGGGACCCTGGAGCTGTGAAGCGATTGTGCTATCCACAATGCTACCGTGCTGCCCAATTGTTACTAACTGAAAAAGGAGCTGGCCAATATTTAAAGGTCAGGAATTTAATATAGGACAGAAATATGTCTAGTTTTGTTTTACGGTATATATTTTATATAAATTTTTGATGGTTCTGTAATAAAGTACATTTTTTTGTATTTCTAGTTTAATAAAGTCCCACTGTATCTGTTAACAGACACAGAGCCATTACGACAGAAGCCGATTTGTTAACTCGAGTCCAGGTCGACGCCTTGTAGAGCAGCCCAGTCTGTCCCAGTCCGCCTCGATATTCCTGTCCTCCTGTTAATTTATTCACTTCAAGTGCCCATTCAGTTTAATTTCAAAATCATTCTTCTCCACATTGAACAACCTCATCGACAGCGAGTTGCAGATTATGACCACTCACATCTCCCCCACCTGTATATTATACATTTTTTAGTCCCCTTATTTGTCAATGTGTGAGATATATAACAAGCAGTGTCAGGGACAAGGTTTGGATGAGTGAACTAGCATTATCTGTTCTGACATTCTATCCTGTACTGACAGTGGTGATTTTTGTATGCTCATTTTACAGGATAGAACATAGAACAGTACAGCACAGAACAGGCCCTTCGGCCCTCAATGTTGTGCCGAGCCATGATCACCCTACTCAAACCCACGTATCCACCCTATACCCATAACCAAACAACCCCCCCCTCAACCTTACTTTCATTAGGACACTACGGGCAATTTAGCATGGCCAATCCACCTAACCCGCACATCTTTGGACTGTGGGAGGAAACCGGAGCACCCGGAGGAAACCCACGCACACAGGGGGAGGACGTGCAAACTCCACACAGTGACCCAGCCGGGAATCGAACCTGGGACCCTGGAGCTGTGAAGCATTTATGCTAACCACCATGCTACCCTGCTGCCCCAAAAAGGATATTTAAATTAAAAAATCTGCAGACAGAAATCACAAATCAGGGGCAGCACGATGGCGCAGTGGGTTAGCCCTGCTGCCTCATGGCGCCGGGATCCCAGGTTCGATCCCGGCTCTGGGTCACTGGCCGTGTGAAGTTGTCACATTCTCCCTGTGTTTGCGTGGGTTTCGCCCCCACAACCCAAAGATGTGCAGGATAGGTAGATTGGCAACGCTAAATTGCCCCTTAATTGGAAAAAAATGAATTGGGCGCTCTAAATTTAAAAAACAAAAAAAGAAATCACAAATCAAACATCATGTTAAGATCTGACAGTCTGGGCAGCATGGTGGCACAGTGGTTAGCATTGCTGCCTACGGCGCTGAGGACCCGGGTTCGAATCCCAGCCCTGGGTCACTGTCCGTGTGGAGTTTGCACATTCTCCCCGTGTCTGCGTGGGTTTCACCCCACAACCCAAAAGATGTACAGGTTAGGTGAATTGGCCATGCTAAATTGCCCCTTAATTGGAAAAAATTATTGGGTACTCTAAATTAAAAAAAAAAAAGATCTGACAGTCACCAGTTCACAGGAATTTGAATATCATTGGCCTTTGAATGTGGAAAGAGAAATATTTCTCAGTTCTGTCTGGGGTTTTAAATATCAATGTGACTGAAAAAGCACTAAGACACAAACACAACCCGAGTGAGAGTCCCCCAGGCACTGGCTGTGGAAAGAGCTTTAACAAGTTACCCAGTTGAAAAAACATCTCACAATTCCCAGTGAGAAGAGACCGCAAACTTTATCTCTGTCTGGACGAGGCTTCAGCTCATCGCTGAGCCCGGAGAAGCACAAGGACAGCTGCACCATGGGGAAAGCGTGGAAATGTGGGAATTACGGGAAGGGATTCAGGTCTCCAGCTGACCTGGAAAGTCATTGACACAGACACACTGGGGAGAGGCCATTAGTGTGGGAAAGGCTTCATTGATTCATCTGAACTGCGGAAACATGCAAAAATTCACACTGGGGAGAGTCACCTGCTCTGTGTGTGAGAAGGGATTCACTCATTCATCCAACATGATGACACACCAGCGAGTTCACAGTGGGGAGAGGCCGTTAACCTGCTCTAAGTGTGGGAAACGATTTATTACTTCATCCGACTTCCGGGCACATGAATGAGTTCACACTGGCGAGAGACCGTTTGCCTGCTCTGAGTGTGGGAAGGGATTCACAGCCCATCTCAGCTGAAGATTCACGGAAAGTCACACTGGGGAGCAGCCACTCACCTGCTCCACATGTGGGAAGGGATTTACCCAGTCATCCCACCTCCTATTAGACCAGAACATTCACACTGGAGAGAGGCCACTCACCTGCTCCCAGTGTGGGAAGGGATTTATTGATTCATCCACCCTGCGGAAACATCAGCGAGTTCACACTGGGGAGAGGCCATTCACCTGCTGAATATGGGAAGTGATTCAGTCAACTTGCAGACACACCAGCGAGTTCACACTGGGGAGAGGCCGTTCACCTGCTCTGAATGTGGGAAGTGATTCAGTGATTCATCCACTCTGCTGACACACCAGCGAGTACACAAGGGGATTACAGGGGGTTGATTCTGTTGTTATCATAGAATTTACAGTGCAGAAGGAAGCCATTCGACCCATCGAGTGCACCAGCCCTTGGAAAGAGAACCCCACTTTCAACCTGTCCCTGTAACCCCACCTAACCTTTTTTCGAACACTAACGGCAATTTATCATGGCCAATCCACCTAACAGCACATCTTTGGACTGTGGGAGGAAACCGGAGCACCCGGAGGAAACCCACGCACACACGGGGAGAATGTGCAGACTCCACATAGACAGTGACCCAAGTCGGGAATCGAACCTGGGACCCTGGAGCTGTGAAGCAACAGTGCTAACCATTGTGCCACCGTGCTGCCCACCCGGTATTATTACTGCTTTTAATCACATCCAGGATTGATCCTCAGTATTCTGGCTGTTCTCCAAGCTCCCAGGATTTAATGGGATTCCTTCCATTAGCCTTCCAACAGTCGGATACCGATGAGGTTTTGGGTCTCCTATCAGGGTTCATTGATGAGATTAAGCAAGATGATTTATTGGATGCATGAAGCATGATTTGACTATGACAGGTTGACAAGGGAGGAAAAAGCAAATAGTCTTGTAGCTGCAGAAACAATTTTCTCATCCTTCTTGTCAAATATTAAAAAACCTGCTACAAGATGCAGGAGTGGTGGTGAAGAGTATACAAAGCTCATGGAAGAGATGAGTACAAAGTGCGTATTATGTAAAAAGTATTGGAAACGCTATTGTAAACCTTCCATTGGCACATAACTTTTAACAAGGTAGTTGCCGTGGATCTAACGGTGTGAGACAAAGACAGAAATATTTTCATTCCACCATTTATAGACATGGTGACCCAATTTAGTCTTTCTTTAATAATACGTGGAAATGACAAAAGGGTGATTACAGACCAAGTCATGGAGAAATGGGTAGGGACTGGACCTGGGGCACCAGCTCAGTGTGTGACTGATAATTGAGGGGAGTTTCGAGACGTGTGTGAAAACACGAACATTCTGGTCATGAACACTGCAGCTGAAAGTCTTTTCAGCAACGGACTCTGTGAAAGGAACCACGCGGTGATCGATGAAATGCTGCAGAAACTCTTCTCTGATCAGCCAAACTGCAAGTTGACAACTGCACTGGCAGGGATGATTAATGTAGAGAATTCACTTCAGATGGTTTGAGGGTATAATCCCTGTCAATTGGTCTGTGGGATAAATCCCTAATGACCCTCTGTGTTCTGTGATAACCCTCCTCCTTTAGAAGGGATTACAATGAGTTTAATTTTTAGTTATCAATTAGCGATTGTTTCACAAAATGGTGTCTTGTAATGTAACGTTTTGTACAAAAGTCGGAAAACCGTGTTTTTTTCTTCTTCAATTTGTTTTGAAATATTGTTTTGGGCGTGTGTTGTTACAATTCTGGTCACAACTGTTAACAATTGAAGAGAAGTTTGAACATCCAGTGATTAACTGAAAAAATTACATCACAAGATTCCACATTTTTAAACAAAAACAATCTTTACTATGTGTATAAAATAAAATTAAAAACAGCAGTACAAACACTATCGATAATAAAGACATGCTTTGAATTCAGTTCTACTTTTTAATCTCACCCCAAGAGTTCTCTTATATGGAAAATACTTTGAAGGTTCATTCACTTCTGTTCCTGGGACCATTCCAAAGGTATGCCAAAGCTCTCCATAATTCATTTTAATTCTCCTCAGCATTCCAGCTACTCTCCAAGCTCCAAGGTTTTATGTGGGTCCCTCCATTATCTTTCCACTAAACAAACCTCAAAAGGTTCCTTTAACACCTCAACACTGTGGACTCCTCAGTTCAAGTGTGGGCTTCATTGTCTTCTTGCCGACGGATTTAAACATTAGGAATACTCCTGGTTCCTCATGGCCCTCTAGGCTTCTAATCCCACAACATGTTCACAGCTCCTGCTCCCACAGCTGGTTCACAGCTCCTGCTCCCACAGCTGGTTCACAGCTCCTGCTCCCACAGCTGGTTCCCAGCTCCTGCTCCCACAGCTGGTTCACAGCTCCTGCTCCCACAGCTGGTTCCCAGCTCCCGGTCCCACAGCCGGTTCACAGCTCCTGCTCCCACAGCCGGTTCACAGCTCCTGGGTCCCACAGCTGGTTCCCAGCTCCTGCTCCCAAAGCTGGTTCACAGCTCCTGCTCCCACAGCTGGTTCCCAGCTCCCGGTCCCACAGCCGGTTCACAGCTCCTGCTCCCACAGCCGGTTCACAGCTCCTGGGTCCCACAGCCGGTTCACAGCTCCTGGTCCCACAGCTCCGGGTCCCACAGCTCCTGGTCCCACAGCCGGTTCACAGCTCCTGGTCCCACAGCTCCGGGTCCCACAGCCGGTTCACAGCTCCGGGTCCCACAGCCGGTTCACAGCTCCTGCTCCCACAGCTCCTGCTCCCACAGCTGGTTCACAGCTCCGGGTCCGACAGCTGGTTCACAGCTCCTGCTCCCACAGCTGGTTCACAGCTCCTGGGTCCCACAGCTGATTCACAGCTCCTGCTCCCACAGCTGGTTCACAGCTCCTGCTCCCACAGCTCCGGGTCCCACAGCTGGTTCACAGCTCCTGCTCCCACAGCTGGTTCACAGCTCCTGTTCCCACAGCCGGTTCACAGCTCCCGGTCCTACAGCCGGTTCCCAGCTCCTGCTCCCACAGCCGGTTCCCAGCTCCTGCTCCCACAGCTGGTTCACAGCTCTGGGTCCCACAGCTGGTTCACAGCTCCTGCTCCCACAGCTGGTCCCACAGCCGGTTCCCAGCTCCTGCTCCCACAGCTGGTTCACAGCTCCTGCTCCCACAGCCGGTTCACAGCTCCTGGGTCCCACAGCTGATTCACAGCTCCTGCTCCCACAGTTGGTTCACAGCTCCTGGGTCCCACAGCTGATTCACAGCTCCTGCTCCCACAGCTGGTTCACAGCTCCTGTTCCCACAGCCGGTTCACAGCTCCCGGTCCTACAGCCGGTTCCCAGCTCCTGCTCCCACAGCCGGTTCCCAGCTCCTGCTCCCACAGCTGGTTCACAGCTCTGGGTCCCACAGCTGGTTCACAGCTCCTGCTCCCACAGCTCCGGGTCCCACAGCCGGTTCACAGCTCCTGCTCCCACAGCTGACTGCTTCCAAGCTAACTGCAGGCTGACTGCTTCCAAGCTAACTGCAGGCTGCCTGCTTTCTGTGAGAAACAACAGAAATCCAACCAAGACTGCAGCCTGAATCACTCGTCCCTATGGTAACAGAGACCAGTTGGAATGTTCAAAAGATGTTTAAATAAATTAACTTTTAGTTTCAAACCAAACATTTAACCACGAGGTCTGACTGAAGAATTCACCTCTCGAACAAAGCCAGGACAATAATAATCAAACCAATGTCTCGAGATCTCCAGTTAAAAGAGCCCAGCTGTCCTTTTACAGTAGTTACCCTTCGACCTTTGACTTCTTAAGTCACCATGGGCCATGTCTTGTGAGTTTTGTCAGATTCTCCACCCAGGTTCTCCATTAACCAACATTAAAAACAAACAATTCCTAAACTAATTTATATTTCTAACACATAGGAACTATGAAAACAGATCTTCACATCACCTTCCTCAGGAAGAAATGAAAATGTACCACCCTCTTATCATCCTATTTAGAATATTGTTGTATATTTTAGCAACAGCTGATATCTTATCGATTGGTGGAACAGGCTCGCAGGGTCAAATGGCCTAATCCTGTTCCTAAGTCTTCCTGTGTTTAACTATCTTGGAACCTGCAATACACAGAACAATCCCTCCATTGTCCTTCTCACATTCACAAGTCCATCTTGATAACAGTTGAATTTCATGTCCAGGAATCACAGTCCACTGAAGAAGGAAATATCACTGCTGCAGTGTTTTCTGGAAGTTTTCTTAATGCAATAATTATTGTCCAAAGTTCCTTCTGCAAGAAGAGAGTCCTCATTGCTGTTCAGATGTAAGCGTTGAAGTTCAGTTTGACGTTCATCTTTTGAACTTGATTTTTTTCTTCCACGTTTGCAGTTTAGTTTGGATTTAAACAATGGAGAATATTCCAGCCACCTCCATATTTAAACTGTCTCCTTCTTGCTCAGTTGTAGGTTCATCTTCATTTCCCAGGCTCAAATATTACAGATTTCCCTTTTGAGAAAGCAAATTCAAAATGGCTTCTATTTGTGCCACCAACACGTTCTCTCATTGGGCGAAATCCTCTTCAGCTATTTTAAGAATGATGGTCAAATTCCAGACACGAGGGGTTTGTATTAAGAGGGTAAATTGAGTAGTTTTAGCAGATACTCCCCAGAAGAATGAGAGGAGATCGAATTGAGGTACATAATGTGATAAAAGGTACTGACGTGGCACAGATATTTAATCTTGTTTGGCAATTTCGAACGAGAATGCAGAGTTTTAGGATAAGGGGTAGCAGATTTAAAACAGGGATGAAGAGAAATTACTTCTCAAAGGGTCATGAATCTGTGGAATTCACTGCCCCAGAGTGCGGTGGATGCTGGGACATTGAGTAAATGTAATAATAATCGCTTATTGTCACAAGTAGGCTTCAATTAAGTTACTGTGAAAAGCCCCCGGTTGTCACATTCCGGCGCCTGTTCAGGGAGGCTGGTACGGGACCTGAACCCGCGCTGCTGGCCTTGTTCTGCATTACAAGCCAGCTGTTAGGAGGAGATAGACAGATTTTTAATTAGTAATGTGTTGAAGAGTTATGGAGAACGGGTGGGGAAGTAGAGTTGAGGCCGAGAGGACATCAGCCATGATGCTATTGAATGGCGGAGCCGGCCCGAGGGGCTGAATTACCAACTCCTGCTCCAATTCTTATGCTCTTAAATGCGCTATGTGTCCAAACAGAAGGTTTGACATTCCTGTTTGGAGCATTTGGGATCTTGGGAACAAAAGCAGGGAGGTTATCCTGATAAGTTTATAAAGCTCTGGTGAGGCCAAAACAGAAGACCGAGTCCGGTTCTGGTCACCACACTTTAGGAATGATGAGAGGCTCCTTGAGAGCGTGGAGAGGAGATTTACCAGAATGACTCCAGGGAGGAGGAATTTTATCCACATGGTTAGGTTGGAGAAACTGGGATTGTTCACCTTGGAGCACAGGAGATCGAGGGGAGATTTGATTGAGATCTACAAGACTATATGAGGGAGAAAGGAATGGAAGGAGACGCTGATGGGGAGATGAAGAGGGGTGGGTGGAGGCTCAGGTGGAGCATAAATACTGACACAGACCAAATGAGCCGACTGGCCTGGCCCTGTGCTGTAGACTCAATGGAACAGAGACAAATGTATTTATTTGAGATCTACCAGTAGTGGTAGATGCACAGTCTATCAAATAAATTCAGCCAAAGGGCTGCACGGTGGTTAGCAGTGCTGCCTCACGGCACTGTGGACCCGGGTTCGATCCCAACACCGGTTCACTGCCCGTGTGGAGTTTGCATATTTCCCCCGTGTCTTTGTGGGTCTCACCCCTACAACCCAAAGGGGAGATGGATTGGCCACGCTAAATTGTCCCTTAATTGGGGAATAAAAAGAATTGGGTTCTCTAAATTTGAAAAAATGTTTTAATTCAGGCCAGACATTAGGATCATGGTGTTGTGATCTCATTTAAAGAGTGTGGAGCAGTTGCAGCATCAGGGTCACAATGAACATTCACCTTCTGAAAGCCCTTGTGCGGCTGTGAAAGCTGCAGCATCAAGAAGAGCGACGAGGCTCCAATAAAAGTGTTTGAAATGAAAGGACTCAGACGGATATTCCGCGTGACAGACGGCAAAGTGGACGAATGAGTGGCTGCTGGAGAAAGCTGGTGTTCAGAGGAACCTGTTTGACGCAGTGATATCGAGGGAAGCTCATGTATTTTGGACATGTGTTACGAATAGGAAGGGAGTGTTTGGAAAAAGAGGTAATGCCAGGCAAAACACCTGGAAACCGTGTACAAGGAAGGCCCCAAGGTGGCCTGGGTGGATAATATCAGAAGGTGGACTGGCCTCTCGATGGGACAGGCAGTGAGAGCAGCGGAGAAATCAGTGAGAAAGATTGTCCAGAGTGCAGCCAACACTCGGAATGAGGACGGATAAAATAGAAGACAAGAAACCTGTAGTGGTGGGAAAAAGACTATTCACTGATCAGGATAAAATTAATGTGTTATATCTGCCTTTGCAGATCATTGCAGTGGAAATGTGCCCTCGCTCACAGAGAATCAGCACACTGGAATGAAAATTGGAAGACTGGCCAGTCCAGAGGGAAACCCTCCGATCCCACTTCACCAAGTGTCAGAATGAACATGGTTCAGTCCTGGATGTGATTAACAGCAGCAATAACAGCAGAATCCAACTCCTGTAATCACTTGTGAACTCGCTGATGTCTCAGCAGGTGGGATGACTGAATGAATTCCTTCCCACAGTCAGAACAGGTGAATGGTCTCTCCCCAGTGTGAACTCGCTGGTGTGTTTGCAGGTTGGATGACCGACTGAATCCCTTCCCACACACGGAGCAGGTAAATGGCTTCTCCCCAGTGTGAACTCGCTGGTGTGTCAGCAACGTAGATAAATCACTGAATCCCTTCTTACACATGGAGCAGGTAAATGGCCTCTCCCTACTGCGAACTTGCTGGTGTCTCAACAGGTTGGATAACTGAGTGAATCCCTTCCCACAGATGGAGCAGGTGAATGGCTTTTCCCCAGTATGAACTCGCTGGTGTGTCTGCAGGGTGGATGAATCTCCGAATCCTTTCCCACACGTGGAGCAAATGAATGGTCTCTCCCCGGTGTGAACTCGCTGGTGTGCCAACAGGTCAGATGAATCTCTGAATCCTTTCCCACACTCTGAGCAGGTGAACGGTCTCTCTCCAGAGTGAACTCGACGGTGTCTCAGCAAGTTTGATGACTGAGTGAATTCCTTCCCACACACAGAGCAGGTGAATGGACTCTCTCCAGAGTGAACCCGTTGGTGTGCCAGCAGGATGGATGAATCTCTGAATCCTTTCCCACAAACGGAGCAGGTGAACGGCCTCTCCCCACTGTGAACTCGACGGTGTCTCAACAAGTTGGATGAATTAGTAAATCCTTTCCCACACTCGGAACAGTGGAACGGCCTCTCCCCACTGTGAACCCGCTGGTGTGTCAGCAGGTCAGATGAATTTGTAAATCCCTTCCCACACTGAGAGCAGGCGAACGGCCTCTCCCCGGTGTGACTGCGTCGATGAGTCTCCAGCTCAGATGGGGATCTGAATCCCTTCCCACAGTCTCCACATTTCCACGGTTTCCCCATGGTGCGGGTGTCCGTGACTCGATGCTTTTCCAGTCACACTGATGGTTAACTGGCTGATGGTTTTCCCCCGTCCTAACGAATCGCGTGACTTTGTAGGATCATGATGTGAAGTTTGGTTTGAGATTTCTTATTGCAAATCCTCCCCTCTTAGTTGCCTGTTAAAGGAGTTTACAAATCTCATCACTGTCAGTACAGCTCAGAAATTCAGAACAGATAATTCTAGTGCTGTGGAACATGCTTTCCACTCTGGTTCCTCAAAAGCTGTAAATTTCCACCCCGATCCCTCCTCTCTCTCACACACATACACACACACACTCCATTCTCACTCTGTTGTTTCTAATATACACACCCCCCCCCCTATTCTCCTGAAGGAGCTAATTCACATTTATCAACAGATCAGCATTCAGCGTTTCCTGATCTCGACAGAGAGATCATATGAGCCTAAGAAATAGAAGCAGTGGCCATTCAGCCCCTCAGGCCTGCCCCACCAATAAATAAGATCATGGCTGGTCTGATAGTAATTACAGGGAATAATTGTGGTGTAGAATGTGATGGTTAATATCAGCTGTTGAGCAGAAGAGAAATGATCTCTAGTGCAGGAAAAGTAATTCCTGACCATGGGAAGATAAAGATGGTAAATCAGCAGCACACAAAGCCGAGCGATGGACAGCAGTGAAAACTTCATTCAGACACAGTTGGAAGAAGTAACAGTAACATACCAAACATGGTTAAAGTAAATCTAATATTAGAGGCAGCAGAAGAAGATAGTGGGCAGCACAGTAGCATGGTGGTTAGCATAAATGCTTCACAGCTCCAGGGTCCCAGGTTCGATTCCCGGCTGGGTCACTGTCTGTGCGGAGTCTGCACGTCCTCCCCGTGTGTGCGTGGGTTTCTTCCGGGTGCTCCGGATTCCTCCCACAGTCCAAAGATGTGCGGGTTAGGTGGATTGGCCATGCTAAATTGCCCGTAGTGTCCTAAAAAGTAAGGTTAAGGGGGGGGTTGTTGGGTTACGGGTATAGGGTGGATACGTGGGTTTGAGTAGGGTGATCATTGCTCGGCACAACATCGAGGGCCAAAGGGCCTGTTCTGTGCTGTACTGTTCTATGTTCTATGTAAGTTAGACAATGGCAGAGAGGTGACGAGGGAGGGCAGAGGGCAATCGGTGAACATGGATTCAGATCCACAGTAAAGGAGACAAACCTGCCCCAGAGCCCTGAAACCAGAGCTCAGACAATAAAGCACAACAGTAAAAACTCTAAATTACAGATGAATGTTCAATATTACTCACCTCTGGACTATTTTCAAATTTAAACCTCCTGCTGGAGCCCGCATCTGGAAAGATATCAGAAGCACTGGAATCAGAGAAAAATTGCAGTCTTCAAATCTTGTAACTCCGTGGAAAAGGAGATTATAGTTGTGGTTAGATATTAAGAGATAAGCATTTATTTTATGATTTTGGATTGCGGTGTTTAAATTCTCCCCTTCTAACCCCATGTAAAATGAGTTTACAAAATCCATCAGTAAGTCTGGGATATAAATTCATAACATTTTCTCCTGGTAACTGGTGTAGGATTACATAAAATGGGATTTGCTTACACTGGAAGCAGTTCAGGCAACATTTACTGAGTTGATTCCTGGCATTAAGGGTTTGTTTTACTTTTTTCCCCAATTAAGGTGCAATTTAGTGTGGCCAGTGCGCCTATCCTGCACATCTTTGGGTTGTGGGGGCAAAACCCACACAAGCACGGGGAGAATGTGCAAACTCTACACCGACACTAACCTGGGGCCGGGATTGAACTCGTGTCCTCAGCGCCGTGTGGCAGCAGTGCTAACCATTGCGCCACCGTACCGCCCTTGGGGTTTGTTTTATGAGGAAATGTGGGCAGGGTGCACATACACTCATTGGATTTTAGATAAATGAGAGGGAATCTTAATGAAACATGTATTATTCTGAGGGTTAAAAGCAAATTCCTGTGGATGCTAGAATCGGAAACAAAAAATTTTGGACAATCTCGGCAGGTCTGCTTACATCTGTGGAGAGAGAATGGAGCTGATATTTCTAGTCTGGATGACTAGAAATGACAAAGACTCGAAACATTTTCTCCATTCTCTTTCCAAAGGTTCTGAGGGAGTTTGACAAGGTAAGTGCTGAAAGAATATTTCCTCTCAACAGAGAATCCAGAACTGCAGGGACAGTTGAAACATCAGGGTCTAAGACAGATTGGGATAAATAGCTCCTCTCTGAGGACCAGTAGAATTCTCTCCCTCAGTGGACAGTGGAGGATGGGCCATTGAGTATATGCAATGTTGTGCTATACACCATTTTTGCCCACAAAGGAGTCAATGGTTAGGGAGGTTGGAGACCGGAGGATAATGGAGCTAATTCTAATGATCGTGTTCAGATGGACACACATGTACTCTGCAGTACTTGGCCCGTCCAAAAATGGAAACACAGCCTTTCCATCAATAAGTCAAACATTTTCTCTCCTGGTCACCGGGACCCTAAGTGCTCTCCGTTCCGTCACCAAGCTGGCCGCGCATGCGCTCCCGCTGAATAAAATGGCGGCGGTGGAACTGGGCCTGATCGGGACAAAAGCCCCGCAGCTGCAAACACGGGACCTCCACCGTCTTATTCCGACCTTGGAACCTGCAGCGGGCGTTTATGAAGCCTCCGCTCCCTTCCTCCTCCTCACCCCGGCTCCATTCCTCCCTCCGAAGCGCCGACTCTCACCCGCGGAAACAGCCGCTCACGCACTCGCAGGGCTCCCAGCAAAGTGACACTGCGCATGCTCCAGAGACAGGCCAGCACTGCGCCTGCGCACTGGGCTCCTGTGGAGTGCCCAGAGCATCTTCACACCCGCGGGGAATATTGAGTAATAGCCGCACCATTGAAACCTCAAGCATTTGATGCAAAATAACTTCATTTGGGATAAATTAAGTTTAAATACTATCACAAATTGCTGCGATTTGGTGATGTGCTATGTTCTCCTGTGGCACCACACTGACATTTAAACGTTTTTATACTATTTCCTCTCTCTCCCTCCCTGATGGTTCTGACTCTGGCTGGGTTCAATCACAGTCACTGGTTCCTCCCTCTTTCTGTCTCTCATACTGAACATTTACTGTTTTATTGAATGACAGTGAATCTTAACACCTGATTGAGGTGCATAAGATTATGAGATGCACGGACAGGGTGGATAGAAAGCAGCTATTTCCCCCTCAGTTGAAGGGCAAATACAAGGGGGCATCATTTTAAGGTGAAAGGCAGGAGGTTTAGAGGGGATTTGAGGGAAATATTTTCACCCAGAGGGTGGTGAGAAACTGGAATGCCCTATCTGGGAGGGTAGTTGAGGCAGGAAACCTCATAATCTTTATAAAGTACTTGGATGAGCATTTGCAAATACAATAACATTCAGGGCCATGGGCCAAGTGCTGAGAAGTGGAAATAGTGTAGATTTAGTAAAGTTTTGTTGGTGCAGGATTGATGGGCCAAAGGGCCTCTTCTGTACTGTATGATTCTATGAATTAGATGTCATTTGGCCCATTATGCCTGTGCTGGTTCTTTGGAAGATCTGTCCGGCTGGCAGAGTCAGAACAACGCATAACAAAGAACAATACAGCACAGGAACAGGCCCTTTGGCCCTCCAAGCCCGCAATAATTAGAGAGCTTAATGGTTAGTTCACAGACACATTCACCCTGTTGAAAGATTAATTGCCCAATTTATTAAGCAGATATTAAGTGCTCACCAGCTAGCTATGCACACAAGGTACCTGATAAGAGTTTAATTCAATAATTATACAGACCTCACAAACCACAGTGATAGTGTTAATAAAGGGATTTAGGGGAGTATCCCCAGTGTGATACAGTAGATGAATTATGGGGTTACAAAATCAAGGCATTTCCTGCAACTTCACAATTATCACTTGGCTGGGATGTCGCAGTTTGAAAGAGCCCCACATACCTGTCAGAGGAATGAGGCTAAGTCCAATAAACCTAGTAAAGCCACATCACTGTTAGACTTTTACTAGGAATTTGTGAATGGGTCTGGGTGAGATGAACATGGTCTGTATCAGTCTGGTGCTCTCGTTGATGCTGTAGAATTCTTAATGAATACTCAACACAATGATTAGCCCAGAAATCTGAGGACATCATCATCACAGCCCTTGAAACCATTACTGATGGAATCACCAACTATTCTGAAAGTTAGCTGAGTTGTATCACCCTCACTGAAAAAATACTTCGCTGGCAAAAAAAATACATAGCTTCTCCACAACAGGAAGGAAACCATTCCCCCTCCAGTCCAAGCTCTGAATGATTTGGGGTGTTGCTGTTAATAGTCCAAGACAAATTGCTATTTGTAAGGTGAAGGTACATCAGCAGTGGTTAGTGAAGTGGTTGATGGTAATAACCAGGGAGACTGACTCACCAGGAAAGCTGCTCTCGAGGGGATTCTGTGGGATCCACCCAAAGCACAATCTGCCGTGAAAGCCAGCAGATGTGCAGCATGGATCTCTTTACAGGCCCGTATGTTCCCCATAATGACAATAAATTCAAAGTTAAGGGTCAGGTGAACTCCATGATACACTTTGGGGTTCTTTAAACCCTGGACCTTAACATCGTTGTCGCAGCGTCTGCATGGTCTCGCCAATGTACCACGCTTCAGGACATCCTTTCCTGCAGCGTATGAGTTAGACAACGTTGGCCAAGTCACACAAGTATGTGCCGCGTACCTGGTGTGTGGTGTTCTCATGTGCAATGATGGTACCCGTGTCGATGATCTGGCAAGTCTTGCAGATATTGCATGAGAGGGTTGTGTGGTGTCGTGGTTGCTATTCTGAAGGCTGTGTAGTTTGCTGTAAATAATGATTTGTTTGAGGTTGCGTGGTTGTTTGAAGGCAAGTAGTGGGAGTGTGGGGATGACCTTGGCAAGATGTTCGTCTTCATCGATGACGTGTTGAAGGCTGTGAAGAAAATGTCGTAGTTTCTCCACTCCGGGGAAGTACTGGACGACGAAGGGTACTCTGTCGGTTATGTCCCGTGTTTGTCTTCTGAGGAGGTTGGTATGGTTTTTTGCTGTGGTGCGTTGGAACTGTCGATCGATGAGTCAAGCACCATATCCCGTTCATACGAAGGCATCTTTCAGCATCTGTAGATGTCTGTTACGCTCCTCCTCGTCTGAGCAAGTCCTGTGTATACGTATGGCTTGTCCATAGGAGATGGTATCTTTAATGTGTTTAGGGTGGAAGCTGGAGAAGTGGAGCATCGTGAGATTATCCGTGGGCTTGCGGTAAATTGAAGTGCTGAGGTGACCATCCTTGATGGAGATGAGTGTGTCCAAGAATGCAACTGATTCTGGAGAGTAGTCCATGGTGAGTCTGATAGTGAGATGGAACTTATTGATGTCGATTCAGTGATTCTTCACCGTGGGTCCGAAGGAAAAAAATGTAATTGATGTATCTGGTGTATAATGTTGGTTGAAGGTCCTATTCAGTGAGGAGGTCTTGTTCAAACTTGTGCATGAAGATGTTGACATACTGAGGTGCGAATTTGATCCCTATGGCTGTTCCGTGTGTCTGGATGAAGAACTTGTTGTCGAAGGTGAAGACGTTGTGATCGAGGATGAAGCGATGAGTTGCAGAATTGCGTCTGGAGATTGGCAGTTGTCGGTGTTGAGTACTGAGGCTGTTGCAGCAATGCCGTCGTCTTGCAGGATACTGGTGTAGAGTGCCGAGACATCTATTGTGACGCGGAATGTTCCTGGTTCAACTGGTCCATGGGTGCTGAGTTTCTGTAAGAAGTCCGTTGTATCGTGAGAGAAGCTGGGCGTTCCTTGTACGGTGGGTTTCAAGATGTCCTCGATGTAGCCAGAGAGGTTCTCACATAGGGTCCCATTGCCTGATACGATAGGACGGCCTGGTGTGTTGGCCTTGTGTATTTTCAGGAGGCAGTAGACATTTCCAACGCGGGGAGTACGTGAGATGAGAGCATGTAGGGTGCTCTAAAGGTACAGATCCAAGGTCTTGATCAGTCTGTTGAGTTGTGAGTGTGTTCCTTGGTCAGATCTGTGGGTAACTGTCTGCAGTGTTCCTGGTTGTAGAGTTGTCGGTACACTTCTTTCCGTTCTGTTCAGTATGGCGGAGGCCCCTCCTTTGTCTGCTGATTTGATGACAATGTTGCGGTTGGTCTTTAGAGCGCGGATGGCGTTATGTTGACTTGGGTGACGTTCGGGCTGCCTTGTGAATGAGACTGATGAATCTGGCATTGACACGACTCCTGACGGCTTGAGCATACATGTCGAGTCTCAGGCAGCGGCCTTCTGGAGGGGTCCAATTCGACTCTTTCCTCTTCGGTTGCCGCGCCGCAGATCTCTCGGTCTGCTGTTGCGGTTCATTGGTTGTCTCATTGGGGTCGCTGTCGACAGCTTGGGGTCTGTGGAAGAACTCCCAGAGCCTCATTCGCCTGATGAATTCCTCCATGTCTGCCGCGAGATTGATGGGGTCCATTTTGCTGGTGGTGCTGAAGTTGAGCCCTCTGCTGAGGACTTTGGTTTTGTCTTGTTGGAGGGTGTAGTCCGATAAGTTGACAATAGATTTCCCTGTCTTGTTTTCTACTGTGGTACCGGGGGAGGCTAGGTTGCTGCTGGTGGTGATGCCAAGTTTCTCAAGCTTCCTGTTCTTGGTTTACATGTAGGTGGCGTGGTATCGTTGCCCCATCTGTTTGGCGGTGTTCTGCTGCGTCCTGAGCGCAAGTTGAGAATATGGCCTCTATCTTGGTTTCCAGGTTGTGGCGTGTGCTGCAAAGCTGGTGTACGAGGTGGTTGAGGAGTGTGAGAGAGGTGCGACGGCACAGTCTCTCAGCATAGTCTGTGTTGTAGGTCGACTTGAATGGGTTTGTAATCTGTAGCCCTTCGGGATCATAGACCATCATAGAACTTACAGTGCAGAAGGAGGCCATTCGGCCCATTGAGTCTGCACCGGCTCCTGGAAAGAGCACCTTACCCAAGGTTAACACCGCCACCCTATCCCCATAACCCAGTAACCCCACCCAACACTAAGAGACACTGAGGGCAATTTATCATGGCCAATCCACCTAACCTGCACATCTTTGGACTGTGGGAGGAAACCGGAGCACCCGGAGGAAACCCACGCACACACGGGGAGGATGTGCAGACTCCACACAGACAGTGACCCAAGCCGGAATCGAACCTGGGACCCTGGAGCTGTGAAGCGATTGTGCTATCCACAATGCTACCGTGCTGCCCTTAATCTTGTCTGCTTTCTTGCATCTTTGTAGAAACTTAATGTCAGTGTCTATATGCACGATCTTCTCCACTTTGAGCCGGCGGTTTGCGGTGTCAATGGTAGCCATGATGTGGAGATGCCGGCGTTGGACAGGGGTGGTCACAGTAAGAAGTCTTACACCAGGTTAAAGTCCAACAGGTTTATTTTGAATCACTCTGCTTCGCAGTGATGTTATTTACCCCTGTCCCTGCCCTCCACCATCTCGAGCCAAGGATTCCCGGTATCCAGCTGAGGGAACCGGCCAAAGGGGAGCTCTGGAGGACCGGAAGGACGCTAGACCTCCAGGCAATCAGAGGGTGAGCTTTGTGTGAATGAAGATTGAGCTTCACACAGGCTGAAACTTCCTCCTGTGTCAAACCTCTGAGTAAATCACTTTCCTTTCTTCCCCCTTTTCATTTCTTTTCTAATTCTGGATTTCAACTGTTGATTTGCCAGTACTGAAGGGAAAGGAAGTGAATTCAGAGAGGGTGTAGACTCTGTAAAGGTTGGTCCAGGTGATAGAAACCCTTCAGTGCAGAAGGAGGCCATTTAGCCCATCGAATCTTCCAACCTTCTGAAACTGCACCCGACCTAGGCCATATCCCCCTATGCCCGTAACCCCAACTAACCGTTGAACACTGAGGGGCAATTTAGCTTGGTAATAGAATCATAACATTTGCAGTGCAGAAGGAGGCTATTTGGCTCATCGAGTCTGTACCGGCCCTTGAAAAGAGCACCCCACTAAAAGGTAGAGATAGATAGAGCAGTACAGCACAGAACAGGCCCTTCGGCCCTCGATGTTGTGCCGAGCAATGATCACCTTACTCAAACCCACAAATCCACCCTATACCCGTAACCCAACAACCCCCCCCCCCCCTTTAACCTTACTTTTAGGACACTACGGGCAATTTAGCATGGCCAATCCACCTAACCCGCACATCTTTGGACTGTGGGAGGAAACCGGAGCACCCGGAGGAAACCCATGCACACACGGGGAGGACGTGCAGACTCCGCACAGACAGTGACCCAGCCGGGAATCGAACCTGGGACCCTGGAGCTGTGAAGCATTTATGCTAACCACCATGCTACCGTGCTGCCCACGGTAGGTAAGTTAAGTAGGTAAGTACTTAAGCCCACACCTCCACCCAATCCCTGTAACCATTTTTGGACACTAAGGGGCAATTTAGCAATCCACCTAACATGCACATCTTTGGACTGCGGGAGGAAACCAAACCACCCGGAGGAAACCCACACAGAGACAAGGAGAAAGTGCAAACTTCACATAGACAGTCACCCGAGGCCAGAATTGAACCTGGGACCCTGGAGCTGTGAGGCAGCAATGTTAGCCACTGTGCTTTCCTCTCACTCTCTCTCTTAAAGACATTGACATCCTTTGCACCCTCAGCATGACATTTATTTGTCTGGCTAAAAGGATAATCTCTTTCCTAATGTTCAATATTAAAGGGCTGGGTTCCCCAGGAGATAACTGACATTTAAGGGGACGGCAAATTAGAGAGGATATAGATATGTCTTGTGATGTCATAAGGTATGTTTTAGATGTATTATTTATTGGCCTGTAATAAATTTCATTCATATCTCTAATCTTGTAATACTCTAGTGGTGTTATATTTTTCAAGTCACAGTGTCATTAAAGCACACAAAGTCAAATTCAACAACTTGTATCCATGTTGATCCTCTTTAGAGCAAGCCAGTCAGTCCACTCCACAGTCTGTATCCCCCGCCTATATTCCTTTCTCCAGCAAGTTTATTTCTTGAAGTGCCGATCCAATTTCATTTAGAACTCATTGATCTCATAGGTAACGAGTTCCTGGTCATGCGCATTCACTCATAAATAAAGGTCTTCTTTGTCTTTAATGTTTTTAATTCATTCGTAATATCTGGACATTGCTGGCTGGGTCAGCCTTTATTGCCTAATTGCCCTTGAACTGGGTTGATGTGCTGGGCCATTTCAGAGAGCATTTGAGAGTCAACCACATTATTGTGGGTCTGCGAAGGGATCTCATAGAAACGTATAAATTTCTAACAGGAGTAGACAGAGTAGATTCAGAAAGAATGTTCCCGATGTGGGGAGTCCAAAACTAGGGTGTCATAGTTTGAGGAAAAGGGGTAAAACTTTTAGGATTGAGGTGAGGAGAAATTCTTCACCCAGAGAGTGATGAGCCTGTGGAATTCATTACCACAGAAAGTCATTGAGGCCAAAACATTGTACAATTTCAAGAAGGAGTTAGATCTCGCTCTTGGAGGGCAGCACGGTGGTGCGGTGGATAGCACTGCAGTCTCACGACACCGAGGTCCCAGGTTCGATCCCGGCACTGGGTCACTGTCCGTGTGGAGTTTGCACATTCTCCCCGTGTTTGCGTGGGTTTCGCCCCCACAAACCAAATGTTCAAGGTAGGTGGATTGAACATGTTAAATTGCCCCTTAATTGTAAAAAATTAATTGGGTACTCTAAAATGTAAAAAACAAGATATAGTTCTTGGGGCTAAAGGGATCAAAGGATATGTATGGCTCTGTGACGCAATTGATAGTGTGTTGGACTTCTACTTTTTTAATATAAATTTATAGTACCCAATTCATTTTTTCCAATTAAGGGGCAATTTAGCATGGACAATCTGCCTAGCATGCACATCTCTGGGTTGTGGGAGCGAAATCCACGCAACACGGGGAGAATGTGCAAACTCCACACGGACAGTGACCCAGAGCCGGGATCGAACCTGGGATCCCAGCGCCGTGAGGCAGCAATGCTATCCATTGTGCCTACATGCTGCCTGTTGGACTTCTACTTAATGGCAAGTATGGGATTTAAAGGTTGTGGGTTCAAATCCCACCAGAGTTGAGTTAGTGTGGCACAGTGGTTAGTACTGCTGCCTCAGTGCCAGGGACTCAGGTTCAATTTCGACCCTGGGTGGCTGTTGGTGTGGAGTTTGCACATTCTCCCCATGTCTGCCTAGGGTTTCCGCCGGGTGCTCCGGTTCCCTCCCACAGTACAAAGATGTGCATTTTGAGTGGATTGGCCATACTAAATTGCCCTTTCGTGTGCAGTGGGATAACGGGGTCAAGGGCAGGGAAATGGACCGAGGCAGGGTAATCTATCAGAGGGTCGGTGCAGACTCGATTGGCCAAATGTTCGCCTTCTGCACTGTCAGGATTCGGTGGGATCAGAGTATTGAACTTGATGATCGGCCATGATCATAATGAATGGCGCAGCAGGTTCGAAGGTCCGAATGGCCTGCTCCTGCTTCTCTTCCACAAAAAAAACACACACATGTAGGCCAGACCAGGTAAGGAGGGCAGATTTCCTTCTCTGAAGGACATCAGTGAACCAGATGGGTTTTTACAACAATTGACAATGTTTTCATGGTCACCATTAGACTTCGAATTCCAGATTTTTATTTAATTGAAGTGTCACCATCTGCCATTGTGGGATTCGTACCCCAATTCCCAGAGAATTACTCAGGGCCTGGATTACTAGTCATGTGATATTACCAATATGCCATTGCCTCACCAAGTGATGCAATGTCTATTACACACATTTTTAACCCAGTAATATATTTTTAACCCAGTAATATATAAGTGTACATGGCTAGCAGCCTACATACTTTTCAGGTCTCTGCCCTGCACAGGAATTAGTGAACATGGATCTGTTCATCAGCATGAATTGTCATTCAGAAGCATTTAGACGGTGTATATTAGGCACAGCAGAGAGAATGGAGGGAGTGTGTGAGATGGAGATTAAACAGGTTTTGGGGGTGCGAGGGGAAGGAATATTCCATAGAAATGAGCACTATGTGTTGTGAATATCTATCCTGTCCTGACAATGATGATTTTTGTAAACTCCCTTTACAGGACAATAGAAGATTTGTATTCGGGAAATTCAAACTAAATATCAGGATCGGACAGAGTCAGTTGATTCATCAGGACCTGAATATCATTCTTCGAATGTGGAAGGAGAAATGTTTGTCTTTTCTGTCTGTGATAAAAGATTTCAAACATCAGTGTGACTGGGAAAACACCGAGATACACACACATGCACACAGGGCTAAATCACTGGCTTTTAAAGCAGACCATGGGAGGCCAGCAGCACGGTTCGATTCCCGTATCAGCCTCCCCGAACAGGCGGCGGAACATGGCGACTAGGGGCTTTTCACAGTAACTTCATTTGAAGCCTACTTGTGACAATAAGCTATTTTCATTCATTTCATTTTTCACATAGCCAAGTGAGAGTCTTCCAGTGAACTGACTGTGGAAAGAGCTTTAACCAGTTACACAGTGGGGAGGCGGTGGTGTTGTGGTATCGTTGCTAGACTAGTAATCCATAAACCCAGGATAATGATTTGGGGACTTGGATTCGAATCCCACCACCACAGGCGATAGAATTTAAACTCAATAAAATATCTGGAATAGGGCAGCACGGTGGCGCAGTGGGTTAGCCTTGCAGCCTCACGGTGCCGAGGTCCCAGGTTCGATCCCGGCTCTGGGTCACTGTCCATGTGGAATTTGCATTCTCTCCCTGTTTACGTGGGTTTCACCCCCCCACAACACAAACCAAAAATGTGCAGGCGAGGTGGATTGGCCACACTAAATTGCCCCTGAATTGGAAAAAATTAATTGGGTACAGTAAATTTATAAAAGTCTATGAAACCAGCTGGTTCACTAATGTCCTTTAGGGAGGGAAATCTGCCGTACTTACTCAGTCTTGCCGACATGTGACTTCAGACCCATCGTAATGTGGTTTACTCTTAACAGCCCCCTCAAGGGCAATTAGGGATGGGTACTGACACAGCCTGCTATGCCCATGTCTAATGATTTTTTAAAAAATTGTTTCATTAATTGTAACTAAATTAAGGATCACTACTTATTTAATCATCTGTTACAAACTAATTAGTACAGTAATTTTTAATTAATAAATTGGGTAATACAAGATAGACTGGTTCTCCACCGAGTAGTACTACACTCCGCATGCTTCACCCGGTGTCTGTGTATTTACGTTGCTTATTTATCGTATGTCCCAGGTTTTTTCATGTATGGAACAATCTATCTGGACTGTACGTGAAACAATACTTTTCACTGTACCTCGGTACACGTGACAACAAATCAAATCCAATCAAAGAGACAGTTTCTTTCTAGTTTTCAGATTGAACAATGAGCCTTCTTTAAAATTATTTGTTCATGGGAGGTGGGGGTCACTGGCTGGACCAGCATTTACTGCTCATTCCTAATTGCCCTTGATCTGCATATCTTTTGAGGCTATTTCAGAGGGCACTTACAAGTCAACCGCAACATTGCTGTGGATCTGGAGCTATGTGTAGGCCAGGCCACGTAAGGAGAGCAGATTTCCTAAAGGACAGGAATGAACCAGACGGGTTTTTACAACAATCCACAAAGTCATCATTAGACTTTTAATTTGAGTCTTTTATTCAATTTCAATAACTGTCGTAGCCAGATTCGATCCCAGATCCCCAGAGCATTAACCTGGGTCTCTGGATTACTAGCCCAGTAACAATACCATTACGCCACTGCCTAGCCCACATAGTCTTCGCAGAATATGATGTATTGTAACTTCTCAACATTATAAAGTAATTTCTTTTTTCGAACAAATTCTGCAGTTTCTGGAAACATTTTGGTCGAAGGTGTTATTTTTTAAAATAAAGATCTAGTCTTTACAATACATTTACCTAATGCACCAATTCACTAATGATAATCCATGTTCACTACTGAATAATCATCAATTATTGTTTTTTTGCAATGAAATTAATACATATTTAATATAGAAAAGGTACAGAAGGTAAAATGGCTGCAGGAAGCCACACGTTAGAGGTATAAAGGACTTCCTTGACCTTGTTACTAATGACAGTGAATCCACTATGAAAATAACAATTTAAAGCTAAATATGATTACACATGCATACTTACAGCTTCCTACATTACAACAGTGAATATATTTCAAAAGTACTCCATTGGCTTTATAACACTTTAGGAGGTCCAGTGGTCGTGAGAGGTTTTATAGAAATGTACATTTGCTCTAATTGTCCACAAACTAGGATATATTACACTCGGTGTCTTCAACAAAATAAAGATTGAGTCTTAATTTTGTTTAATAACCAGTCGTTGACACCATTTTCATACTCTGTGAAACTCCAAACACACCATATGCACAATTATTTATTGTAAAACACAGTGAGTTGTTGTGATTTGGAATGCAGTCTATAAATGGTGCTAGAATCTCATTGGACTGTAACTTCCAAAAGGGAATTTGATGCATTCTGAAAAAGAAAACAAAATAGTCGAACTCTGGGATTAAATGTGTCGCCGTACAAAGAGCTGGCACGAGAAAAATGGGCCAAATAGACTTCTCGGTGTTCTAGGAGCCTTGTCTACATGTAAAGCAAGTGGTAACGACCTGGACCCTGCTGCCTATGGGGGTAGGAGATACAGAGATGACGGAAGGATTTCAATAGGAAATTGGATAGGCACTGAGTGAAATAAACCTACAGGGATTCGGGGATAGAATGGGGCAATGGACAGACTGGTTTGCTCCACAGAGAGCCAACATGGTCTCAAAGGGCTGAATGACCCCATTCCCACCCTCCAGATGCTGTGATCTCAGGAGAGAAATTCAGCTGCTCCAGTCATTCCAACTAACTGGAGTCCCTCATCTCTGGTACCATTCTTGTAAATGTTCTCTACACCCTCTCTAAGAACTTCACATCTTTCCTAAAGTGTGGAGCCCAGATATGGTTCCATTCTGGAGGGATAGAATTGAAGAGCAGAGGAATTGTTCAACTTGTTTAGAAGCATGGTGAGACTACACTGGGAGCACTGACAACATTGGTGATCTCCATTTAGAAAAAGAAAATAGAGGCACAGGATAAGGTGCAACAAAGATTCATAATATACAGAACTGAGAGCATTTAACACTCGGGAAAGGCTGGGGCTGCTTTCCTCTGGGAAAGAGAAGACTGTTGGGTGACCTGATGGAAATCTTGAAGATTATAAAGAAGCTCAATAATCCAATAGGAATTTCAGTAGAAACCTCTTTACCCAGCGAGTGGTGAGAATGTGGAACTCATTACCACAGCGAGTGGTTGAGGTGAACAGCATGAATACATTGAACACAAAGCTAGATACATAGATAAGGGAAAAAAGAACAGAAGGAGATGCTGATGGGGGGAGATGGAGAGGGGTGGGTGGAGGATCATGTGGAGCATAAATACTGACACAGACCATGGCAACCTCCGCCAGTATGGGAATTTAACCTGTGCTGTTGGTGTCACTCAGCGCGAACCAGCCAACTGAGCTAACTGATCTCTGTGTAAATCTGTAATAATTCCTTAAATATTAGTGATTGCCTGTCTCCCACCATACTATCTAATGTAGTTTCCCAGTGCACCTCAGACAATTTGCCCCTCATACCCTGATGGTTTCTTCTGTGAGAAACACCAAGATAAATTAATCAAAAGAACCATGTAACCATCGTAGCCCATCTTCATGGCAATGTGGTATGATGTTTGGGGTTTCCAAACAGAAATGGTAATGAAACATCTTCTAACCTCCAAACCCCCTTTCACTCCTTGTGAAATGTGCAACCAGATATTCACAAGAAGGCTCAGAGAGAATCAGCCCACTGGAGGCGAAGCCGTGAGACCGGCCAGACCAACAGAAAGAAACCCTCTGACCATCCCCATTGACCAACAGAATGAACAAAATGCAGTCCTGGACGTAATTGAGAACAGAAACAATAACAGCAGAATCCAATCCCTGTAATCAGTTGTGAACGTCTTGTTTTCTCAGAAAGCGCGATGAATTACAAAATCCCATCGCACATTAAGGGCAGGTGAACGGCCTCTCTCCAGTATGAACTCCCTGGTGTAACTGCAGACGGCATAACCGAGTGAATCGCGCAAATAGACGTAAACGGGTGTGAGATAATGGGGATTATGGAGACATGGCTGCAGGCTGACCAGGGATGGGAACTGAATATATTCAGTATTTTGGAAGGACAGACAAAAAGGAAAATGCAGTGGAGTGGCAGTGCTGGTTAAAGAGGAAATTAATGTAATGGTGAGGAAGGATATTAGCTCCGACAATGTGGAATCAGTATGGGTAGCGCTGAGAAATGCCAAGGGGCAAAACAATTAGTGGGTATCGTATATAGACCCCCAAACTGCAGTGCTGATGCTGGGAATGGCATAAAACAGGAAATTAGGCTGATTGTAAAAGATTCTATCGGTATGTGAAGAGAAAAAGATTGGTGAAGACAAATGGAAGTTCCTTACAGTCAGAAACGGGGATGTATAATAAGGGACAAAGAAATGGCTGAGCAAATAAATACATACTTTGGTTCTGTCTTCACAAATGAGCACACAGATCCGAAATGTTGGGGAACACAGGATTTAGTGAGAGGGAGGAACTGAAGGAGATCAATATTAGTAGAGAAACGGTGTTGGGGAAATTGATAGGGTTGAAGGCTGATAAATCCCCAGCCCTGATAATCTGCATCTCAGAGAAATTAAGGAAGTGGCTTTAGAAATAGTGGATGGATTAGTGGTCATCTGCCAAGATTGTATGAACTCTGGAACAGTTCCTGCCGATTGGAGGGTGGCGTATGTAACTCCACTATTTAAAAAACGAAAAGAAGAGAAAACAGGGAATACGGACCAGTAAGCCTGACATCGACAGTGGGGAAAATTCTAGAATCCATTATCAAAGATTTTATAGCAGCTACCTGGGGATCGCTCATGACTGGATGGGGATCCACAAATGGAACCTGACCAGTCTGACAGAGGAAATCAAAAAGGACGTGCAGAGGTGGAACACACTCCCATTCTCCCTGACAGGCAGAGTACAGACGATCAAAATGCCCAGATACCTCTTCTCACTAAGATCCATCCCGATCTATATATCCCCAAGGCCTTTTTCAACACACTGGACAAATTAATCATGGCGTTTTTATGCAGGGGTGGAAAGAATGCTAGGATCACAAAGGCGGTCCTACAGAAAACAAAATCCAGGAGCGAGCCCTCCCAAACCTAAAATTTTACCATTGGGCAGCAACGGCGGAAAGAGTGATGGGATGGAAAGAGGAGCCAGATGCCGATTGCGTGCGGAGGGGGCCTCCTGAAAGGGGACATCCCTCCGGGCGCTCACCACGGCGGCACTCCCATTCCCGCCCAAGAAACTCTCCAGCAGCCCAGTGGTGATAGCCACCCTCCAGACGTGGAACCAACTACGGTAGCAATTCGAACTGACCGAAATGTCCGACAAAGCCCCCATCTGCAATAACACCAGATTCACACCAGCACTCACCGACCACCACCTTCATGAGGTGGAGGCAGGACGGGGGGACATTGGCAGCCAGTGACCTATACACTGACGGTAGGGTGACAACGCTGGAAGAACAGACGCAGAGATTCAAACCAGCTAAAGGCAACAAAGTCAGATCCCTGCAGTGTAAAAACTTCCTACGGAAGGAAACGAGGACATAAGAACTAGGAGCAGAAGTAGACCGTTCGGCCCTTCGAGCCTGCTCCGCCATTCTATAAGATCATGGCTGTTCTTTTCGTGGTCTCAGAACCATTTACCCGCATTCTCACCATATCCCGTAATTTCTTTATTTAAAAAAAAACATCTACCCTATCTTTAAATATATTCAATGAAGTAGCGGCTACTACTCCTTTCGGTAGGGAATTCCATACTTTAACCACCCTCTGAGTGAAGAAGTTCCTCCTTGATTCAGTCCTAAATCTGCTCCCCCTAATTTTGAGGCTATGCCCTCTTGTCCTACTTTCACCTACCAGTGGAAACATCCTTTCTACTTCTATCTTATCCATTCCCTTCAAAATTTTATATGTTTCTATTAGACCCCCCTCAACCTTCTGAATTCCAGTGAATATAATCCCAATCTACTCAGCCTCTCCTCATACGATAACCCCCTCAACTCCGGAATCAGCCTAGTGAACCTCCTCTGCACCCCCTCTAGTGCTAGCACATCCTTTCTCAAGTGTGGAGACCAAAACTGCACACAGTACTCCAGGTGTGGCCTCACCAGCACCTTGTACAACTGCAACATTACCTCTCTACTTTTAAACTCAATCCCCTTCGCAATGAAGGACAAAATTCCATTTGCCTTCCTAATTACTTGTTGCACCTGCAGACCAACCTTCTGTGACTCATGCACAAGTACACCCAGGTCCCTCTGCATAGCAGCATGCTGCAGCTTTTTACCATTTAAGTAATAATCCGTTCTTTTGTTACTCCTACCAAAATGCACGACTTCACACTTATTGACATTATACTCCATCTGCCAGACCTTTGCCCACTCACTCAATGTTCCTCTGTAAGGTTTTACAGTCATCAGTACACTTTGCTCTGCGACACACCTTCGTGTCATCTGCAAACTTGGATACCTTACACGTAGTTCCCAACTCCAAATCGTATATATAAATTGTAAATAATTGTGGTCCCAACACCAATCCCTGAGGCACACCGCTCGTCACTGATTGCCAGCCAGAATAGCACTCATTTATTCCCACTCTTTGTTTCCTGTTAGACAACCAATCCTCTATCCAGGCTAGTACTCTACCCTTAACACCATGCATCCTTATCTTATGCAGCAGTCTCTTGAGCGGTACCTTGTCAAAGACCTTTTGGAAATCTAGGTACACCACATCCACTGGGTCCCTTTGTCTACCTTGCTCAAAATGTCTTCATAGAATTCCAAGAGATTCGTCAAGCATGACCTGCCCTTCATGAATCCATGCTGCTCCGTTCAATGGGACAATTTCTATCTAGGTGCCCTCCTATCTCTTTCTTGATAATAAACTCAAGCATCTTCCCCACAACAGAGGTTAAGCTAACCGGTCTATAATTCCCCATCTTTTGTCTACTTCCCTTTTTAAACAGTGGCGTCACATTTGCTGTTTTCCAATCCTCTGGGACTGCCCCAGTGTTCAGCGAATTTTGGAAAATTACCGCCAGTGCATCTGCTATTACTCCAGCCATTTCTTTCAGTACCCTGGGATGCATTCCATCAGGGCCAGGAGACTTATCTATCCTGAGCTCCATTAGCTTGCCCAAGACTTGCTCTTTCGTGATAGTAATGGTTTCCAGGTCCTCACCCACCTTCTTCTCTCGGTCAATTGCTGGCATGTTATTAGTGTCCTCCACTGTGAAGACCGATACAAAATATTTGTTCAATGCCTCCGCCATTTCATCATATCCCATAACTAAATGACCACTCTCATCCTCTAACGGACCAATGTTTACTTTAGCCACTCTTTTTAGTTTTATTTAATTATAAAAACTTTTGCTATCTGTCCTTATATTCTGTGCCAGTTTTTTTCGTGTTCTATCTTACTTTTCTTTATAGGCTCTTTTCGTGGCTTTCTGCTGACCTTTAAACTTTTCCCAATCTTCTAGTATCCCGCTGATCTTGGCCACTTTGTAAGCCTTCTCTTTCAATTTGACAGCCTCATGTATCTCCTTAGACACCCACGGTAGATTACCACTTTTCTTACAATTCTTCCTTCTCACTGGAATATACTTTTGTTGAGCACTATGAAAGATTTCTTTGAAAGTACTCCACTGCTCCATGACTGTCCTACCATAAAATATTTGTTTCCAGTCTACTTTAGCGAGGTCCTTCCTCATTCTATCGTAGTCCCCTTTGTTCAAGCATAGGACCGTGGTATTGGATTCTATCATCACACTCTCCATCTATATACTAAATTCAACCATGCTGTTATCACTCCTCCCAAGAGGATCCCTAACGATGAGGTCATTAATTATTCCTGCCTCATTACACAGGACCAGATCTAGGATAGCTTGCTCTCTCGTCGGTTCCATTACATATTGTTCCAGAAAACTATCCCGGATACATTCAACAAACTCCTCTTCAAGGCTACCCTGACCGAGCTGATTTGACCAATCTATATGCAGATTAACATCTCCCATAACTGCTGTACCCTTTTCACAGGCATTAGTTATCTCTTCATTTACTGCCCGTCCCAGTGTGATGCTATTATTTGGTGGCCTATAGACTGCGCCTATCAGTGTCTTTTTATTCTTAGAATTTCTAATTTCTACCCAAATGGATTCAACCTCATTCTCCATAGAACCTATATCATCCCTCAATGCCACCCTGATGTCGTCCTTGATTATTAGTGCTACTCCACCTCCCTTACATACCTGTCTATCACTCCGAAACGTCTGGTACCCCTGGATATTTAACTCCCAGTCGTGACATACCCATGACCACCACGACAGACACTATTCGGAGAGCTACTGGACGCAGACATCCTAGGCACAGGGAACTGTAGTGACATGTACGAACGACTGCTAGAGAAGGCCGACACCGAACTGGACACGACAAGGAGGAAATGGAAGACTTGGGGTTCGAAATAGGGTGGGGACTCTGGAGCGAAGCACTGCAGGGTCAACTCTACCTCCACATGCACGAGGCTCAACCTAACGCAGCTAAAAGTGCTACATAGCACCCACTTGACCAGAACCCGAATGAGCAGGTTCTTCCCGGAGGTGGAGGATAGATGCGAATGGTGCCAAGGAGGCCTGGCCAACCACACCCACATGTTCTGGTCTTGCCCGACTTGCTGGGTACTGGACAGATTTTTCAAGGAATTTGCAAAGTGGTGGGGACGAGGGTGGAGCCATGCCCGAAAGTGGCAGTCTTCAGGGTATCAGACCAGCCAGATCTATTCCTGGGGAGGAGGGAGGACACCCTTGCCTTTGCTTCCCTGATCGCCCGCCGTAGAATCCTGCTTGGTTGGCGATCAGCAGCACTACCCAAAGCTACGGACTGGCTGTCCGATCTATCATTTTCTCCAAATGGAGAAAATCAAATTCACCATCCGTGGGTCAGAAGAGGGCTACCACAAACCATGGGAGCCATTCACCTGGCTGTTCTGAGACTAGTTTGTGGCCAACACATAAATAAATGAATAGCCAGTAGCCAGGGGGAAATAGCCAGGACAAGATAGATAGAGGAAAGCGAGGGAGGGTGGGGGGGAGCAAGGTGAAGTAGCAAAACCCAGTGGTGGTGGCGGCACTGAAGATCTGGGGCAATGGAGGAGACATAAGAGGGTGGAAAACGCGTCGGTCTGGACCCCGGGGTTTTTCGGGGTAGAAGACAGATGTGCGAGGTGTGCGGGAAGCCCAGCAAACCATGTCCATATGTTTTGGGCATGCCCAAAGCTTGGAGGATTCTGGCAGGGGTTTGCCACGGCAATGTCCAAGGTGCTAGCTACACACGTGGTGCCGAGTCCAGAGGTGGCGATCTTTGGAGTGTCAGAAGATCCGGGAGTTCAGGTAGTGAAAGAGGGCGACGTTCTGGCCTTTGCCTCCCTGGTAGCCCGGAAACGGATCCTTTTAATGTGGAGGGACTCAAAACCCCCGAGTGTAGATACTTGGGTCAGTGACATGGCTGGGTTTCTCAGCTTCGAGAAAATAAAGTTTGCCTTAAGAGGGTCTACACTAGGGTTCTCTCGCAGGTGGCAGTCGTTCATCGACTTTCTTGGAGAAATGTAAATTGTCGGCAGTAGCAGCAGTCCGAGGTGGGGGGGGGGGGGGGGGATGTTATTTTCTGTTATTTCATGTGGTTTGTGAAGATAGAGCCGATTGGGGAAATGCCTATTTTTTCACCATGTTAATGTTCAATGTTTACTGTACTTTTTTTGCTATTGTTATAAAATTTTACATATACTTCAATAAAAATATTTTTAAAACAGCAGTGAAAAAGGGGGAAGAGAGGGGGAGGGGGTCAAGGAGAGAGGAGCTGGAGGGAGGGGGGGATAGGGAGGATTGTAGACGGCAACAGTCTGTAAATAGAGGCAACAGACTGTAAATAGAGAAACCCAAGAAGGAACTTTTGTGACTGTACAACACGAACAGCAATGTACATAATTTTGAAAATGCCAAGAAAAAAGTTTTTAAAAAATGTTTTACAGCAAAGTACTCAGATAATTGTGGCAGGATCGGACAGAGTCAGCATAGACATTTGAAAGGGAAATCAAGCTTGCCAAATCTACTGGAATTCTTTGTGGGTGTAACTGGTAGAGCTGACGAGGGGGGAGCCAGTGGATGTGGTATATTTGGACTTTCAGATGGCTTTTGACAAAGTCCCGCATAAGAGATTAGTGTGTAAAATTAAAGCAGATGGGATTAGGGGTAGTGTATTGAGGTGGATAGAAAACTAGGTGGCAGACAGGAAACAAAGAGTAGGAATGAATGGGTCCTTTTCAAATTGGCAGCCAGTGACTCGTGGGGTACCGCAGGGATCGGTGCTTAGACCCCAGATATTCACAAGACATATTAATGATTTTTTTCCCTCAAATATAAAGTACCCAATTTTTTTTTTATCAATTAAGGGAAAATTTTGTGTGGCCAATTCACCTACCCTGCACATTTTTAGGTTATGGGGATGAGACCCACGCTGACACAAGAACTTATCTCCACACAGACAGTGATCCGGGGCCAGGATTGAACCCTGTTCCTCACCACTGTGAGGCAGCAGTGCTAACGACTGCGTCACCCTATACATTCACGATTTAGATGAGGGAACAAAATGCAATGTCTCCAAATTTGCAGATGACATGAGGTTGAGTGGGAGGGTGAGCTGTGAGGAGGATGCAAAGATCCTTCAGTGTGATTTGGACAAGTTGAGTGAGTGGGCAAATGAATGGCAGATACAGTATAATTTGGAGAATTGCGACGTTATCCACTTTGGTAGCAAAAACAAGACGACAGACAATTGGCTGAATGGCCATAAATTAGGACAGTGGAATGTGCATCGAGACCCGGGTATCCTTGTACACCAGTCAGTGAAGATAAGTATGCAGCTACAGCAGGCGGTATAGAAGGTAAATGGTATGCTAGCCTTCATTGCGAGTGGATTCCAGTACAGGAGCAGGGATATCTTGCTGCAACGTACAGGGCCTTGGCGAGGCCATACCTGGAATAGTGTGTGCCGTTTTGGTCTCCTTATCCGAGGAAGAATGTTCTTGCTCTACAGGGAGTGCAGCGAAGGTTTATCAGACTGATTCCTGGGATGGTGGGACTGACATTTGAGAGATTGAATCAGTTCCGATTGTATTCACTGGAGTTCAGAAGAATGAGGGGGGATCTCAAGGAGACCTATAATATTCCAACAGAACTTGACAGTGCAGATGCAGGAAAGATTTTCCCGATGGTGGGATTGTACAGAACCAGAGGTCGCAGTCTGAGGATACGAGGTAGACCATTTAGACGAGATGAGGAGTAATTTCTTCAACCAGAGTGGTGAGCCTGTGGGATTTGTTACCAGAGGAAAATCTTGAGGCCAATACATTGTATGTTTTCAAGAAGCAGTTAGATATAGCACTGAGGGCAAAGGGGATCAAAGGATATAGAGGGGAAAGCGGGATTAATGAAATGAAAATCGCTTATTGTCACGAGTAGGCTTCAATGAAGTTACTGTGAAAGCCCCTAGCTTTCAGTTATTCAGTATAAGCTATTCAGTTGGATGATAAGCCATGATCATAATGAATGGCAGAGCAGGGGCAAAGGGCCAAATGACCTTATCCTGCTCCTATTTTCTATGTTTCTATATAATCCCTTCCCACACTAAGAGCAGGTGAATGGCCTCTCCCCAGTGTGAACTTGCTGGTGTGTCTGCAGACAGGATAACTGTGTGAATCCATTCCCACAGAGGGAGCAGGTGAATGGCTTCTCCCCAGTGTGAACTCGCTGATGTCTCTGCAGGATGGATGAATCAATAAATCCCTTCCCACACTCAGAGCAGGTGAATGGCTTCTCCCCAGTGTGAATTCGCTGGTGTGTCTGCAGGTCGGATAAATCACTGAATTTCTCCCCACACTGAGAGCAGGTGAATGATGTGTCCCCAATGTGAACTCGCTGATGGTTCCGCAGACTGGATAAAGCACGGAACCTCTGCCCACATTGAGAGCAGGTGAATGGCTTCTCCCCAGTGTGAACTCGCTGGTGTGTCTGCAGACTGGATAACTGTGTGAATCCATTCCCACACTGAGAGCAGGTGAACGGCCTCTCCCCAGTGTGAACTCGCTGGTGTGTCTGCAGGTTGGATAACTGTGTGAATCCCTTCCCACACTGAGAGCAGGTGAATGGCCTCTCCCCAGTGTGAACTCGCTGGTGTTTCCGCAGGGTGGAAGAATCAATGAATCGTTTCCCACACCGAGAGCAGGTGAATGGCCTCTCCCCAGTGTGAACTCGCTGATGCTTCAGCAGGGTGAATGAATCAATGAATCCTTTTCCACACTGACAGCAGGTGAATGGCCTCTCCCCAGTGTGAACCCGCTGGTGTTTCCGCAGGGTGGAAGAATCAATAAATCCCTTCCCACACTGAGGGCAGATGAATGGCCTCTCCCCTGTGTGAACTCGCTGATGTTTCCGTAGGGTGGCTGAATCAATAAATCGCTTCCCACACTGAGAGCATGTGAATGGCCTCTCCCCAGTGTGAATTCGCTGGTGTGCCTGCAGATTGAATAATTGTGTGAATCCCTTCCCACATTGAGAACAGGTGAATGGCCTCTCCCCAGTGTGAACTCGCTGATGTTTCCGCAGTGTGGATGAATCAATGAATCCCTTCCCACACTGAGAGCAGGTGAATGGCCTCTCCCCAGTGTGAACTCGCTGATGTCTCCGCAGGCTGGATGATTCAATGAATCCCTTCCCACATTGAGAGCAGGTGAATGGCCTCTCCCCAGTGTGAAGTCGCTGATGTTTCTGCAGGGTTAATAAAGCACGGAATCTCTGCCCACACTGAGAGCAGGGGAATGGCTTCTCCCCAGTGTGAACTCGCTGATGTCTCTGCAGTGTGAATAGAGCACGGAATCTCTGCCCACACTGAGAGCAGGTGAACGGCTTCTCCCCAGTGTGAACCCGCTGGTGTGTCTGCAGACTGGATAACTGAGTGAATCCCTTCCCACACTGAGAGCAGGTGAACGGCCTCTCCCCAGTGTGAACTCGCTGGTGTGCCTGCAGGCTGGATAACTCAGTGAATCCCGTCCCACACTGAGAGCAGGTGAATGGCTTCTCCCCAGTGTGAACCCGCTGGTGTGACTGCAGGCTGGATAACCGAGTGAATCCCGTCCCACACTGAGAGCAGGTGAACGGCCTCTCCCCAGTGTGACCGCGTCGATGAGTCTCCAGCTGAGATGGGAATCTGTATCCCTTCCCACAGTCCCCACATTTCCACGGTTTCTCCATGTTTTGGGTCTCCTCGTGTCTCTCCAGATTGGACAATCGATGGAAGCCTTGTCTACACACAGAACATGTGCACTGTCTCTCCTCACTGTGAATGGTGTGATGTTTTTTCAGACTGTGTATCTGATTGGATCTCTTTCCACAGTCAGTTCACTGGAACTCTCACTCGGGTGTGTGTTGTGTGGGTCTCGGTGCTTTTCCAGTCACACAGATGTTTGAAATCTTTTGAAGACAACTGATCGGACAAACATTTCTCCTTCTTGACGATGATCTTCAGAGTCTGATGATATTCAGGTCAGAAGGAATCGAGTGAATCTTTATTATAGTGACGTGATGTTTGAAATTTCTGTCTGTAATTCCTCCTCTTCCAATATCCTTTAAAAACAATTTACCAAAGTCATCAGTTTGTACAGGAAAGAAATTCACAACAGACAATTGTGGTTCCTATGGAACATTATTTCCTCTCTCATTCCCCAAAAGCTGTAAATTTCCATCTCACACAATGTCCCTCCATTGTCACTCTGCTGTATCTAATATTCATCCCCCCACCTCCCCCACCCCGCCCCTCCTGAAGGTGCAGATTCATGTTGATAGCTCTGCTCACTACTTCTTGACCAGGACACAGAGATTATAATAGGAGTAAGAGTAGGCCATTCGGCCCACCAAGTCTGCTCAACCATTCAATGAGATCCTTGGCCGATCTACCTCAGCACCATTTTCCCACACGATCCCCATATCCCTCCATATCTTCAATATCTAGAAACCTGTCAATATTTGTCTTGAACATACTTGATGATGAAGGCTCCACATTCCTCTGGGATAGAGAATTCCAAAGCTTCACCACATCCTCGAGGACTCCCGATTAAGGAGTAATTTTAGCGTGACCAATTTGCCTACCCTGCACAGCTTTTTGGAATGTGGGGGCCAGACCCACACAGACACGGGGAAAATGTGCAAACTCCACACTGACAGTGACCCGGGGTCGGGATCAAACCCCGAGTCTTTGGCTAACCACTGAGTCACCGTGCCTGCCCCTATGATTGTAAACTCCTTTTACAGGCTCTTACAAGGGGAGGATTTTCAGATGGAAACTCAAATCAAACTTCACATCAAAATTTAACAGAGTCACTCCATTCATCAGGACGTGAATATCATTGGCCTGTGAATGTGGAAGAAGAAATTCTATAGAAAAAGATTTTCAAGACAAGTATTACTGAAAAAAATCCGAATCATAGAATTTACAGTGCTGAAGGAGGCCATTCGGCCCATCAAATCTGCACTGGCCCTTACAAGAGCACCCTACTCAAGCACACGCATCTACCCTATCCCCGTAACCCAGTGACCCACACTTAACCTTTTTTGAACACAAAGGGCAATTTATCATGGCCAATCCACCTAATCCGCACATCTTTAGACTGTGGGAAGAAACCGGAGCACCCGGAGGAAACCCACGAAGACACGGGGAGAAAGTGCAAACTCCGCAGACAGTGACCCAGCTGGGAATCAAACCTGGGACCCTGGAGCTGTGAAGCAACTGTGCTAACCACTATGCTACCGTGCTACCAATACACACACTCGACTTGAGTGAGAATGGTCCAGTGAACTGACTGCGGAAAGAGCTTTAATCAGTTACACAGTCTGAAAAAACATCACACCAGTCACAGCAGGCAGAGACCGTACAGATGCTCTATATTGGGACAAGACTTCAACTCATCGTCAAACCTGGAGGCACAAGGACACCAGCAGCATGCTGAAACAATGGAAATGTGGGGACTGTGGGAAGGGATTCAGATCCCCATGTGAGCTCCCTTTTCTTTCCATCTCTGCCACCGCTTTGCATCATCAATAAGACATTGGGACTAAAAGACTAATCCAGTTTGATGGACAAGTTGTCTCCATTCTGAGCAATGGGGAACAAGCTCCTCCCACTCATTGAAACATCGCCCGACAAAGATGAGAAACGCGCATGCGCCCTGATGCACATTCAATAAAGATGGCGGCCGTTAACCCGAGTCGAAGGTGAGGAGCTGCAGACGCCCTCGGTACAAACTGGGTCCAGTAAGCAGATTTCCGAGGTTTGTGGCTTACAACTTTACACAACGTTTCCGCCCAACCCCGCGATCTCTCGCTCCCTCCATATTGTGAATCCTTCTTACCGATTTCGGATCTGAAGAAGACGCCCTTCTGCTTTGCCATTGCCCACACTGCGCATGCTTCAATCACAGCGGACCCGCCCCTCATTCACTGATTGGTTGGAGGACAAGCCGCTCCCGGTCGGTCCTCCAGTCCCGCCCCTCTTTTTGGTCCGGATCTGCAGTCAATCACCGGGCATTGTGACGGTTCCAGATGGTGAGAGCGGCCACAGGCTCAGGCTGACTGGCTGATTGTCCAATAATAACAGTGAGAGTCTCAGTGGGACAATCAGACAATAATAGTGAAGATGGGACCCAGAGGAGAAACAGCAAAGGATTCACTCAATTTGAGAGTAACAGTGTCTGTTCCAATAATAAGTCAGGCTGCAGTGTGCGCGTGAACACATCATTGCATCATCATAGAATTCCTATGCTGAAGGAGGCTATTGGGCTCATAAAATCTGTACGACCCGCTGAAAGATCACCCTACCTTGGTCAATCCCCCACCCTAACCTTGTAACTCCACCCAGGGACAATTTAGCATAGCCAATCCACCTAATCTGCACTTCTTTGGACTGTGGGAGGAAATTTACGCAGACACGGTAACTTGTGCGGCCGGCACTGGGGAAAAAGTGACCACAAAAACTGTTGAATCTTTTGTGAAAAAGTGAACTCGTTTGTTAATATCCTTCATGATGTGGAGATGCCGGTGTTGGACTGGGGTGAGCACAGTAAGAAGTCTTACAACACCAGGTTAAAGTCCAACAGTTTGTTTCAAACACTAGCTTTCGGACCACTGCTCCTTCCTCAGGTGAATGGTTCCTCAGGTTGAAACAAACCTGTTTGACTTTAACCTGATGTTGTAAGACTTCTTACAATATCCTTCAGGGAAGGGAACCTGCCACCCGGCCTGAACCCACACAAGACTCGGGCCTCTGCAAGAACACAAGAAATAGGAGCTGTAGTCAGCTATTCGGCCCATTGAAACTGCTCTGCCATTGAACACTATTGTGGCTGATCTCAGTCAATTCCACTTTCCCATTAGCTCTCTATGTCCTTTGACTTGAGAGACCACAATTCTCACCATCTCAGCCTTAAATATATTCGTTGATGGATCATCCACAACCCTCTGGGCTAGAAAATTGTCTACAAGAAACCGAGAGAGGAAGTCAAAACGAATGAGGGAAAGGGAGCGAGAGTGAGAACGGAGGGGTGGGTGACAGGGGGCAACGGGAGAGGCATTTCCTCGACCGACAACTGAATCACAATTTGACAGAATCTCCTAAACCCTGGAGCAGGACAGCAGATGTATGTGAGCAACACCACCTGCAAGTTCCCTTTCAAGACTCACACTGTCTAAACTTGTCCGACATCCAGTGCTGGATGAGCAGAACTTTCCTCCATTTAAATATTGACAAGACTGAACCCGTTCCCGTCCTGTCCCGGCTACAAACTCCACTCCCTTGTTACCAATTCCATCCCTGCCCAATGACTGAGGCTGAAGCAGACTGTTCACAACCATGGTCAAATAATTCACCCCGAGATGAGCTCTTGACCACAGATGCACACTGTCACCAAGATTGCCGATTTCCACCTCAGTAACACAGTTCAACTCCACCTTAGTCTCTCTTCATCAGCTGCAGAAATCATCATCTTTTCTTCTGTTACCTCTCAAACAAATTATTCCAACGCACTCGCAGCTGGACTCCAACCTTAAACAATCCCCTCCATCCCATCCCAAACTCTGCTGCCCATGTGCTTACTCACACCAGCCCCTGTGCCCACTGATCTACAAATGCTTCCTTTTAAAAGGCACACAAGGTTTAAATTTCTCATTGTTTTACTCCATGGTAATGATCATCCTGATCTCTGTAATCTCCCCCATACACACCCCTTTGAGATCTCTGCACTCGTTTAATTCCAGCCACTTGAGAATTCCTGATTTTAATCTCTCCACCATTATTGTGTCGCCAAGGCCTCAATTTCTGAAATTTCCTCCTTAAAACACTCCAACTCTGGCTCACTTTCCTTCATTAAGATTCTCCTTAAAATCTAATATCTCCTCTTGTGGCTCAGCGTCAATTGTTATTTTGTAATGTTTCGCTGAAAGTCTCAAAAGCTTTATTCTGTTCAAGGCACAATATAAATACGAATTATTGTCACTGCCCGAGACATGTATCATCGTTCTGTCTCAAAACTTAGAATTAGTAACTGAGAGTGAAACATGAAACTGAGAGTGAAACAGTTTGATGGACATTCTGTCATGAAGAAACATTTCAAAAGCGTTGCCCCAATAAAGATGGTGTGTGCACATACGCACCGCTGCCAGTGCCACATAAAGATGGCGGCCGCAAAGTCCAGTGCGTGAAAACTACAGCCCTCGCTCAGGTCCTCGGGTACCGGCAGGTTGATTTTTACAGATTTTCTGTTTATATAACACGTTTACGAAGTGTGTCTAACGACCCTCATAATCCATCTCTCCCTCTGTCCCGCCAGTCCCACCTATACGGATTGTGCATCCGGGCAAGAACCTTTTCCGTGCCATTGATCACACTGCGACTGCTTCACTCATCTAGTCCCACCTCCTCATTCACGCTAATTGGTTGGAGGTCCAGCCGCTCCCGACGGGTCCTCCGGTCCCTCCCACTCTTCTCCTATTGTTCTGGTGCTGCCGTGAATCTTTTAAAAAAAAAAATTATTGAAATAAATTTAGAGTGTCCAATTCATTTATTTTTCCAATTAAAGGGCAATGTAGCGTGGCCAATCCACCTAGCCTGCACATCTTTGGGTTGTGGGGACAAAACTCACGCACACAGGGAGAATGTGCAAACTCCACACGGACAGTGAACCAGAGCCGGGATCGAACCTGGGACCTTGGCGCCGTGAGGCAGCAGGGCTAACCCACTTCACCACCGTTCTGCCCTCACTGCCGTCAATCATTGCCCTGGATTTGTGAGGTGTCAGGTGAGAGGTCAGTGTCGGGGGGCGGGGTTTACAAATCCCCAGTGCGGCCCCAGAGCCAAATGTGAAACAATGAACATTATCCACTCTCACTATGGGCACTCCCAGGACAGCTACAGCATGGGGTGGATGGGGAGTGGAGCTCCCTCTGCGCTGTCCTGACCACACGCAAGCTCTCGGGAGGCAAGGTCGGCGGTTGGAGCTTGCGGAACGGAGGAAGGAGGGGAGCTGGATATGTTACTGGAAGCGGCAGACCGGGGTCGGTTTCGGGCCAGGGTTGGAATTCTTATGGAAGATCGCGCCCCACCGCCTGCAGCCCGCCTGCACTCCATCAGAGTGAGAATGGTTTTGTGAAGGGTAAATCATGTTTGACTCAATTGTTGGAGTTCTTGGAAGATGTAATAATAATAATTGTTTATTGTCACAAGTAGGCTTCAATGAAGTTACTGTGAAAAGCCCCTCGTCGCCACATTCCAGCGCCAGTTCGGGGATGCTGGTACGGGAATTGAACCCGCGCTACCAGCCTTGTTCTGCATTACAAGTCATCTGTTTAGCCCACTGTGCTAAACCAGCCCCTTTGTAACAAGGCAAGTGGATAATGGGGTCCTGTAGATGTATTTGGACTTCCAGAATACATTTCATAAGGTGCCGTACAAAAGATAATAAACAAGGTAAGATCCCATGGGGCTGGGAGGTAATATATTAGCTTGGATAGAGGATTGGCTAACCAACAGACAGCAGAAAGTGGGGATTAGATTATATTAGATTTACTGACACATGTACTGAGGTACGGTGAAAAGAATTGTTCTGCGTACAGTTCCACACATGAAAAACATAGGACATATGATAAATACAATGTAAATGCATAGACATCGGATGAAGCATATGGAGTGCAGTACTACATCTTCAGTGGAGAAGATGCGTGAGAGATCAGTTCAGTCCACAACAAGGTGGTTCAAGAGTCTGGTAACAGCATGGAAGAAGCTGTTTTTGAATCGGTTTGTGCGTGTTCTCAGACTTTTGTATCTTCTGCCCAATGGAAGAGGTTGGAAGAGAGAATAGCAGATGTGAGGGGACTTGGATTATGTTGATCTGTCTTTATCTGGTTGGCAAGCTGTAACTAGTGGTGTGCCATAGGGTTCGGTCCCCAGGGCCCAACTATTTACAATCCAAATTAATGACTGTGGGAGAGATAGAATGTACTATAACTAAATTTTCAGCTAACACTGAAAGCAAGTTGCAATGAGGAAATCAGAAATAAACGAATAGATATGGATAGATTAGGTGAGTGGGCTCAAATGTGGCATGTGCATAGGTGTGTGGTTATCCAGTTTGGTCAGAGGAATAAAAATGCAACTTATTATCTAAATGGAGAGAAACTTCAAAATGCTTTTGTCAAAAGGGATCTGGGTGCCCTTGTACACAAATCAGTCTGCAGGTGAGCAAGGAATAAGGAAGGCAAATGGAATGTTGGCTTCATTGCTAATGGAATAGAGTATAAAGTAGGGCAGTGCTGTTGTAACTGTATAGGGCGTTGGTGAGACCACGTTGGGAGTGATGCAGATTTTGTCCCTGGGACAATGACAAATGCATTAGAGGCGGTTCAGTAGATTGTCTTATGAAGAGAGATTTGAGCAGTTTAGGCCTATACTTGCGAGAGTTTAGAAGAATGAGAGGAGATATAATTGAGGTATAAAGATACCAAATGGAATTGATAGGGTAGAGGTAGAGTGGATTTTTCCCCTTGTTAGACATTCCATGAGGAGAGGCCATAGTTTTAGCCTAGTCCTGCATGTTTCATTACAAGGGGCCCGAAGTATAAAAGTAAAGAGATGTTGCTGCAACTGTACAAGCTACCAGTGAGGCCACATTTAGAACAGTGTGTGTAGACTTGGTCCTCTTATTTAAGGGAAGATATATCATTGGAGCCAGTACAGAGGAGGTTTACTAAGATGCTTCCGGAGGGACGGCCATGAATCCCTGAGCGCGTCCTCCCCGAGTTCACACTAACTCCGCTCCCTGCATTGGTGAGATTCATACCCCGGTGTCTGGAAAATCATTAGGAAAGTAAAAAATAATTTGGGGTCTCTGGAAAATCACTAGACGGTAGAAAAATAGTTTTTTTTTTAAACATTTCTCTTCAGCGGATATAAAAATATTGAAAATGGGATAAAGTTTGATTGTCTGACAGCCAATCACTGTACTGTAAGGTAATGAGTCATTTTGCTTCCCAGTTGGCCGAGGAAGGCAGTGTGTCACAAGGATGGATGTGTTGACCGATTAATGGCTGGAGGATAGGGGCAGGTCATGTGATCAAACCTCCAGGAATACATTTAATCAGAGTTGGAGAGGAGAGAATGTTGTGAATTTCTATCCTAAACTGACAGTGAGGTTTCTGTAAATTTACAGGATAGTGGCAGTGGAGGTTTAACACACGGGAAACACAAACCTTACGATCTGACAGAGTCACTCTATTCATTAGAAGCTGAATTTCAGCAACATCTGAGTGTGGAAGGTAAAAGATTTGTCTGTTCTGTCTGTGAGGGAAGATTTCAGGTCTCAGTGTGACTGGAAAAGCCCCGAGATTCACAAACCCTGGTTAGACCAAATCTGGAGAACTGTGTTCAGTTCTGGGCAACAAACCTGAGGACGGATAGAATGACCTCGGAGGGAGTGTAGTTCAAATATCCCCTCCACATCCACCCTGTCAAGGCCCCTCAGGATCATATATAATTCAATCCAGGTTTTACCTAAAACCTTAAATCTGTGTCCCTACTGCTTGTACGAACAGTGAATGGATGAATCAAATCTCCCCTCAACCTCCTTTGCTGGAATCATTCCGGTAAATCTCCTCTGCACCTTCTCAAGAACCTTCACATTTTTCCTGGAGCGTGGTGACCAGAGATTAATAAAGATTCATAGAATTCCTCCATTACAGAATCATAGAATTTACAGTGCAGAGGGAGGCCATTCTGCCCATCGAATCTGCACCAGCCCTTGGAAAGAGCACCGAGCTTAAGCTCCACCCTGTCCCCGTATCCCAGTCACCCCAACTAACCTTTGAACACTAAGGGGCAATTTAGCATGGCCAATCCACCTAACCTGCACATCTTTGGTCTGTGGGAGGAAACCGGAGCACCCGGCAGAGGAAACCTACGCGGACACGGGGAGAAAATGCAAACTCCACACAGGCAGTCACCCAAGACTGGAATTGAACCCGGTTCCCTGGACCTGTGAGGCAGCAGTGCTCACCACGTGCCACCAGAGGCATCGTTTTGGTATCAATATTACTATTTATGAAGCTCAAGATCGAATTTACTTTGCCAACTATTCTCTTGTTGATATACAAAATCCCTCTTCACCTCTTTCTCTCTCCTCCCAAAGAGGTCAGTTAGGTTTTTATAACAACCCAGTAGTTTTTTTTCTTTTTTTTTCAATTATGGGGCAATTTAGCGTGGCCAATCCACCTAACCTGTACATCTTTGGGTTGTGGGGGTGAAACCCACGCAGACACCGGGAGAATGTGCAAACTCCACATGGACAGTGACCCAGGGCCAGGATTTGAACCCGGGTCCTCAGCGCCGTAGTCCCAGTGCTAACCACTGCGCCGCATGCCGCCAACAATCCAGCAGTTTTCATGGTCACTTTTTCTTAAGTGTCAGCCCCACAAATGACCAGATTCATTTATCTGAATTTCACAACCTGCCTATGTGTTTTTGTGAGTTCTCTCTCACTCCTTATTTTCTGTTTTAAATCAGTTACACAGGGTGTTACAAGGGAAGGCTTCAAGGTCTGGAAACTCAAACTAAACTTCACATCAGGATCTGACGGTGTCCTCAATTTATCAGGTCCTGAATGTCATCATTCTTTGAACATGGAAGGAAAAAGTATCGTTCACATTGGAGAAACCGTACACGTGTTGTGTGTGTGGACGAGGATTAGCTCGATCATCAGGCCTCACAAGCCACAAATACAGTCCCACTGAGGAGAAACAGTGGAAATGTCCGGACTGTGGGAAAGGATTCACTTCCCCATCCAAGCTGGAAACTCATCGACACAGTCACACTGGGGAGAGGCCATTCACCTGCTCCAAGTGTGGGAAGGGATTCATTCAGTCATCCGACCTGCAGAAACACCCACGGGTTCACACTGGGGAGAGGCCATTCACCTGCTCCAAATGTGGGAAGGGATTCACACATTCATCCACTCTGTACACACACCAGCAAATTCACACTGGGAAGAGACCATTCATCTGCTCAGTGTGGGAAGGGATTTACTTTTTCAGCCGACCTGCTGAGTCACCAGCAAGTTCACACTGATGAGAGACCGTTTTCAATGTCCAGACTGCGGGAAGTGCTATAAATGTTCTGTGGAACTGATGAGGCCGTTCATGTGCTGTGGGACTGGATTCAGATGATGATCTGCCTCACTGTACATCAGCAAATTCACACTGGGGAGAGGCCATTCGCCTGCGCCAAGTGTGGGAAGAGATTAATTCGGTCAGCCACCCTGCAGAACCACCAGCAAATTCACTCTGGAGAGAGACCGTTTAGATGCTCTCACTGCGGGACTGGGTTCAGACAATCGTCTGAACTCACTGTACAACAGCTAAGTCACACTGGCGAGAGACTGTTCGCCTCCTCAGAGCGTGGGAAGGGATTCACCACTTCACCCCACCTGCTGAGACACCAACGAATTCACACTGGGGAGAGGCCATTCACCTGCACCAAGTGTGGGAAGGGATTCACTCAGTTATCCAACCTGCTGAGACACCAACGAGGCCACAAGTAACCACAGTGACTGGATGTTGCTGTTACTCACTTTCAGGACTGAACCATGTTCATTTGGATCTCTTTCTGCTGATAAACTCCAGCCCATTTACAGGGGCTAATATTCCGGCTAAAAGTCAAATAAATTAGATTTGTGTGAAATACGCAGTGTGTTGAAACTTTTTGATATCTCTGACACAAGTTTGTTCCTTTTGAAGTACTCTCGCTCTCCCCTGTCTCTTCCATCCTCATCTCCAACAAGAAGTGTGAGGAGCTTGTGGAGCTTCTTTGTGACTGAGATTGAGTAAATCCGATCAGCTGCCTCTGCTGCTTCCCTCCCTTCCACCAGCCCACCGGACCAAACTGTCTCTAAGTTTCAATCTTTCCCGAGCCCTGAACCCACATCTTTCTCTAGTTTCTCTCCCATCTCCCCTCATACCCTCTCAGAGCTCATCTAGTCCATGAGACCCAGCTCCTGCTCCATCGACCCTGCCATCTTTACAAATTACTGCCCGATCTTCAACCTCCCTCTCCTCTCCAAACTCTTTGAACATGTTGTCACCTCCCAAATCCTTGCCCATCTTTCACAGAACTCCCATGTATGAATCCCTTCAATCAGGTCTCTGCCCTGTCACAGTAGTGAAATACATGAGATAAACAGAATCTTACCCGGAGAGAAAGACAGACAAACCGAGAGCTTGGATCTAATACTGGTATGTTCATAAGACCAGAAGACAAGGGTAGCAGCACAGTCATTATCGAGAGACAACAATACTTGCTGGAGACAGACTGACAACTAAACAACATGAATCACAACACCAAGCTACCTAGACCCATATAGCCGAGACAGGAAGGAGAATTGGAGATGGACTGGAAGAACTCAAAGACTCCAGACACATTAACCAAAAACAGATGGAATATCTGAGGGAACAACACATAATAATAATAATAATCTTTATTATCACACGTAGGCTTACATTAACAATGAAATGAAGTTACTGTCAAAATTCCCTAGTCACCACACTCCAGCGCCTGTTCGGATAGAGGGAGAATTCAGAATGCCCAATTCACCTAAAAAGCATGTCTTTCGGGACTTATGGAAGGAAACCAGAGCACCTGGAGGAAAGCCGCGCAGACACGGGAGGACATGCAGACTCCTCACAGACTGTGACCCAAGCAGGAATTGAGCTCGGAACCCTGGCGCTGTGAAGCAACAGTCCTAACCATCAGGGAAATACCACCAGACAAACCCATCGGATCAAACAGAGAGAAAATCCTACAGAATCATCGAATTTACAGTGCAGAAGAAGGTCATTCGGCCCATCAAGCCTGCATCGGCCCTCGGAAAAAGCATCCTACTTAAGCCCATGCCAC